>NC_142030.1:73938978-74262103 GCF_982192425.1 Myodes glareolus
TCATGGGGTTATTAAAAAAAAAGAAAAGATGTGAAGTTGAAAGGAAAAGCATAGGGTGTGGGCTGGATCTGAGAAGAGTGGGGGATAAATATGATCAAAGTACATTGTGTAAAATCTCATAGTACTAATAAAAGTATTATATTGAAAAATCCAGTGGTAAGCCTTCATAGTCCTGTATTTTAAAAGAGGTAAAGTGACTTATTTGCCAGTAATTTGTAAGATAACATTAGTATTGGCACAATATTAGTGGAGTGTAGAACCTGGCGACAGAAGAGAAACCCCAGCAAAGCAGCAGTCCAAACCAGTGACGGCGTGAGCCTAAACTAGTTCTGAGCTTTGCGAGGGTGCGAGTTCTTTCTTCTGTTTATGGCTGTAATCTAAGAGCTTGCAGCATTTCCATGGTTTATAATGTGAGGTGTAAAATACTAGATAAAAATGCATGGATAGATTGGCTTAACCTTCATTAACAACTTCAGAGAAAGAGCTAGACTCATGACTATTCAGTGACCAAGTGGATTGAGAATAAAGAGGTTTAGAAGAGAAAATGCCAAAGATGGCTGAGATTTTGACCTTGAGCGTTTCTGAGGACAATTTTACAGTTATGAGAGAAGGAAATGGCTTTAGGGTTGTTGAAAAAGCAATAAATATGCTAATTCACTTAAAATATTTCTTGAATGAGTTGTGGTATTGAATAAAATTTAGTAAAAATGATTAGAGTAAGATAAAAGTTGAATTATTATATTTCTTTTTCAATTTATAAACCTCTAAGATAAATAAATATGTTTATATTTGTGATGGAAGAGTAGTATAAACAATTCCAAGAAGTAAGACTATTGTCTTTTAAAGAAGGTATTATTTTAATTCTATTTATATGTGTTACTTTAATTCTATATATAAATAACTTGCAATTCTATATTTGGTTTTGACTTTTTTATAATTTTTTTTCTTTCATGTGTTTGTAGTGTACATGCATGCTGTGTATGTGTGTGCACATGTGTATAATAGTGGAGGCTTGAGGCTTATATCAGTAACCTTTCTCAGTCACTCTGCCATGTTACTCTTTGATTCAGTTTCAGTCAAGCCTGTAGCTCACTGATCCAGCTTGTCTTCACTCTCAGAGGGTGGAGCTGCAGGCTGGCTGCTGTGCCCACCCAGCATTTACATGGGTTCCTGGGATTTGAGCGCAGATTCTTTTGCTTGTGCAGCAAGTGCTTTAATCACTGAGCCACCCCCACCTTCCCTATGAAGTTTTCTGTGTTCTATATAATTTATATACAAATACATATGGAGAGAATATGCATGAATTTATAATAGTAAATTAATATTTTTACCTCTAGAAAGAGTTAACTGTATAATTTTTAAAACTGCATGGATTCCCCATAATAAATATGGGAAACTTTGTCACATTTGTCATACTGATTAAATCGGATTTATGAATCAGAGGGAATCACGAGTTGAAATAATACAGATATAGTAGAAATGATGCTTTAATATCTAATTTTCTAACATTTAACTTTGTGATTGTTTGCCTATAAAATAGTCTTTGAAAGCTAGCAAAAGCACTCCTGTAGGTGGGAACTTGGCTGGCAGAGAAAAGCACATGCAGTTTTAAAAACTAGCCCCATCAAGTGAAGGGAAGATACCAACAGGGCAGATTAGATAAATGCAAGGGTGTGTAGTTCTCCAGGGACTTACCGGGAAGACAGCTCCCTCCAGGTGACTTTGCAATGATCTTGAGAGTGTAAGAGCGGCCAGTTTAGACTTAGGAAACAGCCTTAGGAAAGGATAGGAGTTAGAAAGCCAGGGCAATGTGTGGTGAATGGAAAGTAGTTTTGACTGATGCTTGACTATTTCAGAGAAAGTAGATCAGCTGTGTCTCTGAATATCAGATGGGCCATATTCTGGAAAGATTAAAATGGCAGTCTAAGGTAAAATATTTATTTTGTAGATAGTTGGAAGACCATTGAAAAAAAGTCACTTTACAAGTCTTAGGAGAAAAGGTCTGTTTGTATGTTGATGCACCTAAACAGGTTATTAAAGTTGAGGGGACTCTGGGATGGGTTATGTATATAGTAGCACTCTAGTTTTTCAATGGCCTCTACCTAGAGTCTATATGGATAGTTGGATATAAATATTTGCCGATTTAATGTTTACCTTATCAAATAGAAAAGACTGGCATGCGTATGATAGCTAATACTGTATTTTTATCTTTAGGTATCCAGAATGCTCCCTGGAGGACTTGTGGTTCTTGGAATATTTATAATTACAGCTTTAGAACTAGCAGATGATTTTCAAACTGTCCTGCGCAGAGTAAGTCCAATGTAACATATACTCTTAATGAGATAAACGTTAAATGTTATTTAATTATATGCTTGTGTATTGATCTTAAGCAGGAATGTATTAGTGTTCCATAATTCTTTATGCTACAATTTGTGGAAATGGCATTTTCTATTCATTTATTTGCAGATCTTGTGTGTAATGAATCTAAATATTTTTCCAATCAAAGGTAGATATTTTAAAATATTTTTTAAGGTTTGTTAATTAAAGATGTATATATGGTGGTGGTGGTGATGTGGTCAGGCACCCACCATAGTGAACTTTTGGAGGTCAGAGAACAATGACAACTTCGTAGACTCAGTTCTTTCCTTCTGTCTTTTCATGGCTCCCAGGGCTTGAATTCAGGCTGTCAGGCTTCCACATCAAATGCCTTTACCTGCTGAGCCATCTAATTGGCCCTCAAAACAATTTTTCAAAAGATGATATCATAATGTTATACAACAAGTTAAAATGGTTTAACTGTTTTTCTTGTGCAATAGCAGTTTTCTTATAGACCCTCCACTTAGGAGGAAGCGATTGTAGTAATATCATGTTACTACTAGCTTACAAGCTAGTCACATCTCTTGAAGTTCTGAGGCTAATATATATATAAATATTAATCATATGTTTATACTTTATTCCTGGATGGGGTGCATATCCTGCTTCTCATATTTTTTTTGTTTTGCTACTACATCAGAAAACCAGGTAGTGTAATCAATCCAAAACTAAATGTAAAAGTCCCAAGCTGTTTTCTCTTAAACTTAAACTCAGACCTAAAGTAGTCCTCAGGAGGCTCTCCTATCTTTACATGTGTACTTTCACGAGCGCATCTCACCATGTGAGCAAGAGGAACCTTATACCATTCAGAAGAACAAAACTGGTAGCTGGGGGCAATTTAGAAAAGCAATCTACAGGTGCTGTAGACACCTCCACTTTTGTAACCTCCGCTTCAGACAGTTCACATGGGTGATACGTGGTGCCTAGGAAGAAAGGCTATATTCCTCCCAGCATGTTTTCCAGTCTTTTGCACTCATTCATTTTAAGTAAATGCCTTTTTTATTGCATCATTTTTGACAATTTGGAATACATTTTGAATCTCTGTGCATGTGCTGATTAGTTTTCACTCTCAACCTAGAAGGGGAGAGGTCTTCATGAGGAGTCCTCAGGACCAGACTGGCCCGTGGGCCTGTCTGTGGGAGATTATCTTGATTGCTGTGTAAAGCCTCAGCCCTTTGTGGGCGACATGGTTTCCTAGGAGGGTTTCCTGTGTGTGTTCTCTGTGTTCTCTTCACAGACAGCCTTGCCTACACAATCTCAATCTCATTGAAAATAAGCATCGGAAAGAAACAGTGGTCTCAAGAGATACTACAAGAAATAATTTTGTAAAATGTGTTGTTTATTGCCAATAATTTTGGTCATTATATACTATTGTCTTTTGTGAAACAATTTCTTTTGATATTGTCAGGAAGAGCATGTACCTTCTGACCAGTTGTTTCCAGTTTATAGACCATAAGAATTAGGTGGCAAATTAGATCTCTCTACATATCCAACATTGTTGGAAGAAAGCTTAGAGCCACATTCATGACCCTCTAAACTAATTCCAAGTCCATGTTTTATATTTAACATTTCTGACACAAATTTAGGTCACTATTCTGATTTTTTTCCTCTTAATTTTTTACTGCTTTCATTTTTTGTGAAATTTAAATAAGAAAAGCTAACAAGGAAACATGTTTCATTTTTGTGGTTAAGAAAATCATTTATTTCCTTTATAACAAAAATAAAACTTATGTTCTATATTTTATATAAATATTAGTTGCCTAAAATTAATTTAACATGTCCAGTTAATTGTTAATTATAGGGAATTATGTTTTTTCTTAAAACTCAATTTTTATGTGAGTCCTTTTATGAAATCACAAATGGTTAGTGTATCATGATATAGTCCATGAAATTCTGAAGATTAGGAATTGTCATTGTCTTTTTCCACATTTTTCATTTTGTGATGAATTCATGTGTATTTCTCTGTCTTTCAGCTAATATTTTCTGTGGAGAAATCTATGAATAGAAAAAGACTATGGACTGTCACAGAGGAAGAGGTCTCAGAACGAGTGATACTTCACTTATGTTCTTCTACAAAAAAGTATCTTTTGTTTGGTTGTTTATGTTAATGTCTGTGGCTCTAGCCACACCACTCACATGCACACTGCAATGGCCTTGCTTTTTCCCTTCTCTCCCTGATATGCTATGCAAATCACAGTTCTACAGTTCTTCCTTAAACATTTGTTTAAATCATCCTTTTGGGAAAAGACTATTAAGTTTGTAAAGAACACATTGTTATCATTAGGACTGTCAATAATAATGTTAATAATAATAAGGGCTACTGGTCATGTACTGAATTATAGAGTTTGATAGAGAGAAAGGACTTAGGATTCTGAATTCTTTGCCAGCTTATACCATGTATATATTTTTGTACTGTAGGTTTCTTTCAGAGATAAATTTAAGCATATAATGTTTTGCTATGTTAATATAATTTTCAGCCAGGCACTGGTGGTGCATACCGTTAATCCCAGCACTCAGAAGGCAGAGGCAGGTGGATCTCTGTGAGTTCAAGGCCTGTCTGGTTGTTCTACAGAGCAAGTTCCAGGACTGACTGCAAAGGAACCCTGTCTTGAAAAACTTAAAAAAAAAAAGCCAAACAAATATAATTTTCATCTTCGATTCTTATAGTTAAAATGTGCAATTCAAAGTACCTATAATTGAGCTGGACAGTGTAGGAATTCTTATGCCTTTGCTGTGGACAAGTGACCTCCTTATACTCTCTCCTCTATAACTCCTCAGGATAGATGGTCGCTAAAGAAGAGACACAATCCAAGGACCCACTAAATGAGGACTTGGAGAAGGCCAAATTAAAAAGAGACTTTTCCTGTGGAAGATGAATGTTTAACGTATTTGTCATTGGCCTGGGAAGTATCACAACCCAGTAAATGTTCCTGGGATGGATCCTATCTGAAACAACACTCCTTTACGCTGTGTAGAGTTTGTGTGAACAAGAACTCAGGGCTGGATCCCATCTGAAACAGCACTCCTTTACGCTGTGTAGAGTTTGTGTGAACAAGAACTTATAGGTGCTTCCTTGCCATTTATTATGATTAGCAATATTTGCAAAACAGATGGGAATTTGTGTTTTCTTTGCTTTTTTAAGCACCAGGCATACTACAGTCAGCAATTCATATACATGGGTAATAGACATAAAACATAAACACTCAAACATTTATATAAATGCATAGCTATATATATGCATAGCATGAGTAATAAAAACCAATAAAAATCATGGTTAAAACTGAAGATGAGAGAAGCAGAGCAGCCAGCCACTAGGGAGACCTTTTACCTCTCCCAAAGCTCAGACTGAAGGGGTGATCCTCAGACTGCCTAGACTACACTGTGTTTCCACCAACCGCAGACTCCATACTCCACTGAGTTCCTGTCTCTTCCCCTATTTATTCCTCTCTCCGCCCAGCCATATTACTCCTGTCTCCACCTCCCAAGTGCTGGGATTAAAGATGTGTGACTCCCAAACACTGGGATTAAAGGTGTGAGCCACCACTACCTGGATCTGTTTTTGGATCAGTCTTGGTTAGTCCAGGGTAGCCTTGAACTCACAGAGATTTGTCTGCCTCTTTCTCAAAAGTCCTGAGATTAAAACTGTGTGCACCATTCCCTGGCCTCTAGTGACTTACTTTGTCCTCTGATCTTCAGGCAAGCTTTATTTATTAAAATACAAATAAAATATCACTACATATCTGTATATGTCTTTTAAACATCCAAAGTATTATAATTTGTAAGCACTCATATGTACCATTTTTGGTTTTGGAATTTCATTTTATTATCAAGAATTCTTTTGGAGTCATTTTTGACCTTAATTAGTAAAGATTATCTTGTCGAACTTATGATGTCCATGATCCAAAGGTAAGAAAAACTACTCCTTAAAGATTCTTTTTATTTTATAAGCTACTTTTAAAAGTCAGTATTCATCTCTATTCAAATGTAGTTTTATTTATATTTAGTTCTAGTAATTTTCAGTGTCATCGGTCCTTTTTAATGTATATGACCACGTGTAGTTTTTTATTTGTTTGTAGTTGTTCTTAGTCTCCCGGTTTATATTTGAGACGCTGATGGTGAAAGTGACTAAGGATTTTGTGTCACTACAGTGCCTAGTCAAATGGCACCCTGTGTGGTACAGAAGCCAGACCGGCATTTGCCTAAAAACAATATGAAAATGACTCAGCAGTGTAGGAAGCAAGGGGAGCACAGCCATACTGAGCAGCAGCTCGGTGAGCATGTGCTGCACACAGTCTTTAGGATGGGCCGTGGAGGCCATGGCTGAAAGCTGGTGCCCAGGCACCTTTTAGAATTCTCAGCAGAGCTCTCTGACCCTTTGTCTGCCTACCCCCAGGATGTTGCCAAGATTGTCTAGTGTGTATGAAAGACTATTGAAATTAACATATGATCTTTTTTTTATTTCCGTTTCCCTTATTTAGTCAACAGTCCAAGATGTTAGCTTGTTCAAGTTATATATAGATTTTATACCTTATATTTTTTAATTAATGCATATATTTTACCTAAACCATATCTTGTTTTGTTTTTCCACCTTCTCCCTGTTAAAGAGTTCAGCAAGACCTGCAGATTGGAAGTATCAAAACCGAGTGTCTACCTCCTGGCTGTCTCTAGAGTGTACTGTTCACGTTAATATCCACATCCCACTGTCGGCTACTTCTGTCAGTTATTCTCTGGAAAAAAATACAAAGGTATCCAAGTACAATGTGTTGTCTTCATTGATTACTGAATGGACTCTGCTGCTAATCTGGTTGTGATATTTATAACCCTTAAAACCTGTACTCTATTAAAATGATTGTTGTAATGTGTATGATGAACTTGTTACTCTAGCTGGATTAGGAATTTCTGTAGCATGAATAATGTCACAATACTAGTGTATTTAGCATAGCAGATACTTAATAAATATGTATTAGTTGGCATATAGAGTTTAGTTATGTCCATAGATTTACTAATGACCATCTCTTGACCCTGATTAGTTTTGCCTTTCTTTTTCTATTCCTTTGTATTTCATCATTTTTGTTCCTGTGTAATTTTTTTCTTTAATACTGCTTTATGCTTCTTAAGGCTCATTTTTCTACTTGTGAAAAGATAGTAGATGCTATTGGATGGTATTTCTATGCCCGTGTTGTTAATAAGACTTTGGAGTTTGTGTTATAAATTTTAGGAAAAGATCAGAAAACTTACTAAAAATTTATAAGAAGTTAAAAGATTAGGACTTTTTAATCTGTGATACTGGATTTAAACACCATGTTATTGACATTTTCAAAATTCTGTGTAGTAGGTGGAGAATAGTAAAATATAAAATAGGCTTGAGTAAGATAACTTTCCATCTAAAAGATTTCATATTGTTTTTAAGAGTGGACTTGTACGCTGGGCCAAGCAAATAGAAAATGGTGTTTATTTGATTAATGGTCAAGTTAAAGATGAAGATTGTGACCTATTGGAAGGACAGGTGAGTTCAGAGAGAATCTTATTTATGAAATAAGTTTCTAAGGGAAAACAACCTTATCTTTAGTCTTTGTCTTCATTAAAACAGGTTTCATTTACTCATTTCTGGGATCTTTCAGTTTTCATTTATTTATTTTGATGTGGGGTTTCTATGTATCCCTGGCTGTTTTAGATCTCACTATGTAGACCAAACTGACCTCAAACTCGCAAAGATCGGCCTGCCTCTGTCTCCCAAGTGTGGGGACTGAAGGTGAGCACTACCATTCTGGGTTCCAGGGTCTTATAAAGTAAAAGGCAAATGTTTTTTTCAGGAAGTGATAGGAAGAGTCTATTTCTGGTGTAATTGAGGTACTGAATCCTGGAATTAGGAATGTCATATGCATCTAAAACCTACCTACTCTCCAAATTGTAAAAGCTTGTTCAAAACTATCTTGTGTTCTACCATTTGTAGCTCTATGTGGAAGGTTCCATAAGGGTTTCTCAAATACCTTTAACCTGGATAAAGAGGAACTCTTATAAAGCAGGGATCTGCAAACTGGAAAAAGCCGTGTAGTAAATGCTTTAGGTTTTTGAAGACATGTTGTAGTTCAACTGTTCATCTCTCCTGTTGTCCCACTAAAGACATCACAGATGGTTGCTGTGGGACAATAGTCTTGTACCCTGTCACTTATATTGTATTGTTTTAATAAAACGCTGGTTGGCCAGTAGTCAGGCAGGAAGTATAGGCAGGACGACCGGGCAGGAAGTAGAGGTGGGGTGACAAGAATAGGAGAATTCTGGGAAGAGGAAAGAGTCCATCTGCAGTTGTCATAGAGGAAGCTACATACAGAGCAAGCAAGAGGAGAATGCCTCACTGATAAAAGGTACCAAGCAAGAGGAGAATGCCTCACTGATAAAAGGTACCAAGCCATGTGACTGACATAGACAAGAATAATGGGCTAATTTAAGATGTAAGAATTAGTTAATAAGAGGCCTGAGCTAATAGGCCAACAGTTTATAATTAATGTAAGCCTCTGTGTGTTTCTTTGGGACTGAACAACTGCAGGACCAGGCAGTACAGAAACCTCGGTCAACAGATGGTAATATAAATGAATGATCTTGACTGTTCCAGGAAATGCTCATTTACAGAGTAAGGTGGCAATGTAAATTTGACCTGCAGAAAATAATTTACTGATCTCAAGTCTGAAGGAATTAAAGTAGGGAATAATTTTAAGAGACTAATTGGTTAATTTGGGGTTTACAATACAGTGTGTCTGTACAAAACCAAAATTAAAGTAATTAAGATTTTATTTTCTCCTTGGTATTTAGAAAAAGTAAAATATTTTCTAAATTATCCTTTATTTTTCGTATACAACCTTAACAGTCTGGCTTTTATATTTTTTAGAAAAAATCCAGAGGAAATACTCAAGCAACTGCTCATTCTTTTGATGTCCGAGTGTTAACACAGTTGGTAAATATTTTTAAATCCACTTATTTAAAAATAAATTATTTCACCTATCATATTGAAAAATTAGGAATATAATTGTATTAATTAAAAAATATAGCAAGATATGAAACTATATAAAGCATTCAGTTATAAGAAGGTTACTGCCAAGAAGCATTGCTCTGGTTTAACCATTTTGAGCCTTTTGTCTCAAGGCTATTAAAGTGTTTCCATGTAAATACCTGTTTTAAAAGCTTGTGTACATATGTATTTAAATATATTGAGCTGTTGATTTCATTATTAAACTTAGAATTCTTAAAAACTTTTCAAAGAAGATGTGTGTTGGTATATGGAGAATTGTCATATACTTAATTTGAGGTATATATTCATTTTAAACTCTAATTTGATAAAAAAAAAAATCTCCAAAGGGGTCTGGCGCAATGGCTCGGTGTTTCACAGCATTTGTTGTTCTCGCAGAGATTATGGGTTTGATTCCCAGCACTCACATGGTGGCTCACAACCATCCGTAACTCCAGTTCATCAATTACCTCCTCTGACCTCCAAGTACACTGTATAAACACATGGTGCACAGACATACATGTGGGCAAAACATTCATACACATGAAATAAATCTAAAACATCTCCAGAGTATTATTTTGCAAGTTTCATTTTTTTTTCTGTATGATATTTTAAAATTATACATCTGTATGAAAATTCAATTTTTTAAAAATTGGGTCTGTTGAAGAAACCGAATCAAATAAAAATCACTTAAATTAAAACTACTAATTACTTCTAAATGCTGTCCACTTTAATACTGCCTTGAAGAACAGGCCATGATTATAGGAAGTATAAGAAATTTCGTTTCAATATTATTCTAGAGTTTGAAACTCAGAAATAGTACCAGAATTTTCAGTTTTTTAACTAAGAGAGAGTGGAGGTAATTTGGTTCATAAAGCTGCTTTCCCAGTTGTCTCTTTGTTTAACTATAAAGCATTGCTAAGTTTGGGATTGGATTTAAGCTTCTCACCCTAGTTTCCAGTGGTTTTTTTTTTTTTTTTTCATAGTACTTAGCAGTACATTTTTTGTCTTGTATTTTTACTGGACTTACTTACCTTTTGGGGGTGAGGGATTCGAGGTGGGGTTTCTCTGTTTAGCCCTGACTGTCGTGGAACTCATTCTATAGACCAGGCTGGCCTCAAATTCACTGAGATCTGCCTGCCCCTGCCTCCTAAGTGCTGGGACTAAAGGCATGCGTCACTACAACCCAACATAAATTACATTCTTAGAACTGGTTTTTGATGTTACTGATGGTATTTTTAAAATTTATTTGTTTTTTATTTATTCTTTGAGAATTTCATGCAGTGTATTTTGATCATGTTCTTTCCCTACCTCAACACTTTCCAGATCTGTTCCCTCACAAATTCACAATTTTCCTCTCTCCTAAAAGTTTAAAATAGCCAGGTATGCACGCCTTTAGTCCCAATGCTCAGGAGACAGAGGCAGGCAGGTCTGTGTGAGTTCAAGGCCAGCCTGATTTACAAAGTGAGTTGTAGGACAGCCAGAACTACACAGAGAAATCTTGTCTCAAGAAACCAAAAAAAGTGTAAAGTAGCAAGCAAACAAGCACACAAACAAAATCCATGGAGTCTCGGACTGGAGAGATGGCTCAGGAGTTAGGAGCACTGGCTGCTCTTACAGCAGATCAAGATCAAGAAAGTTCAATTCCCAGCACCAACGTGGAGGTTCACAACTGTCTGGTAACTCTAGGGAATTCAACACCCTCTCCAAGGGCACCAGGCTTCCATGTGGCGCACAAACATACATACAAGCAAAACACCCACACACATATAATTAAATTAAATCCTTATGATGTCGGCCATCTGAGCATGGGCACTGTCGTGGAGTGTGTTTGATATACCCAGTGTCATTCCACTGAAGAAAACTGATTTTTCCTCTTCCAGCAGCTATCAATG
The DNA here is from genome assembly GCF_982192425.1 of Myodes glareolus. Lineage (NCBI taxonomy): Eukaryota > Metazoa > Chordata > Mammalia > Rodentia > Cricetidae > Myodes > Myodes glareolus. The sequence goes on from NC_142030.1 coordinate 73,950,250, forward strand.
CAAATAGCTTTTTGGCTAGAGGTGGGACTTGTGCTCACTTCCTCTGCACTATACTGGTGTTTCGTTTGGCCTGAGTATGTTCAGATCTTAGGCATGCTATGACAGCCTCTTTGAAGGCTCCTGCCTTGTGCTATTTATGCTACTGGAGGAGAAAAGTAATCATAAATCTCCTCGTGCTGTAAATCCCATGCGCTGCAATAATGACTTGCTTGTAAGATGTGCTCGCTTGTTCAGCCACTTTTTTAAAAAATTGGTTTTAAGGCCGGGCAGTGGTGCACGCCTTTAATCCCAGCACTCAGGAGGCAGAGGGAGGTGGATCTCTGTGAGTTTGAAGCCAGCCTGGTCTACAAGAGCTAGTACCAGGACAGACTCCAAAGCTACAGAGAAACCCTGTCTCGAAAAACAAAAACAAAAACAAACAAACAAAAAAAACAAAAGAAAAAAAACCAACAACAAAAAAATGGCTTTAAGGCTTCCTTCATAAGATGGAACCATACCTATTATCATTAATGAGACCAGGAACCTGAGACTAGATAGGTCATTGGCCCTAGGGGACAAGGTACTACAGTTATTCTGCTAAGTCAACACAGCAACAAAATGATTTCTAATAGCATATGTCTGTACCCTCATTAGAAGAGCTTCTCCCAGTAGATGGCATTTAACTCAGAGACCCGCAGTTGTCCAGTGTTGAGAGAGCAAGAGACTTTGGAGCACTCGCTCCTAAATAAGGTGTCTTTGTCACACCCTCACAAGGCTCAGATCTATACAGAAGAGGATGTGCAACGATTGTTAGAGCCACGGGTAGATGACTTCAAGGAAACGACATTTCCCAGACACGGCAAGCATGATCGACATTTGAATTCAAGAGACTGGGACTGATGGACTGATACTTTGTTTTGTTTTAATCCTATTTTTTTTTCATCATGATCGTGAAGTCCTTTCAGTGTTATCATGCTGTCCTTGCTTTGGCACTTAGCCAATCAGATTTAAACTGTCTGAGCTGGGATGGGTTGATGGCACTTGATGTTCTTGCAGAAGACCCAGAGTTAGTTCCCAGAATCCCCGTGGAAGCTCACAACCATCCATCTATACTAGTTCCAGAGGATCTGACACCCACTCCTAGCTTCCTCAGTATTGCACACACATGTACACAGGCATGTGTTCCAGGCAAAACATTTGCATGAAATAATAATAAACATTTAAATGTCTGCAGCATCTGAAAAACAAGAAGTATTGAGTACTGTGTAGATTGGAGACAGTGGGGCGTGAAATGAAAGCAGCCATGTCACCCTATGAAACATAATATTATTTCCTGGTGACATTCTAGATGACGTTAGGGTCTTACCTGAGGAAAACATAGCAATAAATGTGTGTCTACGCATTGGTTTAGAATTTTACCATGTTTATGGTGTCCTAGTTTGTTATTTTCTGTGGCTTTCTTGTATCCCATGGCTTGTGTCTCCTACTGCAGCATGCCTTCTTTATGCATCTTTTTATCTTCATAATACTTTCCTAAGGAATCTATAAATAATGTATTTTAGGAGATATCTTAAGTACTAGTATTTTAAATATTCATGTAAGTGAATAAACATTAAGATGTAGTTGGTTTTCTATGTTAAGAATGCCTAGAAAATATATCATTTATAAAGAGACATATGAAGAACTTTTAATCATTTATGGAGAATATTTTCAAGTGCTTACTTAGACAAGAAATCCTTCCTTTTCTATAAAATGCCTACATAATAGTTAAATGTCTCCTGTAATGAATCATGTTAGGACTATTAGGACTAATAATGGACTACAATTTTGTCTTCAGCCCCTGAGCTCAGACCACAGATCCACAGCCACAGTCCAGATCTGTAGTGGCTCTGTAAACCTCCGGGGGGATGTGAAATGTCGAGCTTTCATCCACAGCAGCAGACCTAAGGTTAAAGATGCCGTGCAGGTAAGAGTAACTGCCATGAAAAAATGAAAATAACTTAACACAATATTAAATCCTAGAAGTTTGCTTTCTTTTTATCTTAATTTTATGATTATTAATTTGATTTTAATTAATGAAGTTCTAATCACTTTCAAGATTTTTATGTGTAGACTATCTATATGGATTTAATAAGTATTCCACTCTTGTAATATATCAGTACTTTTGAAATAATTTCTTTTGAGGGGAGTTCAGTTTCTTAATAGAAGTATTCACAGAAAGACTTCTTAGGTAATGTTTCAGAGTCCAAAAAAAAAAAAATGATGACCAGCATTTATATCATATTACATTTTCTGATTTTTGATTTAGAATATTGGAAAATTTTGTTTATATACAAACTTTAATTCTTTATTTGACTTTAATTTACTATTTAAATGTGGGTTACATAGGTGTATAATTAAACTACAACTGTGTTAATAGTAATAGTTATGCTGAGTGTATGAGAAGAACAAGTAGAAGAACGTGCCAGTTATTGAGTGGACATTCTTGTCCCCGAAAGCAAATCATGAGGATTTTTTTTTTTGTAATGAAATGATTCAACTTTCACTTATTTTATTTCTTACTGTGTTTTCCCCATAGGCAGTGAAGAGAGATATTTTGAACACAGTTGCTGATCGCTGTGAAATACTTTTTGAGGACCTGCTTTTGAATGAAACTCCAGAAAAAAAAAGTATGACTATAAGTACTTTTTTGTGTTTGTTCTGTTTCATACAGTAAGATAATCAAGATTTAACATGTATGTCATCTTCTATAGCATGTTTTATAATAGTAAGTTATTTTTTGACTTTTATTGCTGAGTAAAATCTTTTCAGTTCTCCCTCCTCCACCATTGTGTTTTGAACATTTTCTGTTAGCAAAGCTATCAATATTTAGCAGTTCCAAGGAAAACTGTTTTAATGTCCTGCATCCTTTTCTCCTCCTTTTAAAAATGAGTCCTTTGAGCATTTCTTACAATGTGTTTACACTGTGTTCACTCCCTCTATCACCCCTCCCGGGTCCTCCTTACCCTCCAGATTTATTCGTTTGTTGTTTTTTTTTTAAACACACGAGGCTAGTTTGTGCTGCCCATGTATTTTTGGATGTCTTGTCTTGCACTGGAGCCTACTTAATCTTCTAGGGGCCACACCTTTGAGAAGACTGACTTTGCTCTCAGCAGCTATCAATTGCAAGAGCCCCCTTAGCTCGCTTCCCTTCTCTGTGTTTGAGTTTGTGCTGATCTTGTGCATGCTGTCACAGTTGCTCTGTGTTCATCTGTGCGGCTGCCCTATATGTCCGGAAAGCACTGTTTCTTTATAGTCGTCTACCATCTTTGGCTCTTACAGTCTTTCTGCCCCTCTTCTGCAATAAGAGCCTTGGGCAGGGTTGTGTGTGATACAGATGCCTCACGTAGGCCTGAGCGTTCTGCAATCTCTCCTTCTCAGTACCACAACTGGTTGTGGGTCTCTGTGATAATTGCCATTTATTACAAAAGAGACTTCTCTGATGAGGGTTGAGAGATACACTAATCTATTGGTATAACAATAAGTCAGTAGGGGTTCGTTTAATGTGATGCCGGTTCAACAGCATATAGAGTAGTCATCTAGGGCCTCTGTCCTAGCCAGCCAGAGGTTCTTGGCCCTGTCAACAGTGCCAGATGTGAGCTCCAAACTGGAGTAAGCTTTAAGTCCAGTCTGAAGCTGGTTGGTTCCCCACATGACTCAGTGCCTTTGGCACTAGTCGACATGCCTTACCAAGCCAGTTGTCACTGTAGCTAGCAGCGTTCACAGCAGAGTAAGATTGATTTCTTTTTTTTCATCGAGTAGCATGCAAACCATCTTCTAGTACTGTGAAATCTGGTCTGTAAGAATGAGGCTTTCATATGAGCACCTGCTTGATTTCTTCATGCTCTCAGCAATAAGGTCTGACAGTGAGGTCATGGTGAGCAGACAAGAATACCAGCAAAAGCCTCTGCTGTTTAGGGATTTCTGGGATGTTCCTCGCCAGTAACTCCAAAAGAAGCAACCCATTCCCAGCACCAGACTTTTTATTTGCAGAGGCACCATTGCCCAAACTTTTTATATGTGAGCATGTAAATACTTTAGGAAGCATCTACAGTACTGGGTTTTCATATGATGTCTTTTGTGTGTGTTATCCTTTCCTGTATTCCCTCCTCTTCCCCCTTCCATTCCTGCCCCATATAACCTTTCTATTCCATTATTCCTCTTTGATTCTTTATATAGCTGCATCCTGTCTCCCCTCTCAGAGAGGATTTTTTAAATAATTGCCTCTAATTGAACTACTTTTCCAGAGTGAACAGTGTCAGCAGTTTGACTTTAAGATTTCGTTGGTGTTGTAGGTTTCAAGTCACCATAGGTGTACTCAAATATTAACTTATTAGTGTTTGCTGTGTAGTGGGTTTTCTAAGGTACTGTTTGTACACTGTTATGTTTTATATTTCCTAGATATTTCTCTAGCAGACTTGATTAGGTTCCTGATGGTTGAATTCCATCTCTGGGGAAACATAAATAGTTTATGTTTTACATCTTAGTGATTTGTATTAAAATAGTTTCGTACCCAAAACATATATTAAGTATGCTTTGGAAAATATACCTTTGTGTCTCCATTCCTTCTTTTCTGCTAGTGGGTGAATTTCTAATTCTAAATGTTTTGTTTTGATTTTCTTCTTTAATAAGTACTTATATGCATTGCAATTAACTCTTTGACATTCAGTTTTTGTAACATTCTTTAGTTGGGCAAACATAGAATCCAAATTTGAAGTGTGCTTAAGATTTTACGTGTCAGTTATCCATGAATATTATAACCATTTTCAAATTTTTGACTTAATATTCAAGTATGTTTGGTTCAAAATATACCATCATCCTAATTTTGCATGCTGTGGTACAAACTGCTGTTATGTAATTCTAACAGTAGGAGGCAGTGTGGTCAAAGAGTAAAATTATTCTTCCAGTTCTACACAAATGAGATCATACACTGAAAGTGGAAGAATCATGTAGTTTATGTCACCGAATTTCCCATGACACTTAAGGAATACTTTAGCATCTTCTGTTATAATTATATAAAGTAATCCTAGTTTCTTGAAGAGGAAGTGTAGGTTACAAATAGAATGACCCCAATTTTCTGCTTGATCTTTACATTGATAACTTTTTAATCATATCTGATGCAGACGTGATTACTATTTACAAAAATGTCTACTTCTGTGTTAGTTTGTTAGAGTCACATTTTGAGTTAACCAGCAGTTATATTTATGTAGCTAGTAACTTTTTTTAGAGGTGTATAGTCTAGTTTGCAAGTATCCAAAGAAATGGGAAACATGGATTCTGGGGAGATGTTCACTGAGAAAAAGTGCTTGCTCCAAGCATGAGGCCCTGAGTTCAGTCCCAAGAACAAAGCCAGATGTTGTGGCATGGGCTTCTATTCAGTGTTGGGGAGGCAAAATCAGAGAAGGCTCTTGCATTGACCTCAAACATTCATTAATGAAGAAAAAGCAATAAAAAAATCACAATACTTGCAAGGTTAAAACAAGAAAGTCAGCAATCTATAGGAGAGTTACAAAGTTGACTGAGTGTTCCATCGTAGCACACAGTGGGTCTTATGATAACATGTGATTAGCAACATCTCTACATTAAAGGCAAGGAGGGTTGTATGTTTCATAGGTGTATTATCTAGGTTCTTTTGAAGAAGCAAGGGAAATTGAGGAAAGACAGAACTCGATAGAAGCAGTTTCATCAACTAGAAAGTTCAAAGTCATTTTTATTTCAAACAGGTGTTTTTATGTTTTTTGAAGTAAATATTTATTAATACCAATAGCTGATATATCTAAATATTGATAATGTAATATTCTTTTTAGATTATGAACTTCCTCACCGAGTTTTCATTCCCCTTCCTGGATCCGCTATAAGGTTATGTGATTATAAATTTGGTGATGAATCGGCTGAAGAAATCAGAGACCATTTTTCAGAGATGTTAGATCATGAGATTCAAGTAGAAGACTTGGAAATTGCAGAGGAAGTAAACACAGGTAATTAAAATCTGCTTAGACCTCATCTAAATTCACCATGCCTTCCTGTTTTCTTAAAGCTAATTCTGTTTGATACTTCAAATTATTTTTTTGTTTGTTTTTTGAGACAGGGTTTCTCTGTAGCTTTGGAACCTGTCCTGGAACTCGCTCTATTGACCAGTCTGGCCTCGAACTCACAGAGAGATCCGTCTGCCTCTGCCTCCCGAGTGGTGGAATTAAAGACGTGTACCACCACCACCTGGCAATACTTCAGATTATTAACTGAGTGTTTACAAACACAAACATATGACAGATCTCTACACATAAAAACATACAATGAGCATTTTCTTTGGAAACTACCCAAACACATGGAGTGTTTTTTGAGCCTAGCAAGTGAATCTTCATGAGACAAATTCGGCTTTAAATGTGTGGAAATATGTAGCTTTCAAGAATTTATTTCAACATGAGAAAAGTTTTTCTTAAACCATTTTAGATAATTTTCCCTGTTTAATTTGTCATTTTTTTATGTTCTTGTTGTATAAGGGGGACACTAAAGTAAGGTGGGCAGCTGAAGAAATCATATAAAGATGGCTTGGGTAGAGCATAGCCTTGATACTGTCCAGTTGTGTCGCCCAGTGATTCCGCTAGCCTTTGTTTGCTCATTTGACCTGACCTTTGGGAGATTTTATTTGATTTGCCTTTTAGTTTTATTTTTCAATAAGTATAAGATATAAAAATGTATATGTAAAGAAATGTCCAAATAGATATTTCTAAATATTATGTAATAAAATTATTTGTAAATAGTAGGTACTGAGTAAAGAACAGCTTATTTTAGAAGTTTGTGGTTTGGTAGAAAGTGTCTGGGTTACTTTTGAATATGAATGTTTATTAAATATGAATAATAATTTTAAAAATTCTTTTTCTTCTTATTCAATTCTGTTTCATTAATTCCCAGTCCCCATCAGGGGAGAGTATAGGGTTCATTTTGGTAAAGCCATGTGTCATTTAAGCAGGCAAAACACTCATATATATAAAAATAAGTCTTTAGAAAGAAAAAATTTTAAAACAGAAAGTATAGTGGAGCCAGAGGACTCTGTGCCATTACAGCTATCCAAGAGGCTAAAATGTGAAATGATAGGCTCTCTTGAGCCTAGGAATTTGAGGCTACGTAGTCTATGTAAATTTTCCAGAGAGAGAGACATTTTTTTCCCCAAGAAATGATCTGGTAAAAATGAGAATGCCGAATGTTTGATGTTCATTAAAATCCCTTTACTTCCAATGATGATGTTTTACTTCATCTCTGTTGCTGCAATTATATACTCTGACTGAAAACAACTTAGCAGTAAGGTGGGTTTATATTAGCTCATAGTTTACAGTTTATCATCGTGACAGAAGTTGGTCCTGTCTCCTCCATAGGCAAGAGCAGAGTAATGTATGCATGTGTGCTTAGTCTCAACTAGCTTTCTCTACTTTGTAATTCAGGGCTCCATACCAGGAGAGGGCACCTTCAGCCTGGTCTTCTTACATCAGCTCAGGCAGTCTAGACAGTCACAGACATGCCTACAGGCCCACTTGATCCAAATAGTCCCTTACTGTAACTCTCTTCCCTTGTGAGGCTACATTGTGTCCATTGACAGCAGAACTCTCATGGGGAGAAGGAAGATTTTGTTGTGTTCACTTCCTGGTTTCTAGTACCTAATGATGTTTCTTGAGCCATTCTGTTAACCATAACCTAAATTAGTGGTCTCTAACCTTTCTAGTGCTGTTATCTTTAATGCAGTCCTCTTGTTGTGGTGACCCCAACCTTAACATTATTTTGTTGCTACTTCATAACTGTAGTTTTGTAACAGTTTAATATGCAGGGTGTCTGATATGCATCCACAGGGTGAGAACTGCTGGGTCCAAAATGAATCTCAGAAATGTGAGTGTATCAATAGAGTTTCTGTAATTCATCTTTTCTTTTTAATACATAGATCTGTATCCCAAGAAGAGGGGTACACAGATTCTATTCTTCTTTATTCTGGGTAGCAGTCAGCCTTCCTATAACTAAACTTTGTTCAAGAATATGGATCCATAAAACACTTACATTGCTTCTTGGCTGCATTCATGCTTCAAATTTCTAAATTTAATGTTCTAAATATTTTAGAGCCAAATAGTCCCACACACTTTATTCTCTTTGGTATAGTTTCTGAACAATATTTTTTGTTTTGTTTTGTTTTCTACCTATTTTCCTTCTTCTAGATTAGGAATTTCTAACCTGTGATGACCAAAACTCTTAAAGTTTATATTGGCTCAGAAGGTCTATAAACATCTTGAAAATATTTGTGTATTTGCTAGGAAATACACAAATACACAAATCTTGTATCTTTCAACAGGTTAGTGATTTAAAGAAATAAAATTTCTTTATCATAATACAAATTACATTTGTTTATTACCATTACCAAATAGTATCTACTAGATCATCCTAAAAATTAATTACCAGAATGAGTAGAATTGTATACCCATCATCTCCAATATGTTGATTGATGCTTTAACTTCAAGTACTTTAGATTATGACTGTATTTGGGGGTATTTAAAATCTGATTTTGTTAAATGATATCATTAGCATAGGCCCTAACCAAATTGTGCCAGCATCCTTAGGACAGGAGGACACTGACACATATAGAGGGTACAAAAAAAGATTGTACAGCAAGGAAAGACCAGCGAGGACAAAGGAAAGCAGCAGTTATCTGCAAGCCGAGGAGGGTGTATTTAGAAGACATCAAAAGTATTCATACCCTGATATTCAGCTTCTAGCCCACAAAATGAGAAAACAAGATTTCTGTTGTCTAAACCAAACAAACCAAAACAAAACAATATCCTCTACTCTGATTTAAAAGATAGACTGATGTTAGAGAATATAGTAAGATCCTCAGAGTACCTAGGGACTACTTAAGAATAATGATCAGAATGCTAGGGTCTACAGTTACTTCATTGGTGATTCAATAAGAAAAAAATTTTTTTTCCCCAGGCGTGGTGGAAGATTTAAGTGCTAGTCCCTAAGTCCTAGCACTCAGGAGGCTGAGGCAGGGAACTGCCAGCCCGAACTACACAGGGAATTCCAGGCCAGCCTGGAACTTCTCAGGTAGAACAGTACAACAAAAGTTGCAAACATAGGCAATACGTATCGTAAGTATATGATCTACAAGGCTTTTCTTTTTCTATCTTTAAACTGTATTTTTTTTTTCTTGAGAGCCAGTACTCTGAGTAGACAGTAGATTAGGTTCCTAAAGTTCTGTCTTCCTTCTCTTTAGCAAGTGTATTGTATAACAAGGGTCAGTGCAGTCAGTGGTCATCTACCCTTGCTGTCAGATGGTCAGTCTCGACTCAAGGGTGCTGGTGTTTTTCTCATTACCATGCCCTCCCTGTGTGTAGCAGGGTGAGGGTGTGCAAACACCAAGGCCACTGAGTCTTGTCTTCGTCCTGAGCCTGCCAGTCTAGATGACGAAATAAGACCTTGATTTCCGTTCCTACTCCTTAAAGGTGGGAAGAGACATCCAGTTTTAGTGTTCTAATGTTCTCTCTCATTATTGCCTTTATTTTTCACTGTGGTGACTACACAGAGAAGCCCTGTTTTGAGAAACAAAAAGAAAAGAAATGACTTTTAGACCTCAAAACAATACACTTTATTTAATATCAGAATTAAGTGCTTGCCCCGTGGGCCATATTTTATCTTTTGTTTTAGCATTGTTAAATATTAATATCATGATCCAAGGAATATAAAATATCTTAAATACTCATGATAAAATTGTACTTAATCCCTCGTTAAAAACTGAGTAGTCCTAGGTAGCATGTAAATAGTAATTCATGTATCTGCTTTTGTAGGTTTTAACTTTTATAAGTGTAGCTTGGGAATTTAGAGTTTGTTTGTTTTTTTTTTTGCTGTTGTTATTGGAGGTGGTGTGTTTTTTGGGGGGGTAGTTTATTTTTGTTTTTGTTTTTTCTTTTTTTCTTGTTTTGGTTTTTCGAGACAGGGTTTCTCTTTGTAGCTCTGGCTGTCCTGGACGTCACTTTGTAGACCAGGCTGGCCTTGAACTCATGGAGATACACCCATCTCTGCCTCCCAAGTGCTGAGATTAAAGGTGTTAGCCACCATTCCCAACTGGAAATGTAGTTTTATACCTCACTGCATTTTGATTTTCTTCCTGTTTATCTTTTTTCTTACTCTGGCAGTGTAAGGTGAAGACGACATCTTGGTTAAAATGCCTGGCAAGCAAGTAAAGGGAGACAGGACTTACTGTGGCGTACAGCTCAGGAGTGCAGTCTGTCCTGGGGGGAGTCACAGTGGCAGGCGTTTGAGAGAGCTGGTCACATGGTGTCTGCAGTCTGGAAGCAAAGAACAGTGAATGGACGCTCAGCTAGCTCTCTACTTTTCCTGCAGTCCAGGGTACAAGCTCAGGGGATAGTACCACCCATGTTTACAGTAAGTCTTTCCATCCTAGGTGACTGAATTGAGGTCATTCCTCGTGTGTGCGCTTGGAGGTTTGTCTCCTAGCATTCTAGATACTGTCAGGTTGACCAGCAATGCTTACCATCCCAGATGGGTTACCTGAATGTTATTTATTACAGTAACAAAGGGAACACAAGAGGAGTTTGAAAGTTGGGTGTGGATACTCAGTTATAGAATATGTAGTATAGAAACTACACTGATAGGAAACAATGACTTTCTAGATGTGCATATTTTTCTGTGGAATGAGTAATGCAGTGGCAATATTACCATTCAGTGTAAAACCCTTTGAGACATATGAATTATAATCAAGCTAAGAATTTATTATGTATTGATTGCCTATACTTTATTGAACATTAGAATTTTAAAGAGAGAATATAGTAGTACTTCTCAAGAATCTTGCAGTACAGTAGAATGTACAAAGACCTAGACTGTTGTGAAGACGATTAGGTCTGTAATAGAAAAGTGGACAGATTACTAGGTACATGGTAGATGCGTTCTCTCTGTGTGGGACTCAGGGACATTTCTTGACTTTAAGCTGATATTGAATAAAGAATGAAGTAGACGTGACCAGGCATTTTAGGAGCTGAACACTGGTCTGAGGTAGCCAAGAATAAAAATTATTATCTAGAATTATGTCAGCTTTGCCTCACTCAGAATTTGTTGAATTGGAAGGGCTAATTTAGTAACTCTGTATAGTTTAAATAGAAAATATTTCTTTACTATTTGGGGATAGGGTAATAAAACTATAAGTTTCATGCATATATAAAGGGTTTTAAGCTAAACTTCTTATTTGTTTGGGGTTATATTCAATTTCTCTTTCTTTTATTTTATTTACCTGAAGACATTGTGTGTGTAGTTTTAGCTTATCTTTTAGATGCATAATGCAAGCTATGGTGTGATTTGACTTGAGTCTCGGCCTGTCACTTACAGCTGTAGGACCTGTCTAAGGCCTTCCTAGACCCAGATTCCTTTGGGAATATTTTCTAAAAAGTAATACATATAAATGGTGGGTGGTAGGATACTTATCAAATAATTTCCTCTGCATATTAATAAAAACATGAATATTAAATTGTGAACATAATATTTTATAATATACTTGGATTTCCAGAAGCATCTGAAATCAGGGTTTGTATAAACAATGAGCCCCTGAAAATAGGTTCACATTCAGAAGTGGAAGTGAGTTATGCATTTAGGGATATTAAGCTTTCCAAATATCTGGTGTTATTCCTAAGTTTTTGAAATTACTATTTGTTTGACTGTTACTGTATGGTCTATAATGTAGTTGTCAAGTAGTTGCTATGTTTAAAAATAAATGTTTTGCCAAGTATCTTCAAGTAACATACTTTTAAATGACTTAAGGGATAAAAAACAAATTGTTTGTTAAAATGACTCACTAATGTTGAAGGATAACCATGGTTTTAAAATTTCTTGGATGTGTTAGTCATATCATAGACATTAACTTAATAATTCAGATGTACTTTGTCTATTATCAGATAAAAATAAGTTGAAGACACACCTTTAAAATTTGCTGAAACTCTTCTTTGTCAGTTCTGTCCTGGCACTGGAACCAGCTATTCTTTGTTACCAAATATCCCTTACTTATTGTTTTCCGTGGCTGAATCCAGGGCCTTGTGCATGTTAGGCAAGCTTCCGACTACTGAGCTATTGCCCCATACTTGATCTTTGGAGACATGACTTGTTATGTGGTTCAGGCAGGCCTTGAACTCCTTACTTCCACGCATACTCACATGCCTGAGAAGCATTAATAATTTAAAGGAAAAATAAATAATCCTGGTTACTTACTGTGATACTAGGAATGAAATTCAGAGCCTTGTGCATGGCAGAAAGTCACACTGCCGTTTAGCTGTATCTCAAGTGCCTGGCCCTTCCTTTTAAAGCATGATCTGTTTTCTTCAAATTTGCTCTGTCTCAGCCTCCTGACTACTGAAATGTCAGGTGTGTGGCAGCACCACACCCAACTAATGGTGTGTATTTATGGATAAATTGTTGACTGTAAGGAACTCATCTATTGAAAAAGTTCAGTTACTGGGTGGCTGGCAAGATGGCTCAGCTGGTAATGGCACTTGCTGTTGATACCGATAGGAAAATAATGAAGTACATAAAAGCCTCACACACTTTTTTTTTTCCATTTTGATGCCACAGATCCCTATTAAATACATTTATGTGCCATCCTTATGTGTCTATGCTTGTATATGGGATATATACACAAAGACCATTTTAAATAGACACAGGGTGTTTAAATATAAGCAGACACTTCAATATGTCCTATTTTATGTTTCTCTCTCTCTCTCTCTCTCTCTCTCTCTCTCTCTCTCACACACACACACACACACACACACACACACACACACTGCTGTACTCTGTTGTTGGTAATGAAGGGATCGACTTGAAATAGTTCTTTTGAGCATAGTTCTGCAATTCTGTAGCACTGTACCACACCACCACTTCTGGGGGTCCGTGTGAGTCTGGCCAGGCTCCTCCAGGACTCTCCATTCCTGCCACAGCCTGCACAATGCTGCTTTCTTCTGATTTTCATATAATGATTTTCCTGGCAGATTTTGTTTTCATAGGATTCTTTAGCACTGTGGAAGGAGAAACAAAAGCCACTAGCCTGTATGATCTCTAAAGATGTTACAAGGTCAAACAGTTTCAGTTGGTGTTAAGTAAATTTAGATAGGCAAGTGTATATAAATAATTGCCAGCATAATGAAGAGAAACTTATATTTGGGCTGGGAAGATGGCTCAGTAAAAGTCTGACTATCAGGTCCATCTCAGGAGCCCTAGGCTAAAGGAGGACAAACTCCTATAAGTTGTCCTCAGACCCCATGTGCCTACCTTGGCACATGTGCACCCCCACCCATGCCCACAACATATCACACACACACACACACACACACACACACACACACAAATACAACTTTTAAAAATTATTTTCTAGCTGGGCGGTGGTGGCACACGCCTTTAATCCCAGCATTTGGGAGGCAGAAGTAGCGGATCTCTGTGAATTTGAGGCCAGCCTGGTCTACAAGAGCTAGTTCCAGGGCAGGCACCAAAGCTACAGAGAAACCCTGTCTTGAAAAACCAAAAATAAGTAGATAGATAGATAGATAAATAGCTATTTTTCTGCCATTTAAAAAACAATATGAAAAACAATTTACAAACCTTAGGTCGACTACCTAGAATCTTCAGCTTCATGCTTTCCCTGCTAGGATTTGTAAAATGTAATACAGTATTTGCCTTCCTTAACTTTCAGAGGTTTGTAAGGTAGAATTTCTAATCATATTTCCCTGGTGTATGTCAAATTTCAGAGATTAAAAGTCAATAATCTCTTTCTGCATTAGGCCAAATAGAAAACCTTTTACATAATATAGTCCAAGTAGGTTCTTTCTCTTATTTTCTTTCTGTAATCCAATTTTAGTTTGAGAACTGAATGAATACAGGAGTCATTCACTTCAGTGTAGGTCACGTGTTCTGGTGATCTCTATCCCGTGACATTTAGCCCACCTACATTCAGTAAAGAACAGATTCATGCTATGTAAAAGATGAGCAGGGATCAGGAAGGATGACGCTGGCTAAGAGCACATGCTGCTCTTATGAGGATCTCGATTCAGTTCAGAGCACAGACATCCATGTGGGCAAATACACGTGCACATAACAATAAAATAAAACAGTTTTTACAGTGAAAATCCAGATCTTTAAAAAAAAATAGGTGAGTAGGAGGAAAATGCTATTGATTGTGTATATTCTTTATTATATTACTTAAAATGGCGGTTCTGTATTCATGTAGGCTTCGTTCTGATTTCTTGCAGCTTGTGTGACTTCGTCTGTGAGGAGTGAAGCGCCCCTGACTGACACGGGAGAAGAACAACCACAGCAGCCAAATGAAACTCCAATCGCATCAAAGATTCAGCAAAACATAGGTATTTGCTTTTTTATAATTTTGAAAAATGAATTGGTTTTGAGTTTTCTTTTTATCCTAGAATTAATTTCATTTCACCAACAGTTAGATTAAGGCAGTACTTGCTGAGTATGATGAAAGTGGCAGTAGCTACACCATAAATGTGCGTTATAATGACTGAGAAGCACTACAGCCGGATCTGTGTTTCAGTGTGACCTAAGTGTGAAACAACTGACATATTGGTATGTGTGTATAAGTGTATGTCTCTGTGTACTTATACGTATGCGTATGTCCATACATACGCACATATATTTACAGAAGCTTTCTAAAGTACTTGTTCTGTTTTCTGTTAGTGTGCATGTGTCAGAGACACTTTGTCTAGTCTTTATGAACTACCGTATTTTCCTTTAAGACTTCTCTAAATTTTCGTATGTACATATTGGTACATATTTGTAGTATGTGTACGTCTGTTGTGTGTAGTGTCTATAGGCCCATCTGTTACCAGCATTTCAGAGCCTGAGGGTCAGCTGAGCCATTCTTCTGCTCATTCCACTTCCATTGTTTTGTGTTTGTTTCACTTCTAGGTGCGATTGCAGCAATTGCAGTTGCAGTCCTTGCGGCCGGCATCTCCTTCCATTACTTCAGTGATTAGGGTGAGGCACAAAGAGCTTCCTGATCACCCGGAACACACTGATCATCAGCTATGAAAACTAAAGATGTTAATGTCCCGCCTGCATTTAAGCTCCGCTACGAGAATGTCTATTAGATGTGTTTCTGACTTACATGACATCACCAGCTGCCTCATTTTCCCTGCTTTTATTATCGGGCCCAGGTTTCCAAAAGTAAACTATGCATCTAAATGGAGTTGCATGTAACAGATCACTATTATTTATCTTCAGAAGAGTCAAAATGTGAGCTATTTTAGAATTTAATCCTACTGAATGACATCACACATTGATCAAAATATGTAAACTACGAACAGTTCATCTTAGAGGACATTTCCAGTATGCACTCAGTCACAACAGTTTATGGACGTGGTTTAAGTTTGAGGCGATGAATACTATTTTAAGCATACAAATGGACAGTGATTTCCTGGGTGTCAGGCGCTAGTAACAGCATGGCAGTATGCTGCTGGCCTCACACCAGAAACAGAAATGTGAATCAGAGATGCTGACCTAGGTAGGGCAGTTAATGTTCTGTAGCTCTCACCCTACAGTTCTGTGTAGATCCTGGCAGAAACAAACTAGTAAACTCCTAACTTAGACCCAAGACTCCCATAAATTATGATCAAACAGTATTTTTCATTCATGATTGTAAGTTATGGGGTACAAGATACACTGAATCAGCAGGAGAATTAACTATAGGAAAATAGTCATTGGAGTCATTTCTCCCAAGTCCACAACGGTGATGTAGAGAACAAAGGATAGAGCCATAGATGTGGACGAGAGCCAGGTAGTGCTCCTTAGAATGAGGACCTCATTCTTTAAAGGAAGAGGACAAACTGCAGGCAGGTCAGCAGTAGCAGACACAGCGGAAGAGATCAGTGAAGTGGAAGGGAGAGCAGCAGGAGGGAGGTGAGAAGGAATGGGTGATGGTCTAGGAGAACCAGGTGGGGAAAATGAAAGAGAGGCAGCACTTGAGATGGCAGGGTTCGCCACACATGTTATCAAAACATTTATAAATTCAAGAAACAATATAGCTTAAACACATTTTAAAAAAATAAAATCCATGATTTATCCAAGTAGTGAACCACAAAATTGGTTTAAAAAACCAAAGGGATAGAAAGCTCTTCAGCAGAGGCAAGTCAGTCTCATACAGAGTAGACCCCCAGTAGCAGCAGTGTACACAAGGAAGCAGGAAATGCCTTCAGACTTGAGTGGAACTGTAAAAACCAGGCAAAGCAAAACTCAGAACCAACAGACCTTCATTAAAGAAACTGAGACGGGATAGTCTTCAATGAGGAAAATTACTCCAAAAGCAAGGTCTGAAATCAAGTGTTGATTAACAAAATGATCAATATTGTAAATTTAAAGTCTTGTTTATATAAAGCAATCATAATGAAGTATTTATAGAAATTGTAAAACTGAATAAATATTGTTATGCAACCTTGCTGTGGAATTTTCAAATAAGGATATAACTGGGAAAATTTGGTTCAGAAGAAAGAGGAGGGCGGTTAGAAGCAAAGTGCTCTGAGTGCCTGCTGCCAAGTTCATGTTAAGTTAGATTCTTTCACTGTGTGTTACTCTCAAGGGTACCCTCTCAAAAAAGAGGCAGGCGGTGAAACAGCCCAGTGAAAAGGAGATTAGGAAGGAACAGTACAAATAAAGGAAGAGATTAGAGGGGGGTGAGTATGGTAAGTAATAATAGCTCTGCGCGGTTCACAGACACAGGCCCTGGGCTGTTCCCCATCACAAAACAAAGACAAGTGAGACCCTGGTTCAAAGTAAACAAACAAACTAAATGGACAAAGTATTTAGATCAAATAGACGAAATTATATTTGTTAAATACAGATGCTAAAGAGATCTGTCTAGTAGTACTGAATAGTAAACAAATTATGATTTCTTTTTGTCAACACCTGCCTCAGTTTTTTACCCCTCTTTTAAAGCAATACTACTGTTCAGAATCTTAACCACACTTTGAAAGCATATGTGGTGAGGGAAGACTTCCTAGGTTATTGTATGAAACTCATATAGCCTACTAAACGAGGATAGCCAGAGAAAAGAAAACCACAGGCTAATAACACTTCTTGACACACGTGAAAGTGAGATGCACCATTCGAGTTAATTCAGCACTGTATTAAATACCAAGATATATTAAATACCAAGAGCATGAAGATGCTTATTAACTTTCTGTTCGTGATTCTTTAGAAAAGTGAGATAAAGACACAAAAAAACCCCAAGGCATCTAAAGAACATGTGACTAGATAAATGAAAAGATTTATCTGCCTAAGAGACTAAGGCCATAACCAGTACCATTTTATGTTCACTAGATTGTAATACTAAGACATCTCCATGTCTAATGAAAATGGTGTGATGAGAGCCACTTCATACTGTAGGTGTTCAGGAAGCCATTCGGCCTTGTAGAGTTGAGTAATTGTGTTCTCTACATACATACCTTAGGTAAACTCTTGCATAGATGCATCTGTAAGAAAATGTGCAATGTTTAGGACTGTAATCCAAATGCTAATTAAAAGTAAATTACAGAGGATGTAATTTTATTTAGCGGGGAGAATGTCCTCTATGCAAACACAAAGGTAGAGCTGAAAAGCCTGCCTTCATGGCTCATACTGTAGTTTCAGCACTGGAGGTTGAGCCAGGAAGGAAGATTTCAAGTTCAATGAAAATCTGGGCTGCAGCGTGAGACTCTGTCTCAAATAAATGAAATTCATTTTATTTAGAAATGATTAGGTAAATGCCAAATCTACCTGTAGTGTTACACTGTTTGTAAAGTAAAGCAAATTTAAGCTATTGTATGTATTTGTGGTGAAATTCTTTTCAAGGTACAAAAGTTGAGGGTGATGGCAGAACAGGGAAGCAAGGTGTAACAAATGCATTGGAAAGAGTATTGCCATGTTTGCTCCCTAAGTGACATGTCTGGATGCTCATTTTATTTACTTTATGGCCAGCAAGACATTACTTGTGTTTTCTGTTGCTAACAGACTGTCCCCACTTATGTCATAGCTTTTTCTCACGGTTCTCTGAATGAACAGAAGTCACTTGAGTTCTCTACCTGGTGGTGTAATAACTTCCATTGTCTAGAGGCTAGACTGGGGTTAAACATATAAGATAGTTCTTGCTCATGGTTGACAATTGATGGTAGCTCTCAACTGGGAATCCAGCAATTGCATCTCAGTTCTGTGTGTGGTTTGCATCTGGCTTCGAGTTCTTCCATCACAAGGGCTGAGTTTCTTCATATTTTATGATGCTTAGGGTGACTTCGAGTTCTCCCATCATAATGGCTGAGTGCCTTCGTATTTAATAATGCTTAGGGTCCAAGAAGTAATGCAAGCGTGAACATTCCAGCAGGAGAAAAATAGAGACTGAGTTCTCAAACCCTGGCTTGGAAATTCCTAAATAGGATTTCTGTTACATGTGTTGGTCAACCTAACTTTCAGGATAAGCCTAAATCAAAAGATAAGGGGAAGAAAAAAAAATCTCTATTCAGAAGGGGAGTATGATATATAGAATTATCACAGTTTGCCTTTTAGTCTCTTGCTTGCTTTCCTGTGCTGTGCTCCTGTAGACCATAAAATGTCTCTTCCTTTTACATAAGCCCTGAAGTCCCTTAGCTATCAGTAGTTCACATTCTGACCAACACAGCAGGGATTAACTCAAGCTCTATGACAAGCTCATAAGCTTCGTTGATTCTTCGTTTAGAGATTTGTCTAAATATAGATTAGCTACTGCACAACATATGCCCAGGAAATTGTTCTTGGCTTCTGATTTTAGCCCAATAGGCAAATATATTGGGAAAAATTGATAAGCTATTAAAGGTCTATTAATAGGTTTTGATTTATTTGTTGTTAAGGACAAACAATAAAAGAGAAGTGACTGGTTTGTCTTTGCTTTCACCATTTTGAAAGCACTTTTGCATTCGTTGTCTCAATGATTTTTATGTAATACTCGTGTTGTAAGTGGGGGAAAGGCTTACTGATAGGACCCTAACCTGATGAGTGTAATTGAAGCATTGTTCATATTTAGGAAGAGGAAACATTTGAGTAATGTGCTAGATAGTTTCTGTGTCAACTTGACACATGTTAGGGTCATCTGAGACTGTTAAATAGCTGATAATAAATGAGTATACATAGCTAATAACTAGAAAGTTGAGTTGTACTGCCACATCTGTCAAAAACAGAATCTTGTTAAGTCAGTTAATTCTTTGGCTTCGGGGCAAACTAACAGCATCAGCACTCATTAAATAGTGCTTTTCAATTTACAAAGTGTTTTTCATCTCTATCTATCTCTGACAGTTTAGAAACTGAAGCTCAAGAAAGTGACTTCCTAAACCTAGTGATTAATGCTTGGGTAATTGGGTGTTATATACTAAGAAGAGAGACACTGATGAAAAGGAATGATTGAGAATATAGAATCAAGAAAGGACAACTTTATGAAACTGAAAATATGGATCTGAACTTCCTCTGAAAGTGAGGAAGGTCAACTTTAAGGGAATAAACACTGGCTTTTAGAGAAGGAATGCTTGCTAACACAGCAGTTCATTCGGAGTAAGGAGAAAGTTGGTGCTGACGTTTATGGTGTGTTAGGCTTGATGATACCTGATACCTTCAGATTTCTATGAAGTTTACAGAATCATCGGAGAATGAAAAAATGTGAGAAAAAGGACATTTGCAAAACTTGTTGCAAAGAATGGGTCATCAAGCTGACCAAATAAACGGTGGGATTTCCAGATGGCGTATTTACCATTGAGGTTACTGGTTATAAATGAATGAAATTGTGTGTTTTCCACCAAGACTCTGTCTCCTCGGATTCAAATGCAGAAATTTGAACTAGTCTTATTCAAAATGTTGGTTGTTATACTATAAATTCACGGTATCTAAAACAATGACAATAATAGAAGTATTTAGGAGCCTTGTTTAATAAATAAGTTAAAAACAAACAAGTGCTTGGAAATTTGGGGCAGTGATGATCCTAACTCAAGCGAAGCTGGATAAGAAAAGTGAAGAGGGAAAAAGATAGCAGAAAGAGGGTTAATACACTAATAGATTGGAAATGTACTATGAAGAGAGAAATGTGGAGTCTAGAAGAAACACAAGAACTGTATCTTTTAGTACCCCACATGTAAATATATAATTACAATAATGTTTTGGGAAGAAACAACATATATGTGAGAGCAAAGGAAGTCAATGGCTAAGGTGAAATAGGTCATTTCCATGAGATGAGGTCAAGGAACAGCATGATGTTTGCAGGTGATGGCCGTCTTTTGGAATGATGACACCCAACGTAGTGATAGGACTTGAAGTATAAATGAAGACTCAAAAACAAGTGTCCAGTTTCTCGTAAGTGAGGGAAATGATTGGTGAGCCAATAATTGAGTTACACAGATAGGAAAAGCATGCCACACACTAGTTACTTATGCCTAAAAGATGAAGATGTTTATAGAAATAAGTGATGACTAGTGTTAGGTAAAGGGAAGTACCAAATGATGATCATTAAATAATAGATAACACCTCAACATGATAAAGAAAAAGATGCCCTGAAGAATGAGGTATCCGTTATACCAAATATGGGAAGGAAATAGAGAAAAAGTTAGATAGAAATAAAGGGAAGTGTATTGATTTTAAAGCACAGATTGCAAGGATGATGTACAGGAAATGATTATGATGGAGAATCCCTGGGCAGTGAGCAGAAGTTAGTGAATGCTTAGATTTTGACTAATGAGTGAGTTCTTGGAATCATGGTAAATTTAGGTCCAGGGTTTTGTTTTTTGTTTTGTTTTGTTTTTGAGTAGGTTGCATTCTGGGATTAATGGTAAAAAAAGATCTGGTTAACATGACTGAAGTGAGCAGCCCAATGCAACAAGCTTTGGTACAGTACAGAGATAGGAAAGGTGTCATTAGGCTACAGTAGGAAGATAAATTATAGCTATGACCCTCATATAGCTAAGCACATTCCAGGGATAAGCACAACTTGTTCATAGTTTATCTTTTACATACACTGTTAGAGTTGATGATATTTTATTCAGTTTTGTATCTACACTGATAAGTATTAAAGGATGAGAATAATACTCTTTAATTTTTCATTCTCTCACTGTCTATCTGGTTTTGGTATTAAAATTTTATTAATTTTTCACAATTGTGACAAATACCTGTAATCTTAGGATTTAGGAGAAGGAAGCAGGAAGATTGGGAGTTTATAGACTAGCCGGAACTATAAAGCAAATTTCTGGCCAGTCTGAACTGCTTAAGCCTTAGGCTATGCTGAGTCACATAGTTAGAGACTCAGTCTCAAAAATGTCAAGAAGAAAGAACAGGAGAAAGCAGAGGAGAAAGAAGGGGAAAATAATAGAAGGAGGAGGAAGAATAATATTATTATTAGTTATATTTTCAGTAATTTGTTCATAATTATTTAAAAAATGGATTATTTTTTTTCTGTGTTTAGGGTGCATGTGTGTCTGTGCATCACATGGGTGTAGTACCTGTGGAGGCCAGAGTTGGGCCCTGGGACTGGAGTTACAGACATTTGTGAACTGCCATATGGTCTTCTGGAGGAAGAACCAGTGCTTTTTATTGAGCCATTTCTCTGGCCCATCCATATGCTTTATTTCTCAGCTCTGTTTATATGTTTTTCAAAGATTTCTATTGTCTGCATGTGCTTCTTCCACATGCTATTCTAATATCCTGCCGGTCTTTTTAAAGGGCCAGCTTTTCATATTTTGGATTCTTTAAAATAATTTGTTAGTTCTCCGAGAGCTCGTAAATGTGTTTCATATTCACCCCCCCACTGTCCCAACTCTTACTAGATCCATACCCCTTCTCTACTCATCAAACTTTGTGGGGTTTTTTAAATTTGTTTTTTTCTAAAAATCTATCAAGTCCAATTTGAGCTGCTCCAATATTCTAGTTTGTATGGTCTTCTACTCACTCACACATGATAACCTACCAGAGGCTGTACTCTTTAAGAAAGCTGCTTCTCCCTCTCCTAGCATTTAACAATTGCCATTAGCCCCAGCTAGGGATGGTATTGTGTGTCCACGCCACCATACTTGGATTTCCTCTGTCTTGGGCTTGCATAATTTTGTGGATGTTGTTGCAACCATTGAGTTCGTATATGCAGCTACCCTGCTGTGTCCTACAGACACTGTTTTATGTTACACTCTTCCTGCTCCCTCTTTTGCAAGCATCCCTGAGTCTTTAGTGGAGGTGATGCAGTATATACATTCTACTTAGGGTTGAGCATTCTGCAGTATTTATTCTCTTCATCTTGGCCAGTGTGGGTCTCTATGTTGATAACCATCTATTGTAAATGGAAACTTTATAAAGAGAATTTATATTCCATTGATTTCCAGTCTTACTTGCTTTCTCATTATTCTACCTTAAGCTTTATCATATTTCTTAACTTCTGGGTTAGATACTCATATAATTTATTGTCCTTTGATTTTATAATTTGTTTATTTTGTTGATGGGCTCTACTACTGATCTATTTCCCTATGCCTTTTAATTTATGTTTCTATTAGTACAGTTTTCCATGTCTGATGTTTTGTTACAAAGAATCTCATTATATTTTAGTTTTAAGAGTTTGGTATTTCTATAAAAGCCATTATTTAAGGGAGTCTGTGAATTGGATATTAATAAAAGTAAAATTGCTAGTACTTATTGTATTAAAGTTCTCAAATTTGTTCCTACAGTTTCCTAATTTATCTTTGAGAATTTTCCTTGTATATTGTGGGAATAAACTGCTTACTTCATGAACTGTTTGTTACAGGGTTATATATAGACAACAATCTTAGATGAACCTTGTTATACAATTATCATTTATGTGGGACACATGATGTGCATAAGTAGGTTGTGTTCTGAGCCTGATTTTTGGTATTTTATCTAGTAAATATTGAAAAAATGTACTAAAATCTCTGATGATGAATTATTGTTTTCTCTTGTATCAATTATTTCTTATAAGAAACAAGGAGTATTTTGCATATTTATTATATTCTTGTCTTATATACTATCCTACTTACTTTCTTCATTGCTGTGACAAACGAACTGACAAAACATGATTTCTGGAAGGAAGGATTTATTCTTATTTACAGTTTGAGGAGGTATAGTCTATCATGGCAGGAAAGACACAGCAGAAGTAGGAGGCCTGCTGACTCCTTGTATCTTCAGTCACAAAGCAGAATGACCAGGACACAGATCAAGCTATAAAGTCACAAGCCCAGCTACAGATCCACATCCTAAGAGTTCTCTGGCTTTCTCCCATGGTACCATTAGCCTGGGCAAATGGTCCAAACATGAGCGTGTGAGAGACATTTCACATTCAATCTAACATTTCACCCAGATCTCCCATTAGTTCATGGCCATTTCATGATGTAAAATGCATTCTTCCCAACTTCCCAAGTTTCTTTAATGAATGACATTCCCTGAACTATTTAAATGCCTGAATTCTCTTCCAATGACCAAACCAATCTCTTAACTGTGAGCTCCTATAAAATTGAAGGAAAACTACTTATGTCCAACATAAAATGCCCAGAGCAAGCATTTTTGTTCTAAATGGGAGAATGGGAGTAGAACAAAAAGATTGAGCCAAAGCAAGACAGAAATCCAGAGCAAACAGTAAATCTTCTAGCTCTATGCCTGGCATTTTGGAATACTGATAAAAGCATCTTAGCTCCAAAGGACCCAGGTAGCCCTTGCTCCCCTCACCTCCAGCATCAATCTTTCTTGATCTGGTTCTCCATTCCATATATGCAGCTTTCTTTGGTGGATGTTCATTGGTCTGACCTCTCAAACATCCTGGGCCCTTCTTTCCAACTGATGCTTTACCTTCACTCTAAGAGTCTCTTATGCTATCTCTAAACCTTTCATGTGTTGCTTGACTTCATAGACTTCCTGGAACCAGAGCCAAAGTACATGCAACATTTTTCATGCTTACAAAACCAGTACCATGTGGACAACACCATGAAATTCTGCTACCAGCTCAAAGTAGATGACTGCCCACTTGGATCATAGCTGTAGCTGCTCTTGTGTGATGACCCTGGGGAAACACTTGCTTAGAAAATATTTTCCTAAGAGTAAGGAACCCCTTTGGTGTTTTGAGGTTAGTCTCTCTTCTTTCAAATGAGTTTGCATTTGACAAAGTGGAGCCTTTGATGGATGGGGTCCTGCTCTCCAGCACTTTTCCTGTGTCCCTGTAGAACAGGAGGCTTCTCTTTAAAAACTGCAGCTTCTTTTTAGTCATAACTTTAAATTTGCCTGTGGCCTCTTCTTAGACAAACTGCATTCTTTTCCCCACTCTGCAACACTCAGTGATCTTTTTCACCTGGATAAGAGTGGTAATCAATAACCATGTCATATCCTGGACGCTTTCCTGCCTTGGAATTTCATCCACTAAACACATTACTCAATCACGTTCAGCCTTGTTTCAGTTCTCAGGACACAGGCAGAATGCAGCTAAGATTCTTTGCAGAATGTAACCCAGATGACCTCTACCCTGGTTCCTAAGAGAGTCTTGTTCCTCTCTGAAAGCTCAGAAGCCAGACTCCCAAGACCACATTTATTTCAGTCTCTGGAATTCCAAAAGTTCTACGACAATAGCTCATTAAGCTTTGTGCACTGGATAGTTTCTATTGTCTAGTTGATAAAGCCTAGAATCACCTGGGAAAAGGAAGCATTAAGTAAAAAATTGCCTCCATCAGATTAGCCTGAATTGTCCTGATTGTTGATTGATGTGGGAGGGCCCATTCCACTGTGACACCATGCCTAGGTGTAACTGGAAGTTTCTCTCCTGCCCACCAGTTCCCAAATATCCACCCAGAGGCTTAATATTAATTACAAACTGTTTGGCTGATGACTCAGGTTTATTACTAACTAGCTCTTACACCTTAAATTAACCCATTTCTATTAATCTATGTATTGCCCCATGGCCATGGTGTTATCTTATGTCTTGCTTCTCTGGCAGGTGCTGGTGTTTCTCTGACTCTTCTTTCCCCTGTTGCTGCTTGAATTTCCTGCCTAGCTATATTCTGCTTGGCTATTGACCAAATCTGCTTCTTTACTAACCAACGGTAATAAGACACTTTCACAGCATACAGAAGAGCATCCCACATGACCCAGGCAAATGGGTATGAGTTGCAGAAGAAAGTTGAATGCATGAGAGTTAGAGGGAGCAAGTCAGTAAAATATCCCTTTGGTTTCTTCTTCAGTTTGTGTTAGAGTTCTGACATCTGACATGTCATCTGACATGACATCTCTGAGTGATGGATTTTGATCTGGAAGTGTAAGTCAAATAAACCCCTTTCTTCCAAGTTGCTTTTCATCATGATATTTATCACAGCAAGCAAAATGGAATGCCTTTTAAAGCATTCAAGGACTTTTCTAACCCAAAGTTCCAAACTCTTTCACATTGCGCTTGTTAACCGTTGCAAAGACCCAAATGACTTGTAGTTGGATTTATCACAACAGTAGCTCCACTTAACAGCACTAAATTTATGTCAGCTACTTTCTCCATTACTGTGATAAAAATGCCTAGCAACAAGCAGTTTAAGAAAGGAAGAACTTATTATGATGTGTAGTTTGAGGGAAGGCATGGTGCAGAATACAGAGCCAGCTGGCTTCAGTGCATCATCAGTCAATAATTAAAGCTCAGTTAATGTTTACTGTGTAAATTTTATAACATTTCATTGAGTTAATGCATGTATAAAATTGTTGTAGTCCTAGGTTTCATGTGCCATTTTATCATTATTTCTAGTAACAATCATTATAATGGTCTTTTCTATATTTAATAATACTTTTCCTCTTTAAGGTTGTTTATTTTAGCATAGTAATAATTGCTTTTAAAAACTGTTATTTGCTTTATATAAACTTTGCATTATTTTATGTTCTATTTTAAGCATTAAGTTAATTTCTTTTTGAATAAAAGCACCTGAAACTTTTGTGAAGCCCAATTAGACATTAGACATTATGGGCCTTTAATGTAGTAAATTTAAATCATTTATGTTTTGTCACTGTTACTATGTTTAGAATTATTCCTGCTTAAGACTTTCACTGTGGAAGTGATCCTAACAGTAAATAACTCTAGTTTCAAATAGATGACAATGCACACTGCTCTTCCTTCAGGAAGAGCCAAAGAGAGTTTAAAAGTTTCCCTGATTTTGTACCAGCACCACCCCTAACAACAACAACAACAACCACAACTTAAAACTTTACAAAGCTCCTTTCTCTTGAAATACTTGAAGAAAGAAAGAAATTGAAGAAGAATGTATTAATAAACTTGATATTTGCAATATGTATATTTGTATGCAAGTGCAGGCATCCAAGAAGACCAGGTGCCAGTGGGTATGGATGCCTTGAAGCTGTAGGTATGGGTGCTGGGAATTGAACTCAGATCCTATGCAAGAGCAGCCTACTCACTTAACTGCTGCCCTGTGCCTTTCCAGCCCCTTTAAGGGAAGCTAGAGCAGAAGTATTTGCCATGTGTATCCAAGGAACTGAAATCATGTCCTGTAGAAAGCTGAGTCTTTCATGGATAACTATCTCTGCAGTCCAACATGCACAATTACAATTTTTAAAAAAGTTTTAAAATTTTTATTTTATGTGTTTGTTTGACAGCATGCATGTGTGTGCACTCTGTGTGTGCCTGCAGAGACCTGAAAAGGGTATCATTAATGAAATTAGAATTAAGGATGGTTGTGAGTCACTAAGTGGGTACTGGAAACTAAACCCAAGGCCTTTGCAATAGCAACAAGGGTTCTTAATTGGTGAACATCTCTCCAAAACCTGTAATTGTTGTTTGATATCATAATTTCTATGAGGACTCTCACAGTTTCTTTTTTGTAAGTCTTTGCTATTCAAGTTACTCAGTGTATTTAATTTCACTTGAGATTATCATTAACAATTAAACATGAATCAAGTTTGTTACGGCAGGAACCCTGTTGTGTTATCAATGGTGAATAAATAGCCTTTTAATTAATTATTATTTTTCAAATAACTTGCTTAAACTTAAGCTCCTATGTATTCAAGAATTGAGACTAAAGAATGGGTACTGTGAAAAATAATACAGCCTGATTAAACATACCTGATTTTTTGAAAAACTCACTTTTGGAGCAATTTCTTACATAGTATGGCAGAGCAGACTAACAAACAAAAAAACCAAACAAAGCCTGAAAGACAAACAGGATTTTGTAGTTTGTACAGCCACGAGTCTCAAGGATTCATAAAAGTTGTTTACTTAACGCTCTAGCTAAAATAATGAAAACACGTAACTGAAAGCCTAGGTCACCATTTTCTTCACTGTTTTCTTTTTCAGGACTGTACCCACTACAGTAGTTACTAGAGTTTTGGACTGAAGCATTCCCTGATTCCAGGTAACTTTGTTTTCTCCTAACCAGACTCCTCCTCTTCCTTCTATTTTTCTTCAGAACTGAACTATATATTAAGACATATCTTATAGAAACATGAATTTGGTTTGTAATTGTGTTGGTAACTGTCAGGTAAATAATATTGTCTAATGGGAAAAAGTATGGGAGCAAAGACTGATAGACTCAAGGCTAAGATTAGACTTTATAACTTGTTAGCTATATGAATGTAAGAAAGATAGTGAAATCTAACGCTTCCATGTCCTCTTTGCTGAACAGAATATATTATAAACAGCATTCTACTTCATATGCTCTTGCAAGTCATTAAATACCATGATGCATGTGAAGTTGTGTAGTCTTCCTACTTCCTTGACATTTGTTTTGTTTTGTATGTTGACTTGTAGTGGTGCAGAGGTGATATAAATTCACTAGAAGCCTGGCTTTGAATTTTTAGTTTTGAATTTTTTCAGCTTTGGCTAGCATGCTGCAGCAGCATATTGTCTTCAAATGTCAGCTGAATTACATCCAGCCATTTAATCTCAGGGCTAAGCCAAAACATTCAACGTGATATTGTGTTTCTAAGCTGTGGGATTTATCACATTAGATGTACTCAGTGCATTTTCAACTTAGGGTACATGGTGATTTGTCTGAGGATGTGCTCCATAGTTATGGATATTTGAACACTTGCTCTCCAAAAGGTGGCGCTGTTTAGGTAGGTTTAGGAGGTGTGGCCTCTATGGAACTTTGAAGATTGTCACTGGGGATAGACCTGAGTTTCAAAGTCTCTTCCACTCCCAATTTAATCTCTCTACTTCAGGCTTTCGGATCAGCTTCTAGCCCCAGATGCCACTCCTATGCTCTGCCATCATGGGCTCTCTCCCACTGGAACTGAAAGCTCAACTAAGCTCTTTCTTCTGTAAGTTGCCTTGGTCTCTGTGTTTTATTACAGCAACAAAAAGGTCACTAGTGCAGGATGAGTTTTGATGTGCTTATGGGGAGTTACAACATAATGTGCTCAGGAACATCTTTCCATGGTGACATACTACAAAGTTGGCTATGCTCTCTGGGCTTCCAAAGTGATCACTGTTTCACAGCACAGATGGTATTGTGACTTCCATAGGAATCGTGAATTTATATAATAGTTAATGATTATGTTTCAGGAATTTAATATTTTACTTTTCACAAAATGTTTTAGTTTCATAACAGGGCAAATAATTGCTTGTGACAAATGTGTCTATTCTTAAATTCAGATTTTTTTCTTCTTTAAAGACACAAGAGCTGTTGAAATAGCAGGTAACTTGAAAACTAAAATGATTATTGCATTTGTATGTCTATGGAAACGTTTTATATGTATTTAAAATTTGATACCAGTTTTTCAAGTTCAATGCTATAAAAATAACAGATTTTGCATTTGATTCGTTGTTTAAAACACTATTTAGTTTAGACTAGTCATGATCTTCCCACCTCTTCTTACCCAACACTATTACAGTTATTATTTGAGTACCTCCTACCTCAGCTACTCAAGTTCTGGGCTTATAGGCACAAACACCATACCATTTGTCATAAAACCTGCATGTCTTTATGCAAATATTATTGTATTTAAATTTTTTTATTCATTTCTATTTACTTAAAAATAGAAATATACTTAGCGTGTGTGTGTGTGTGTGTGTGCATGCACGCACACATACATGCACATGTATAAATATCTTGGCATAAGAATGCATGAGGAAGTCAGAGGTCAGAAAGAGGCTACTTGTTTGTTCCTGGATACTCAGACCGGAAATCACCACACAGAAGCTGTATTAATTAAATCACTGTTTGGTCTATTAGCTCTAGCTTCTTATTGGCTAGCTCTTACATCCTAATCTATCTCATCTCCATTAATCTGTGTATGGCCATGTGGCTGTGGCTTACTGGGTAAAGTTCCAAGTTCTGTGCCCAGTGTCTGTCTGTGGCTGGGCTACATGGCTTCTCATTGACTCCACCTACTCTCTCTATATAGATCTCTTCCAGCCTGGCAATATTCTGTTAAG
This sequence comes from Myodes glareolus, assembly GCF_982192425.1. Lineage (NCBI taxonomy): Eukaryota > Metazoa > Chordata > Mammalia > Rodentia > Cricetidae > Myodes > Myodes glareolus. The sequence continues at coordinate 73,979,690 of NC_142030.1, forward strand.
CCATTGGCCGAAAGCAGCTTCTTTATTCATTAGTCAGTAAAAGCAGCACATATACAGAAGGACTTCCCACACCATTCAGTAGTTGGTTCTCTCCTTCCATCTTGTTGAGGTAGGGTTTCTCCTGCTAGTTCTGCATTTGTGTTGCCCACTTCAAGCTATCTGGACCACAAGAGACCACCCCTACCTTTCCACTAATTCTCTTCTCTGCCTCTCTTCTCACCGCAGTGCTAGGATTATATATGTGTACCGCAGTGTAGGTTTTTCAGTGTGGGTTCTGAACACCACAAGGCTTCCATGGCAAGAAAGCAAAAACTCACTGAGTTAATTTGCTTCTTCCTCTAGCCCCAAATGTGCCTCTAATTTTCTTTTCAAGTTAAAAATAACACTCTTAAAAATCGCCTAGAGAAATGTTGCTGCCGAGTTTCCACTTTCTAAAAGAAGTACTTGTTTCAGTGATGGAAGGCACACTGTGTAGACATAGATACCTCACTTCCGGAAGCTATGGGTCATCAAGAAAATACTTGTATCCCAACATGTTTCAGAATATAATTTAAAGCACCTCACAAACCCAATTGTTTTTCTTTATCTCGTAGGTATCCCAAGAAGAGTTTCAACAGCACACCCCATTAACCTTGGAATTTGCTCAGCTGTCTAGTCTTTTGTTCGGTCGTCTGATATCAACTTGAAGATGGGTAGTTATGAAGTCCAGTTAGGAAATGATTGCAGGGGTTCTGGTGACAAATTATAGTAAATTAAATTTCCACCAACATAAGAAAGCTGGAGGCAGGAAATATCTTTTCTATATCATGGGAAGTGATTTTCAAATGGGCATGATTATTGCCTCCCTCTAGAGAACACTTGACCATGTCTAAAGAAAGTTTTTCTTGCTGGGTGGTGGTGGCCCATGCCTTTAATCCCAGCACTTGGGAGGCAGAGGCAGGCAGATTTCTGTGAGTTCGAGGCCAGCTTGGTCTACAAGAGCTAGTTCCAGGACAGGAGAACAGGCTCCAAAGCTACAGAGAAACCCTGCCTCAAAAAACAAGGAAAAAAATTTTTTTTTGTTGCAATTAGAGGAATGCATTAGCACTAGCAGCTCACTGGGCAAGGTCAAGGGCGCTGCTGTCTTTTAGTGCACATGACAAATCTCCACAGAAATGCCAATATGAGTGAATTTCAGAAATCGTGACATAGGAGCAGACATCAGGATGAATAATAGAATCCAAAGAGACAATGGGGGAACTATCCAGGAAGAAAGGCCACAAGATAAGACTGAGAAAGTATAGTTCATGAGCACTTGGTAGAGAAAGAATTTCAATTTGAGAATGGTCGTCAGCAGCCAGTGTGCCCCAAAGCGTGGAAGATGAGCTGTAGAATCCAATGTGCACAGTGGTTGGGCCATTTTGTTGGAGTCACTTACTCGCCTTTCACTACCCTGGAAATCTAAAGGACTTTTCTCTTTTGATTTAAGTATTGTATGTAAGCTGTTTAGTAGGTTTGTTTGCCCAAGAATGTGAGTGGTGTATTTGATATGGATTCACTGCATCTAATACCTTCATGAATTAGCTTATATGTGTGTGTGCGTGTGTGTGTACAATTTTATGCTTTTAAATCTGTGTAGTATATGAATCATTTTACTGGTTATTTATTAATAATGATAAGTAACATTTTAGTAATATTTGTACATTAGGCACTGTAGGGAGCTGCCAGGATGTCGCCTTGGCGAGATAGTGCCTACAGCCTGGAGGTATACAAATCCTTTGATGTTGCCACTCAAGCCAGTGTGCTTGGAGCCTTGTTTGCATTTCAGAGACTTGGTTTCCTGACCTGTCCTGTGGCCTTGGACCCTAGCAGAATGGCATCAACCAATCAGCATTCGAGCCTTTCACCCTAGAAAAGCTGCTGCCTTTGGGCTCTGCTTCCTCTCTGGCTAATCTTTCTCTTGTCCCTGCGCTCTCTCATCTTTCTCTCTCTAAGCTCTCTCTAAGCTTTCTCTCGTCCCTGCACTCTCTCTTCCCTTCCCCCAATTTTCCTCAATCGAGTGCTCCGAATAAAGACGTGATCAGGGAAGGAATTCTCGTTTTCGTGGTGTTCATTCCTGCTGGTCAGGAAGCGTGCCGCAAGGCACTCCAAATTAATTTACATGATCTACTCATTCTTATATCAGAGTAACTCTGTGAACAACTACTGTCATGATCTGTGTTTCACATATCTTAAGAGAGATTAATTAGTGTGTTCAAACTCACAAAATGAGCATGATGGTTCAAACCAAGAAGTTTGCTATGTTGCCCAGTGGAGTCACCACCATCACAGCAGAGACATGGAGATACAACGCTCTAAACAATTATAGTTTGTTTCTTGTGTAAATGTTTGTTTTCTTTACCTTACATTTCTTTCTTTCAAGGATCCAGAATGGACATTGCAGAGTATCAGTAACGTTTTATGAACAAATGAATAAATAAGATTTTCAATTTGTAATTAAAATTTGCTATCCCTCATAAATTTGTATATCCTTAGAGGAAAAAGCAAGTTCTCCCTCCAGTTTATTTGAGTAGTTATAATTTGAGTAGTTAAGTGACATGGTAGAACATTTTAAACCTTGTAACTTAAAACTCTTTCTTTACTGAGCCAAAAATGATCTCTGGGGTGGATCTGGGAGGGCTTGAGGAGGAGGTGGGGGCAAATATGATCAAAATACCGTGTGGAAATGAATCTAGTTTTACACGATCTCTTCTCCTACGGAACTGAACAGCAGATGAAGTGTGCACATGAAGGCATTGGTAACGCAGCGTTTCTGCAACAGCAGACTTCGAGCGTGCTAGTCAAATCCTGCCTTTTGTGTGACTCCCCCATGAGGATTATGTGAGCAAAGCTTCACCTGGCACCCATTAGTCACCTGGTCTTATTTTGAGAATGGTTGCTGTCATCACTCACTCTCTCTGTCGGTGCCACCTAGTTACTTCTGTTTTGACAATGACGGGTTAAAGGCATTCCCTGGGCTTAGTCCTGCTTAAACTTGCTATCTGTTTATTTTAAATTAGAGCACGGTGGTTTGCTTCTAACAGGAACAGAGCTTTCTCTGGATAGGAAAAGTCATCATTTTACTGTTTTATTTTCTCTGTAAGCAGGTGTTTTCTTTCACTGGTTAGCCTTTCTTTCGTGCCTCTGGCCTGCAAACTTGCTTCTTCTGCCGCTACGAGTGGCTACTAACTGAACAGAGTTTACATCTTGTTCTTAAACTACTGTCTTTTGAGCTATTTGACTGTTCTTCCTCACCATCTCGCCACCACGTTTTAAGACTTTCTTCCAGTCCGTGGAACTAATGCCAGTCTATAGCTGTTCTGCTGTGTTTTTAGGTTTTTAAATACCTCACATGAAGACCCTGTTTTTTTTTTTTTCATATTTTTTGTTTTGCTTTTGTTTTTGCTTTGTAGCCAGACTGTCCTTGAACTACCAGGCCCCTGCCTCAGCCTCCTGAGGGCTGGGGGGGGGGGGCACTGTGTCTGACTTTTTAGATATATCTTTTGGGAGTCCTGATTTTAAAGAACACCAGAGATAGAAGTGGTAGATTGAAACTTTAAGCTGTAGGTGGACACACTTTGAATAGGGGTAGTTTAAAAACATATCAAAGTCAAAATTAGAGAAAAGCAGCAGGCAATGCAGAGGGGAGGGGAGTAATCCCAGAAGAGAACTTCGGTGACTGGGAATGAGCGGGGGTACTGTGCAGTCACATCGGCTGACTGAGACGCCCATGTGGGTACTGTGCAGCCACGTCGGCTGACTGAGACGCCCATGTGGGTACTGTGCAGCCACGTCGGCTGACTGAGACGCCCATGTGGACTCTTGATGACTGTGATAATGAGCTGAGCGGGGATACTGGACAACCGCCCCCACTGACTGAAGACACCCAAATGGACTCTTTGCGGCTGGAGGAATGAGTGAGGGTATTTCACAGTCGTGTGTCGGCTGACTAGAGACACCCATGTGTGTTGGAGGAACCACTTGTTAGTCCCAGCTGCCCAGAACCGAAATAACCACACCGAAACTGTATTAATTAAATCCCTGCTTGGCCCATTAGCTCTAGCTTCTTATTAGCTAAGCCTTACGTATTAATTTAACCCATTTCTATTAATCTGTATATCACCACGAGGTCATGGCCTATCAGCAAAGTTTCAGCACGTCTATCTCTGGCAGCCACCCCCCACCCCTCCTCCCATGCTATCGGCCAAGCCAGTTCTTCATTCATTAACCAATAAAAGCAACACACAGACAGAAGGACCTCCCACACGACATGTGGACTCTTCTTCCATGCCATCAGTTGACACGGTTTATTTGTAGTTGCCTTCTCAGTTCTGGGGGTAAAAAGATGAGGCAGTTCTTATTGGATAATGTCTATTTTCTCGTGAGAAATGAACAAGATGAAATGTTTAGAGTCAGGGATGGGGGTGGGTGGGAAAAGTTCAGGGGAAAAAGAAAAGCTCTCAGCTAGTTACTTAAAAGACTGGAGATCAAAGCTTTGAGCATTTGTGCGCTTCGGTATGGGCTGCCAGGGAGGACTGTTCAACCTGCTCTGGACACACATCTCCCCCATTTCTTCCATTGTTGGCCATGTTGCTTCAATCCTCACTCATCATTGCCTTTCCCCTCTGGTTTAGATGCCATTCACCTTCCTCCTCAGCTATCTTAAGTATTTATACTTTTAATGTTGTATTTCACTTTGGACTTCCTTGTCTTTTTGTGGGAGAACAAACTTTCAAATATTTTCTTTTCTTCCTTTTTTTTCTTGGTGAGGGGTGAGATAGGGTTTCTCTGTGTAGCCCTGACTATACCGGACCTCACTCTGTAGACCAGGCTGGCCTTGAACTCAGAGATTTGCCTGCTTCTGCCTCCTCTTCTGGAAGTAAATGCAAGTGCCATCAGTGTCTGGCTTTTTTTGGACAAACTTTCAAATGTTTTCAAGAGAAGTGAAAGTTGAAATTCTACTTATCTTATCTTGTTGCATTATTTTACAAATGAAAGCAATACTTTTCACATGCAGATTTGAAGTTATTAGAGACTAAAGTGAAACCATTTTTGTATTTTGTGCTTTATGAAGTTTTTAGGTTCTTAAGGATATAATGCTTGACTCACAGTAGACTTTACACAGAATATTTATTTCTTCATATGATTTTATTCTTATCATACAAGTCAGTTCATAAGTAGTACTCAGTTTCAAAAGCTCAAATAAAAATGCCAAGGGAAAAAGTAAGGAGTAAAAAAGCTAACACGTATCTTGAAAGGATTTTAAAAGTGAAATAACATCAACATCATCCACCTCCTCTGTTTGTTAAGCATTTGTTAAGAACTTTAATATTTTTGCAGCAAAATATTATCTCAACTTGGATAGCTAATACTAAAAAATTCTATTAGCATAATTTTAGTGTCTTTCCCCCAAATTTGGATAGCATGGTCATATTTAGTGTTTGCTAAAGGAATATAGATACTACCAAAAGCCTGTGTTCACTGTGTAAAGGACAGCTGAGAGCCTGACACAGAGAATGCTTATTCAGCATCTTCATCTTCCATGTTGGTCTGCTCTAGGTGGTGCATCTCTCTTTCTGGTAGTAATCCATATTCATTTAGGAAAGACTCCACATCTCCAGCAAAAAATTCTTCAGCAAACTGTTCAGCAACGCTAATAAAATTGCTGATGAGCTCCCCACCTTTGTAGACAAGCAGGGTGGGGAGCACATCCGGGGAAAAGCGGTCCCCGGCACCGGTATTGGAAGCTTTTATCTTACAGAACTTGACCATTGGGTACTCCGCGGCCAGGCAGGCTAAACTGCTGTTGAGTGCATCACAGCCCTTCACGCCGTCTTCGTAAATGGTCACCACGATTGTGGTGACCTTCTGCTCCTTTTCAATGGTCTCTAGGAACTGCTCCCCTGTTGCCAGCTCGTACACAAGCCCATACCTAGGCCCAAAGCTCAGCTTCTGATGCATGTCCTGCATGCACTGTCTGCGGTACTTGCGTAGGCAGTTTTCGTCTTCTTTGTCCTGATGAATGAGCTCATATTCTTGGATGCTCATCTGAGGAGGCATGAAAGAAACAATGGAGGCAGTTCAATCGGAAATGCTTCATGCTTGGATGCATCAAACTTATTCTCAAGTCTAGGCGTTTTGACTTGTCCTCTCTGCTTAGACCACTTTCCTGCTTAAAAATCTTCTCATTTAAGCGTCGCCTCAAAGGTCATTGTCTTTTGTTGCTTGGTTGATCATTTGCAAAAGGCCCTTACTCTACCCTCCTCTTTATTCTGCTTTTATTTTCATAGCAACAAGTACTGTTAGGGCTTGTATCACATGTTTGGTCAACTAGTATCAGTTTTCTAATTAATGTGTCCAATGTCTGCAATTGTTTTTTTCTGATTATGGGTGCCACTCAGATCTGCTGAATCAGAACCTGTCAGGGTGAGGCTGAGCTGTCTGTGTTTTAACAAGCCCTCTGGGTTATTCTTAACCACTGGGCTTAGTCAAAAGTCAGAGAACTATACATCTTCCCAAACAGCTACATTTTCTTGTGATTAGAACATCCAATTATCTTAATACCCTTTCATAATGTTAACTCCATTATTAATATATTCGATAGACAATTAATCACCTCTTCCCCTCAACCAAGAAACAAAAATAGACACAAAAGAGTGACGCAGCCTATTGTCATACAGTTCACTGAAAGATGTGGCGTGGTCCAGAAGCTTGGAAGCTGGAAGCTGGGGGGCCTCAAGGGGGTTGTTACCTGTAGTAGCTTCATCATGGAACCCTTCAACTGAAGCTGCTATCCATTTTGTTTATTACTTTCTTCTGCCTTGTGCGTTTGTTTTCCTAATATCCCTAATTCTTTCTCCCATACAGCCTATCCCCTCCTCCTTCCTTTCTCTCCTTTCTTTCTTTTGCTACGGTAGGAAATCAAGGTCTTCCTCCTCAACCTCCCAAGTGCTGGTATTATACACATATGCTACCACAGCCAGACTGCTTTTCTAGCCTAATGGTTTTCTCTGTGCAGTTTTATGGACTCAATTTAATTTTTTAATCCTAAAATTACTAAATGTTTTGTATAATTCTTAAGTTGCTATTATAGTTCTGCTAGTTTGGGCAACCAATCCTCACGAATATTGATCTAAAGATATGTTTGAGCATTCGTATTCAAAGTTATTCTGTTCATACATTGAGACATAGATATTTAGGCATACAGTCACATTTCTGAAGTTTAACCAGAACAAAACCTTTAATAATAACATCTCAGATTTGATAGTATTTTTTAAAAGAGTTTTTCTTTTCCCTTCATGATCTGTTTAAAACAAATGAGGACATTCTTACAGTTTCTCAGTTTCAAAATGTGGGTATCTCATCCACACTGCATAATGACCCTGAGAGAGAACCAATTTCTGCCTTCTGCCTCTCACAGTGTCAGACTGAAGATCCCTACCATGGCCTGAAGCCAAGGGTCAAGGCATGTTTCTGTTCATGGTCTCTTCACTCAGTGTACTATCCGTATAAACTGATTAGGTGATGTACTGGAGTGACTCCTCTCACAGATGAAAATCTCTGTATGAATTCCTTATTATCACCATTAATCTTGTTATATAAATAATACATGCTATTTATGGAGATTTTAAAATGACCAAAAGCTTTAAAAATGAAGTGAAAATACTGATGTTCTACCAATTTAATATTCAAATAATCTCCACTGACGTTTTAAAGGTCGTCTTGACGCTATCTCTATGACGCAGGTGAACACATGCATGACTCGACTCCTGCAATGCTGTTTTTAAACAGTGATGCTCCTGCTTCTCTCCTTCCTTTTCTTCCCGGGGAATCTCACTCTTCCTAACTATAACCGTCCTCTACCAAGATAGAGTCTCTCTACCTCTCTGCACGCAGACTAGGGGGCTTAGAAACACTCACAAGTGAAAGCCCACAATGGTGTCTTTGCTGCCTTAAAATTGTAGCGCCTTATATAATTTAAAGCTCTATATTTTGTTTTCTCATACTGCGAAGCTTCGTCTACAATAGATCCCATATTTATAATTTATTCTCTGATTCCCACATGTATTTCATAGTACACACTACCTTGTCACAGTATTCACTGTGTACTGCATTGAAAGCATTTCACAATATACTGAGGTAATTCTCTTGAGTCACTTAGACTAGGAAATACATAACTTATTTATAATTACACTTCTTTGCCTCTCTTACCTTTCTGCCGACTCTGTCTTTTGAGTCTTTTTCATCTCTGCTCTGAGGAGAAGACATTTGCCTGAGGATCTCTTTCTTACTGGGTGGTATTGAGTCACTATCTTCACTTTCTAATTTAAACTTTCGCCAATCATTGATTACTCCTTTGGGTCCTGAAATAAAAAAATTAAGCATTTTTTCTCTTTATTATCAAAAGACTGTTTGTACAATTAAAATTTGCCTAAGTATTGCCTTGAGAAAATGTGTCATCTCCTGCATCAGAAGCAAACATGCTGATTAGACTAAAAACACTTTTCCTGACTTGTTCATAAAAATAATGTCCAAGATTAACTTTACTAAATGGCAAAGACCATGGCACAGAATCTTTCTAAAACATCCATAATAACAATATAAATTATGTGATTAATACTATTTACAGAAGTTTACAGGTAAGAATATTTAAAAATTGGAATATATAAAAGCAACCAGAATTTCAGAAAAGCAGCACTCACTACATAAGAAAGACACGTTTGGAATAAGTGAGCTTTGGTACTACACTGTTAAAGGAAACCGGAGATGTTGAAGGAGCAACAGTCACAGTGGCTCCTAAACCCAATGCATGAAAAACAACATCTGACTTCAGTTAAGGAAACTAAAGTGACAATTATCATTACATAACCAGCCAATTCCTTCTCAGAGCTGAAGAATCAAGGAAGGACTTATTCCTTGTAAGGGTTTTAAGTAAAGGGCCAGATATATCACCCAACTGTATAGTGCTTTCCTTAAATGTGTGAGGCTCTGCCACATCGCACAGAAAAATGTGTACAGTGTCTGCAGTTTTTCTGATGGTGGGCACTGCTCAGATCTGCTGAATCAGAACCTATAAGGGTGAGGCTCAGTTGCCTGTGTTTTAACAACACAGACAAAAATCACTTATTTAACAACAGAGGCAAATTACCTATTTAGAATTAATATTTGGTTCTTGAGAAATAATGCTTTGAAGATCATAAATTCTTCAAAGCATACAATATTAAATGAGCTATATATACATATCTTGTATATATACATACATACTTTGTATACACACACACACAGAGTTTAGTTTTGCTTCCTATTTTTTTAAGGTTTTTATTTATTATGCATACAATGTTCCTCTTGCATGTACACCTCTATGCCAGAAGAGGGCACCAGACCTCATTACAGATGGTTATGAGCCATCATGTGGTTGCTGGGAATTGAACTCAGGACTTCTGGAAGAACAGCCAGTGTTCTTAACCTCTGAGCCATCTCTCCAGACCAGTTTTGCTTCTTATTAATATTATATTCTACATTTGAGTATATTATTTCTCCCTCACATTGTATATTATATTGTATATTAATGTATAAAATGCATAAATTTAATATAATGTTATTGCAGCTGTTTTTATTAATTGTATCGAGGCAAACACTTTTATTTTCCTACATTCCTCTGGAAGAGCAAATGGTCTTAACTACTGAGCCATCTCTCCACCCCAAAACATAATCCCCTCCTCCTTCTCATCTTTTAAATATAGAGTACAGCACATTAGTATAACTGTGTATATGGTGTACTTATTTATTACTGATCAGTGGTATTGTTTCTACATTTTTTTTATTACATGTGATGTTGAATGGAGCATCTTATGATCCCTTTTTTCCTACTTGTCAAGCATGACTGAAGCTGGTTGAAGGCCGTGTGCATTCGTGGTGGTGATGTACTAAGTGCCCTTGTAGAGCTTAAAGCAGTTCCGTTTGTTCTCTTCTCAATGCTTCATTCAGAAAATGTGCTACACTTTCAGTTCTTCTATTTCTGTGAGAAAAGGAAAGCACCTCACCAAAGTTATGTTTGTGTCTCCTTAGAGTTATATTTCTCTGAGAAGCGTTTGTTCACTGCGGTGGTTAATACTGATCATCAGTTGGATATGATCTGTAGTCTCCTAGGAGGTAAACCTCTATGCATGTCTATGAGGGTTGATCTAGGTTAGGTTAACTGAGGTGGGAGGACCAGCCTTAGCTGTGGGCATCACCATTCCATGGGCTGGGATCCTGGAAAGAGTTAACTAAGCACCAGCATTCATCTTCCTCTGCTTCTTGCTCTGTGTGGGTCCAGCATGACCAGAACTTCATGCCCCTAAGGCCATGACTTGCCCACCATGGGGGACTGTACCCTGCAACTGTGAGTGAAAAGGATCCATCCCTTCCTTAAGTTGTGTTTGTCTGGATATTGTACCACAGCAACACACCAAGTAACTGATATGTCGACTATTCTATTTGGTTGCTGTTTTATTTCTTACTATTTGTAGAAACTCTTAATCTACATTAAGAATTAATTTGTTGTCTATTGGATTACAAATCTTTCTCCCAAGTGTGTTAAATTTTTCACTTAATGTTTTCTTCTGATAATTCTCAGCAGACAATGGGCCCTTCCTTTGTTTCTTTCTTTTTCCTTATCTACCTTCTTTTTCTCTCCCTCTATTCACTTATCTTCTCTCATAATTTTCTGCTTCCTTCCAGCAAACTTATCTATCATTTCTCTTATAATATTGAAAGCCCCCCCCATACTTGGAAGACCCCCTGTCCACATACTATGTTAAACTCTGCTGAAACTTAACTGAGTCATAGAAAGAAAGCCCCCAGGCTCAGTTAATGATTCTGCGAAATTTAGCTGGGCTGTACAAGGAAAGTTCCCCCCCCCCCCCCCCCCCCGTCCCCGGCCCAGCCCATGCTAAAACAGGATATCTATGGGTTGCAGACTCGCTGACTAGGCTGAGGAGAGAGAGTACCCCACTCCCAAGGCTTTCTATTGAAACTGTCAACTTGCTGCAGGGTTCTCTATCTAGCTTTGTGGTTTTTCGGGGAAATTCGAGAAAAGACATGGGGCCATTCCTGGGGTGAGCTAAGCCCGCCAATTTGAGAACCAATGAAATGCTTGTTACTATGCAGCCTCTTATGTAACTCTTAAATCCCTATAAATACATAATGTGCCTTCAGCCCGGCATGCTCAGTCAGCTACGCTGCTGAAGCATCCGCAGACGCCTGTGTATTCAATAAACTGCCTCTTGCTCTTGCATCCAGTGGACTGGTTCTTGGACAGAGGGACAAGACACCCTGACATTTGGGGTCTTTCAATATTTGTTTCTTTAATACTCTTAGCTATTATCAAATGAATTTCCACATATTTATTCTGGTACTAGTGTGAATTCATTCAAACCTATGACCATATTTAAAGGTTCCAACACATGTTTATAGATATGAAAGTTAGTAGTCACACGAGACTCTGTAGAGCCAAAAGGATTCGGAATTTAAAATTTAAGTCATAGTATTTAACATCTAAGGTCTTGGTAGTGGTATATAAATAGCCACATATAATTGAACAAGTTAAGAAAAGTTTCTTGATGAAATGATATTCTGAGTTTTCTGAAGGTAGGTTGAGATCTACTTGATTCAAGTCTTGTTATCTTCTTACTCTCTTTTAACATTTGAAAAGCTAAAATCAAGCATTACATACTTTTGATCACATGTATATATGCATATATGCACACACATATAATGTAATAAGCAAAGTCTATAGTGGCTACACAAGGAGGAGTGGCAGAATACAAAGGGCTTTACTTAAACTGTAGATAGAGGAGTCTTAGATAACTGGGTAGCAGGAAATTATCAATAATTTGTGTTCTCTCTAACTCTTTGACACTGAATTAGCAAATGACTAATCTTGGATCATTTCACTTTAAGTCAATTTATTTAGTCAAATGTTTTTGGATTATTCTTCCCAAGTAGATGAAGATATTACTTAAATTCAATCATATTCTCTGTAAGAACAGCAGATATTTCTAGAACTAATCATACTTTAATAATTATGCTTTCTGCACTTTAGTTACCTGTGTGTGTGGCCTGTCCTTCAAAGTCTTCCTCCATGCTTTGGCTTGTGGCTTCTTCCATGTTATGGGTTGGATTGGGTGTAATCTGTATGATGAACAAAGAGCAATGAGACAGATATATTCTAGAAGACATATGCAAACATACACATCCTTAAATACAGGTGCATGTATTATAAGCCTTTGATGTCATCCAGGTGGATTAAGGGAAGGGTCATCACCATGGGAAAGAGTGTTTTGAATGTTTCTGTCTGCATTGTAAAAGGACACTGATTTAGCACATGTTGCTAATGATGTTTTTATAATTTATGATTTGTCTCTTAAAGGTTTATGCTTTCATTTTGGGTTTAGGAACTCAATGAACACTATTGATCAATGAATTCCTTATTATATTACTATTTCTTAAAATATTTCTTAAAACTATACACCAATATTTCATTTAATGAAAAATTCTAATTAATTACATGCTTACTGTCTTAGTGTTTGTTCTATTGCTGTGAAGAGACACCATGACCAGTCAACTCTTACAATGGAAAGCGTAATTGAGGGCTCCTTTACATTTTCAGATATTCAGTCCATTATCATCGTGGTTGGGAGCATGTCAGCACACAGGCAGGTGTTGGAGCAGTAGCTGAGAGCTGCACCCTGCTCCGTAGGCAGAGAAATAAAAAGACCTGGCCCTGGCATGGGCATATGAATCCTCAAAACCCACTCCTAGTGACATACTTCTTCCAACAAAGCCACACCTACTCCAACAAGGCCACACCTCCTAATTGTTCTAATCTTTCTCAAATAGTGTCACCCCTTCCCTGATGACTAACCACTCAAATATATGAACATATGGGGACATTTTTATTTAAACCACCACACTATGAGCACTTACTACAGGACATGAATTTATTTTATGTGACAAAATGTGGTAGAACAATTGTTAATCCCATTTTACTGTAAAAGCTGAAAGATGCCCAATTTTGATTATTGTCATGCGTAGTTAGTAAAGGATTTTAACGTAAGCAATTTGACTTTGGAGCCTACTGTTATCCACCACACAATTTATTAAAATAACTATGATTCTTCCCCCATTGATTTGAAAAAAACCACACTGTATGATTTGTTATTTGAAAAAAGGTGATCCAATCAATTCTTAACATTGAAACATCTTTCAGTGCTAAAGACCAAGTTCTGATGAAATGATTGCCCACAAAACAATTGAGAATAGATAGTGATTAAGCCTATAGTATGTATTTTTTTTCTCCCTCTATACTCTTTTGTAATTTTGAGAAGGTAAAACACTATGGGAACATCATGGCTATTTACTTCTTTATGCTTAGTTCATAGTAAAATCAATTTATTTGCTTATTTATATTTCAATTTTCCGTAAATTCTGGTTATTATACATGCTAGTGTATTTCCTAAGGGATTCATATAGTTGTAATTTCTCTGAAGCTTCTATGGAAAGAGTCTATATAGCAGTGGATATACCAAGTGTCTTTACCTTTTCTCTTTGTCCCTTTCAAAGTCAATTTTATTTTTTAGTTCTCTGTGTACCCTTGGCTTTTCTGGAACTCACTCTGTAGACCAAGGTGGCCTTTAACTCTTAAAGATTCACCTGTCTCTGCTTCCCAAGTGCTGGAATTAAAGGTGTGTGCTACCACCACCCAACCCTCAAAGTCAGTTTTAAAATACCATTATAATCCAGTCTGTATTTTTAATTACTTCTTAGCTTTAGCTGATCTATGCTTCTGTTTTAGAGCTGGTTATTTTAGTGCTTGTCTTGACCCCTCTTGTGCCTTGCCTTGTGGTGACAATATTTGGAGTGATCCTAGAATTCTGTTTCCTTTATTACAATCCTTAACAGAATCACCTGATATCACAAAGATCACAAACTTTCCCTGCTTGGTTTTCCCATTTGAACAAGAAAAGCTTTTAAATGAACTATTAAAGGAAAACCAACCCATTCTAGGATGTTTTTGTAATTATAAGTATAATTAAGAAAATGAATTTGAATGTATTTATTAAATAGAAAGAATAGCAGTAAAGGAAAAGATTAAAAACTAAACTTAATGACTTCAATTATTTGAAAGCATTTTTTATTTCTAAAGGAACATGAACTTTTTGCTTCAAAGTAAAACCAAAGAGTACAGAACTTGAAGCATAGGTGATTATTTCTAGCTGCTTAATTTCTAAGAAAATTGTAACTTAATCAGCCTTTTCTCTTACAAGAGTAGATTATTAATCTTGCTAGCTACAATTCTGAATAAGTATTTTAAAGTTAAGAACATTTAATGTAATTGTATTTCAAATTTTGAAGAAATGGAACTGTAGTTCCCTTCTGGATTTATTTTTTGACACCTTAGTTTTCAATTCAGTAGAAAAAAAAAGTTTTATTTATTTTTAGGCAAGCACATAAGCCAATTTCAACAAATTCCTTCATTGAAAAGATAATGCAGTTAATTAGGTCATATCTCATCCATTGGTTGGATTAGTGCGTACCTAAAATAGATTGTGTCGCAGATTTCTCTGGGTTCTGAATAACATTTAAAAACAGAACAATTTTAGTAAGGTTCTCACTAATGCTAACATATAAGCCAACCAGGCTGCCTTCCTTTGAGTTAGAGCATAGAAATTAACAAAATTTGGTACTGTGTTCTGCCAGAAGAACGAGTAAACAAATACAAATAATACTGAGAGATGGAAAAGTTTGTTTCTATTGCTCATGGCCTCTGGGGTAGATGGCACCTACAGGATATTATTCACTATTGATAGGTTTTATCTATATTCACAATAATTCGCCTTCTAACCACCTTCTCTAGAACTTGCTGGTTATCACAAATAATTTAGCATCTTAAACTTTACATTAGTATCATATAAACAATTGCATTGATATTTGAAAAGAATGTAAATTTTGGCATAGAAAATGAATATTTTCTTTTCTTTCTTTCTTTTTTCTTTATTTTTTGTGTTTTTTTTTCAAGACAGGGTTTCTCTGTGTAATAGCCCTGCTGTCCTGGAACTTGATTTGTAGACCAGACTGGCAGCCTTGAACGCATAGAGATCTGCCTGCCTCTACCTTGAGTGTTGAGATGTAAGGTGTGTGCCACCATACTCAGTCCCCCAAAAAAGTATTTTCTAAAGACCTACACAACGACAACGCCAGTTAGTATACCAATTTTACAAGACCCCACCCCTAGATGATAAGCTACAAGTAATTAATGATTTCTAAAACAATGAAAAATTAGTCTTCTTTAGAGACAAGCCCCCTGATATATAGATTACTAAATTTACTTAGTGGGTTCTGTATATTTATGCATCTATATATCTATGCTTCCAATCATCCATCCATCTATCTATCTATCTATCTATCTATCTATCTATCTATCTATCTATCTACTTACCTGTCTGCTGTCTGTCTATCTATCTATCTATCTATCTATCTATCTATCTATCTATCTATCTATCTATCTATCACAATTAGAGAAGAGGTTATGATGCTGCAAAGAAATGAGGAGGCAAAGGAGAAACTGGAGAGGAGAGAGTAGGGTTGAAATGATATAAATGCAATAGTAATGTATGAAATTCTCAAAAAAAGAATAAAAATGTTTTAGAAAAATAAGTGTTTTATGTTCCTGTTGTATAAAATAAAACATATTTTAAGTATTGGTAATTAAAAAGTCAGCATTGGGCTTGAAATGATCTTATGAATAATGAACCAGGGCTCATAGCCCACCCCAACATTTCCCCATCTATGATCTGCTGGAGAATGTGAAGAGGACCAGTCCTGCATACCCAAAACTGCAGGATCTCCATGATACAGAGCAACAGGATATCTAGGAGGAGTCCCAGTGAGGGCCCAGCATCGATACTAAATCAGAAACCAGAAGCATCGAATCAGACCAGTGACTCTTTGCAACGAACAGTCGCAAGTGAAGATGTGTGGACAAAAGAGTATTCTGTGTGACTCACTGTGTCACACTACAGCTTCGGCAATAAGAGTTTTCTTTTCTTTTTTTCTCTTTTTTTCTTCTCTCTTAAATTTTATTTTATGGGAAAGGGTTGCAAGGGCAGAGGACAGATATGAAGGGACAGGAAGTTGAGTGGGATCTGGATGCCTGATGTGAAAGCCACAAATAAAAAGTTTAAAAATGTGGCAAGACAGAAAAAATAAATCCCGCCAACTGTTGACTTCATTAAGATTCACTGTCTGAAAGAGTTACTGAGTTTTTCATTTTTGCCAGGTATAAAGATCTGTGACCTTGCTTCTTTTTAATATTATGATATTATGATACTGTTTGTTTGTTTTGAGACAAGATCTTATGCATCCCTGGTTGGCCTGGAAGTTGTCATGGAGCTGAGGATTACCCGTCTCTACCTCCCTCGAGTGTTGTGATTACAAGCTAGGGCTACTACAGCTGGAGTGTGGGTTGAGAACAGGACTGCCTGCATACAGGCAAACCTTTTATTCACTAAACTATACCTCCTATTATAGTTTTCAATTAATAAAAACTTTAAAATTTATTAATTAACTGCTGTAGAACAAAAGAACTGCTTCTGTCTGCTCATCTGTTTGTTTATTTATTTATCTTCATGTGTGTAGTGTGTGTACGCACATCGGAGGGAGTACACTCACCTGTGCAGGTACGTGTGTGGAGGCACAAGCTGACAACACACTGTCTTCTCGAATTGCTTCAGGTGCTTAGTGAGCCATGGGTTTGGCCTGTCTCTGCTCTCCCTCCCCACTGCTGGCATTGTAGACACCCGCTACCACTGCTAGCTTTTTGATAAAGTGTGTGCTAGGGTTCCAAACTCATCTTTTTATACTTGTTCAGCAAGCACTTCACCCATGGATTTCTCTCTCCATTCCTCAAGGAACTATTATCTTTGTAAGATGGCTGAAACTAGTAAAAGTCCTAGGTGGATACAATCCATAACTTCCCATTTCCCCTCGACTGTTGTTAGAAGTGTGGGTTCTCTGTCTTCTAGGAGTCTGCACTGTGTCCTGCTGGTCATCCCGTTCTGTCCTGTTCCATCTTTATTCATTTATCTCCTATGTGTCTGCTCTGCTGTTCCAAGGTGACTGTGAGCTAATCTGATCAACTAAGCCAGGCTAATGTTCTCACCAAGAATAATGTGTTCATTGAGACATTTAACCCCTGCCACAGACAACTTCACAAAGTCATACTGGGCTCCTTTAGAAAGCACTTGGTATCTATCTCTTCTTAGGAGAAGGAGTTATCGGTTAATTTCATGTGAGATAGGCCTGACAACACTATGTCATATTGCATGAGATCAACTGTGTCTGTAGAGAACTCTTCTTTCAAATGGTAAAGATGGAGGGGATTAGTCCCCAGAGTCATATTTTCCTCTTTTTACCATTCCACCCCACTATTTATGACTTAAGGAAAGAGATAGGGCTAACTAAGAGTGGATGCTTAGGTTGGTGTCATTACAGAGGGAATTTTATGCCTCATATCTGTGAATTTCTTAAAATGACCCTCATGTTTACTTGTATGTATTTTTTCCTCAAAAGGGGAACTTGACTTCCTGTGGGCCATACATTTAAATGCTTTGAATGACAGCATACATAGTGAGCAGGCTTGGGCACTTGGACTTAAGTCCAGCTCTTTCTTAGACAAATCACTAAAATTCTTTTTGTTTTAGCTTTTCATTCACAAAACTGAAAGTAGTAATTGTATCTGCTTCAAGTGTATGACGATTAAATGCAAAAAATTAATATTTAGTATTGAACAAAAACTAATTTGATCATTAGTGAATAAACAAAAATGAACCCTAAAGATTTAAATTTAATAATTTATATGGTCAAATGAATCTAAATTATATGAGTCAACACATATATGTACTGCTTATATCTAATTATCTCTTCCATGAAAGCTCATGTATGGATGCATACATATACATATCACACATTTTATCCCTCAACTATTTTATATGCTCCTATTTCGGTACTGAGTTTGTGCTTTGTAAGAGTACCTTGATTCATATTTCATAAGGAATATTGGCTGTAAGTCATCTGAGAATACACAAAATAAGGAGATTCATCTTCAATTGAGTAAAAGAACATAACAAAATGTACGTGAAATTGCAAAGAGGAAATGGGGATATTGATTTTGGAGGATGTGACATAGTTATTCTCTAATGACTTGACTTCCTTACTTATGATTTTGCTAACTGTCGAGTGACTGATTTTCTTTTCTGTGCTTGTGTTATAATGCCTCATATATCTGTCATTTACACTCTTTTCTGCATTTCAGTTCACTAATGAAATAGGGCTTTGCTGAGAAAGTAAAGACACTTGGGATTTCTGTTGCTTCCATTAGTTATCCTGGTTATTAACTTGGAGGTGCATCAACTTTTACATGGCATGGTTATCATTGTGAGAGTTATCTTTAAATATAATTACAATCCGCGTGAGTGGAATATAAGTCACTATAAGGAATAAAAACACTGAACTGAGCAAGTGGTGAAAACTCATCAGTTTTTAATGTCCTCTTCTCTGCATATGACGTGCATCCCTAGTCTGTGTACTGCCCACAGAATCTAGAAGCAGCGCGTGACGACCGCTGGAGACGTGATGGAAACGCTGACCTAAGGTGCGGCACAGCAGATGTAGCACGTTCTTAGCTTCTTCCCTACTCTGTAAATAGTGTTAGCTTTTCAGCACATGAACCTGAGCAGGTGGAAGGAGTAAGATGCCTTTTATACATACAACTTGCATGCTGGGAACACATGGCAAATAGCAATTTTATATTTGTCAGCCTGTATTAATGGCAAAAGAAATCTTTAAAATATGAACTTTCAGAATTAAAGTTGAATTCTTGTGGTGCTTAATGAAAAGATATCAGCTTTGCTTTTACAATCTAAGGACATTCTCTTACTTGTTCTGGACAGAGGTGTCATAGTCATCCAAGAAATTCAGAGCAGCTATCTTTCTTAGTTATATGTATTCATAGTAAACTTATTTATTCCAAGTATATATTGCTTAATTCTATTATGAATATTGTGAATGATTCATCAGATACTTTGATAATAATTTAATATAAAATCCAGCTTTTGTCAAAAACTGACATGATGAATCAGATGATCTGCAGAGTTAATTATACATGAATGCGATTTCAAGTATCATATTAAATGGGTATATGTATATTTATGCATCTATATATTTTAAGTAAGCACTGTAGTTAAAAACTGTTTTGTAGTTAATAAAATAACTATTTTAAAGCAATGGGAAAACCCATACTACACTCATTTACATCACACAGATAATAAAATTTGTTAGTAATGACAATGTTCATTCTAGACAAAGTAGAAGGAGAATGAAATCAACCAAAAGGAAAACTTCACATAATTTAATAAATCTCATCAAGCTTTCAATATTGGTTTAAGGAACCATCAGTTCTATTTTTCAAGGTATTAGACATTTGAAGTAGATATTTTTATATCCACTTTAAAGTTTAAAAAAGAAACAATAACACAAAATGTATACTAGTACTAAAAAGCCTTAACACACACTACTGAGTGTTTTATTTAAAGGACCAAAAGCTTTTGAATTGAGGGAAAATGCTTTAGTATTGAGTGAAAGTCTGCTTTCTAGGGGCCGAGAGCCAAAGTCTCAAACACAAACAGAAAGGTAGCATCATTTCTTCCCTTCAGTTCTTGTACTCAAAGAAGAACTGAAGAATTTAAAGTTCAGAATTAATTCTCTATCTGAGAATTTATATTAAGTATATAGAATATCCGACTATATTTTTATGTGTTTAATCTGAATTTTGATTAGCAGAGATGACAGTATAAAGGACTTTAAGAGGGAAAGACATACAGTACCTAATTATCTTCATAGTATAATGGATGTTAGTTGAAAATACTTGAAAAGAACACAATAGCATTTAAACACTGAAGTCATAATTCTTTACCCCAAGGCAAATAAAAAAAATTATCAACTTTACTTGTAGACTCACAGTTTGGACCTCTGTGCCTGGTGTCCTAGATAATGCCCCGTGGGTGAAAATCGCTGTCCACTGAACTCCTTGGAAGCTGGACCAGTTTAAGCTCAGATTTAAGATGCCTAGATACTGATGACTCTTGCAGAAATAGCTCTGAACATGTAATAGGATTGCCATAAGAGAATTAACAAGGCATATTTGCTATTAGCAGGACAAAATAAACACTGCAAGTTCTGTGTTTATTACACTCTTTGTTCACCTTTTTATTTTCTGTCATTTGAGAAAACGCCTTTCTGACATCTGATATCTACTTCAAGAATTTCTTGCCATTTTCTAAAAAGCAAAAATACTCTTCTTTTTTCTGACTACTAAATTTCCCTTAAATGTATTTTAAGTATCCTCAGTATTATCTGCCATGGTATATTTTTTCCTTTTGAGTTTACTAACCAGCTAATTTCTTTCTTTTTCATTCCTTAAAATGTTTTCTATTCTGAAATCATTGTTAAGTCTTCATGTTTTGCAATAAAATTCCAAAAAACTTGATCCCTTTTTAGTAACACTAATACTGTTCTCTGATTGGGTCTTCCCTACATTTTATCTCGCTTTCTGAATTCTTTTTTGTTTCACTATTGGCCATTTTAGTATTCCTTCATATGCCACTTAAAAAAGATGTTAAGTGAACATTTATTAAATGGCAAATAATTGACTGCTTGTCTTTTGCAAGAGGAACCCTATCAGAAAAACATACTGCCTTCAGAATAGAGATCTGCTCCAAGGGTCAGCAGTTTGTACTTTCCAGGGTGCCCTGGATGTGCAGGAGACAGCAGTCACCCTTCTTTTTATTAATACTTTTGTGCATATACAGCCATTATTTGTCCTAATTATTTGTGCCTAATTATTTGCATTAGACACATTCAGGGGAGCTTACTAGGTGTAAGCAAGCAATTGTTCGGCACTAGAAACATAAAGAAGCATATTGCTAATGTCATGGTCTAGTGGTCTTGTGGTGAAGAAGACAATAAAAGGATAATTGCTATACAAACCCAAAATTACTTCAAAATTGTGTGTATGTAAGAGCGATTCCATGAGATAGAATTGCCTTTCATCTGATTGTAAGCTACTTTTAATTGCTTGTTTTGGGGGGGATTATAATTACATCATTTCCTCATTCCCCTACCTACCTCCAAACCTCTCTGCATCATGTTGGAATTTTAAAATCTTTTTTCATTTACTTATTTTAATTTAAAATTTAAAATGTATGAATATTTAGCCTGCATGTGTGTGTTTTCTGGATATTATACTATAAATACCTATACATAGTAGGTATGTTTGTATGTGTGTGTGTGTCTGTGTGTGTACCATGTGTAGGCAGTACCAGAAAATGAGAGTTTCACATCTGCTAGAACTGGAGTTACAGACAGTTGTGAGCCCACATGTGGGTGCTGCCAATCAAACCCCGATCCTCTCAAAGAGCTGCCAGTGTGCTCTTAACCACTGAGCTGTCTCTCCAGAACCCATGGTGGAATTTTTAACTGGTTTGATCCCGACTGGGTCTTTTTTAGGTAACACTGGTGCTGTGTGTTCCTGTGTGTTGTCCAGTGCGGAGGACAACTGTTCACACCACTCTTCCCGGTCCTCTGGCTCTTACGTCACTTCTGCCCCCTCTGCCATCATGCTTCCTCAGCCTTTTCAGGAGGGGACTGATAAAGACTTCTTAGCTATGGCTGACAGCTCTTAATGGAACCTTGTCAGACTGGTAAGCAGTCTTTGAGCTTATTTGCTCCCCAGCTGCTAGAGTTTACTTGATGTTTTTTCCTTTCCATTCTTTCTCATTGTTGCTGGCTTTACTTTTATTATTCTTTTTAATTACTAAAATTTCTATTCCTGCTGTTTTTTTTAAAAATGACTTTTAGGAATTTAGGGAAAGGTTATGAAGGTGTTCAATTTGCCATCTTTTCTAACATCTATAGTCCTCTTAGTTAAGGTCTCACACAAGTTCGCTAAAACAGAAATTTCAGTTTCTCTAAGCTTAAAGTTAAAAATGTTTAGTTATCCACAGAACAAAATGTACAAGACTAATGGTAATTGACATGAAGACATAATTTTCATAATCATGCCCACTCTCTGTCTGTATTGCATATTTGTCTTTTACCTGCCGTGGGACCCGCTAAAGGTCCCACGTCACGCCATATTTACAACATTTGATGCGGTGAAACGCGTCAGTCTCTCCTGACAGCTCCTCCTGTCTGATGGCTGTTTGAGGACCTCCAGAACCCTGTAACTTTCAATCTGGTCGCTTTTCCAACTGGGGATTGCTGAAATTCTACACCCAACACCGGCAGAATCAGCAGTAACGGTTGGCTCCTTCCCTCTTCCACCTCTCTCCATGTTTCCATGACTGAGCATTCATGTCAGCTGTGGTTTCTCACATTCCAGTTTCCAGACAAAAGACCCAGTACTGGGCACCCTCCGTCTTGGGCTCGGAACCCTGGCCCCTGACTTTGGGCTTGATAGACCACCAAGGCATCCTGTGCCAGTCATATCCTGTTGTCCCTTAGTCCCTGGAACTACAGGCTTAGGATCTTCCCTACCTCACTCGTGGAAATTGCATCCCCCTCCACAAATTAAACCACATAGCTGCTTATCAGCACCCGACATCGTGCCAGTGATCCAGTAGTTGGAAGGGTGGCCTCTGCCTCCCTCCCCCTCCCCCCCCCCCCGTTCTCTTCACTTGCCTGTCTGCCCCGTGTTCCCAGCATGCTAAAACTCTCTCTTCTGCTTGTCTCCACAGCAGCTTCTCCCCGCCTCCAACCACCGCTAAGCTTGTCTGGGGCGGGATCCTCCCTCCACCTGGAAACGTTATGTTTTGCTCTCCTGTTCAAAATATCTCCCTCTTCTGTTTGGCCTGTCTCTGCCACCGCCGCTGCCACCATGCCATCCAGCCCAGGATGGTGGGTCCCTCTTTTCTGCCTGGCTCTAGGAAGGTTTGAGACAGCCTAGGCTCTGGATGTTTCCTGTATGATCTATATGTATGAAAGATACGTGTGAATGTGTGGCCACATTCATGTTTATGAATGTCTTATTGAGTCTGCTTAAAATTTGCACAATTGCTCTAAAAACACATGCTTTCTCAGTGTTTTGTAATATGTGGGCAGGCGCCGTCTTGGCTAAGGGTAGGCCAGATGACCTAACCATCATCTTTACTAAGGGTAACTATGTGACTAACTGCCCCTGTGCCTCTCAGCCCCAGGTGGTGGACTTGGGCAGGGAGGAGTTCTCAGTTTCACTGGTGGCTTTGGTTCTCCACTTTTATCTTTGCTCCAAAGAACTGCACATGTCTGTCTACTCTCTCTTTTTTTTTTAATGCTTGTCTGCTTGTTACAAAGTGTGAGTCAGATTCTTCTCACTCAGTATTCACGGGACTTTTGATTTAACTTTATGTGTGAATGTAAGCTAACTTTAACTCTGGATTTATGTTTATGTGTGTATACAACTTAAACTCAACTATATGAATGTATGGATGTATGTATGCACACGCCTTTAGTCCCAGCACTTGGGAGGCAGAGGCAGGCGGATCTCTGTGAGTTCAAGGCCAGCCTGGTCTATAAGATCTAGTTCCAGGACAGGTTCCAAAGCTACAGAGAAACCCTGTCTTGAAAAACCAAAAAAAAAAAAAAAGTTTTAAAAAGTCTTATGACCTCTGTTCATTGTACCTCCTTCTAGACTGAAAAACAAGTCTCAGATACTTTAAATTGGTATGTACTTTTAAATGATGATAAATATATGGTTATATCTGTTACAACATACTGTAAATGTGATTCAATTCTGCTTTAAACCATATTCTTTTTTAATTTTTTATTTTTTAAAACATATTCTATATACTGATAAAGATTTAAGGTTATAAAGATCTATATCAGATTAACAAAAGCTAAGTATTTATTTCTTTGCCAAGGGTTCAACACCAAGCTTCTAGAGAATTTAAATAAGTAACAACGTATGTTTGATACCCATGGAATGTCCATCTTGATTTCTTTCTGAGTTCATTAAAAAGTTTTAATTTGTCACTAAAGGAGCTTCAATTCAAAACCATTATTTGTAGAACTAAACCTAACAGGAATGTAAAGTCCTAATTTTTTATAGAAGCTGCCAACCTATTGTAGACTGTTGAGGAATACAAGTTGAGAGTCATCTTATACATGATCAAGCTCTTTGATTATAGTCATTCAAGGTACTGATGCAATTAACTCTAGGGATAAAGCGTTAACTAGCCACCTGTGTTCTTAAGACAAGTAACTAATGACAAAATTTATCTTTTCACATATATAATGTAGGAGGGTCATCTATCTATGTGTTATTTTCATTGGTTAATAAAGAGACTGTCTTGGCCTTTGATAGGACAGCAGCTTAGATAGGCAGAGTAGACAGAACAGAATGCTGGGAGAAAGAAAGCAGAGGCAGGCAGACGCCATGCTTCTCCTGCTCAAGATGAACATGGTTTAGAATCCCCCGGTAAGTCACGACCTTGTGGTGATATACAGATTATTAGAAATGGGTTAATTAAGATGTGAGAGTTAGCCAAGAAGATGCTAGAACTAACGGGCCAGGCAGTGTTTAAAAGAATACAGTTTCCATGTAATTATTTCAGGTAAAGGTAGCCAGGTGGGTGGCAGGAAGCGGCCTGCTGTTCCTTTTACACATATACCCAATAGACAGCCCTCAAGTGCTCAGAGATCTGGGGAATATGGCATTCAAATGTTTAATTAAAAAGTTTTTTTTTATAACAGAGAGACAGGTTGCCTCCTGACAGCAACCCCTATTTCATTCACAGAAGATGGATAAGCACAGGAGAACATCCACCCATAATTTGTTTCACAAGTGGAAATGCTAGCCACTGAGAAAATCTATCTCTCACCTATACTGCCACAAAGACCTCTTCAGACTGTGAACAATAGCACACTGAGGAATCAACCATCTCGAGTTGCCTAGGCCAATGGAAGACTGGTCTTCCTACAAACTCCTAACTCACAGAATCTTTCTAATTCACAGGATCTTCTGAACCCTGGCAGGTCCTGCACTGCCAGCCAAAAGATAGATGTTTCCCTAAGATCTGCCCTCAACGACCATAGAGGACCCCAAGGAGGCTGTCTAGGTAACCAATCAAGTAAGTCTCTGTCATTTTTTAAACATTAACTCAGATAAAATTCATCCTTCTCAGTAACTCTGATGCAGTTTAATGACTGGTAGGTTTGCCAGTTTAAAAGGGACAAATTCACAAAACAGATTTCAGCAGGGCTTTTTATCATTCCTTCATTTAAATACAAGGAGTTTTAAGATATAAAGCTTAAAACATGAGGATCTAAGAATGTTTCAGTGTATAAGAAAGTGTTTTAAAGTGTACAAATGCAAGTTACCAGATTTTTTTTATTATGTTACTGATAATAGTTTTAACATTGATCAAAAAAAGTTTGAATAAGCTAGTAATCCAATTCTGACAGAGTACTAAACACCATACTTAGCCACAAGGTTAAGCTTTTAAGTTCCCTTTGGTGGTTTCCTAACTATAGACTAATGTGGGATCCCCCTCTGTATGCTGTCAATATGTTTTATTACCATTGGTTAATAAAGAAGTTATTTTAGCCTATGGAAGGGCAGAATAGAGGTAGGTGGGAAAATTACTGAATGCTGGGAGAAAGAAGGCAGAGTCAGGCAGATACCATGTAACTGCCAAAAAAGAAAGATGCCAGAACATTTTGGTTGGTAAGCCACAGACTCATGAGATACATAGATTAATAGAAATAGGTTAATTTAAGATATAAGAGCTAAGTAGGAATATGCATAACCTGTTGGCCAAACAGTGTTATAATCAATATAGTTTCTGTGTGATTATTCTGGTCTGGGTGGTCAGGAAATGAAGTCACAGTCTTCACTTAGATAATGACACTCAACGTTCTGCAATGTACATTTACATAAAGCTTAAGAAAGCTTTAGAAAAAGGGGGCCTTCTAGACCCACAAAATGACAGTCAATTGGAGCTTCTTGGTCGCTGCAAGTTTTCAGATAGGTTCTGTTTGCTGGCCGCAAGCAGAGGCACAGTTTCTTTAAGAGACAGTTTCCTGGTTCATAGTGGCCACATGAATTGCCCTGGCTCTATAGAGAGGTCCTGCTACACAGAGCACTTAAATGGGGTTTGTGAACAGAGTGCTACAAGTTGCTTAATAGCGGCATAGAAATCTGCATCCTTGGATCTAGGACAGTGAGCACGGCTCACAGAAGCAGTGAACATACCTCTGCCATGTTGGAGAGGGTGGGGTCAATGGGCAAAGCCACAGCATTAGTCTTAGTCATGCCACTTAGCATTAAAAAAAATCTCTCCTGGCTAGAAAATGACTTCAGATACACAATAAAGACAGATTTAGAAAGAAAAAAAAAAAAGCCACATAATGATGGAGAGTCTGCATTATGTTTATTATTGTATTTTCTTTGGATTTTTTGATGGTTAATAAGTTAATTGATGAAAAACATGTAATTCTGGGGTCTGCTAAACTAAACCAACATATGTATTTTAAAGGTATCTTGACTTCAAAATTTATGTCTAAGGAAATGTTACTTTGGTAAAAGGGTTCTGCTTTTGTTTCTACAGAATATGAGAACCTGTGAATTCATTCAAGGTTAATGTGATTTGATGGTACAAGACCCCCTGAAAGGTCTCCATGAACCCTAAAAGTACTTTGCCCAACAAACGACAGGAAGTAGTTCATAGAAAACAATGTCCAAATTCCCAAAATGATTGTTTATAAATGTTTGTTTTCATTTAAAGTGGGATATACTATAAAGATGAGTACTTTGCATTGGTATGGATCTTGGTTTATTGATGCAAATTTAAAGTCAATTTTGTTACACTGTGTGTATGTATTTCTGCTTTTAGTTAAGGTATTATGTTCATGCAGCTCATTTAAAAATGTAATATACAGTTAAGAAATGCAGATTAATAGTCATCTGTAATCATCAAACTTTTAATTATGTTAGTTATGTTTTCTAGATATACAGAAATATATTTCAGTAAGATAAATAATCTTCAATACTTCAAAGGTCTACAGAATATGTCATTTAAAATGTTTTAAGAACTTAGACTTTTCTCAACAGTGAGGCATGTCTGCTTCTGGCAGCACCAATTACTTCAGAGAGGTTGATGGACATTGAAGAAACTCATTATGGAATTTGTCTTCAATGTGATAAGACTAGCCATTTGGGAAAGAAACTGCTCTTTCCTGGACTGCTTGATGGTATGCTGTTTAAACTAGACATGCAGGACCCACAGAAAAATGACTGCTGAACTTGCCTAAAGAAGGTGAGACAGTCCTTTAGGGTTCCTGCTTCATGAAAGAGTCTGTCAGACATTATGCAGGACACAGAAGAAAGTGACTCACAAACTGCCAATATAGGCGAAACTGTCTTGGAAATTTCCTGCTTCATGGAAAAGTCTCCCAGGTATTATGGATCTGTATGCTGAAGATGGATGTCCCAATTTTACAGAAGAACTTTGGGTGACTGTCCAGGCAGCAAGATGTCTCTGTCAATTCTAGAGTTTTGGAAGTTGCTTACAATGAACTTCTTGTTAACTTAGGTAATATAGCCTTTTGAGGTCTTTGAAGATGTCTTTGAAGTCTTTGGAGTTGAAGACAAATAGTTACAATTTTTCTTAATTATGATAAAAGATAAATTAGATATGAAACTTTTGACTCATAAAGAAATATTATAACTGTTATTCTTGCTTGATACCTGTTTGGTTATGTGCAATTTTGCTATGTTAAAGTTAAAACCTTAATTTTTATTTAGACAGAAAAGGGGATATGATGTGGGATTCTCCTCTATATGTTGTGAATATGTTTTGTTATCATTGCTTAATAAAGAAGTTGCTTTGCCTTATGGCAAGACAAAACAGAGTTAGGCAGGAAAACTAAACTGAATGCAGGGAGAAAGAAGGTGGTGTCAGGTAGACACCATGTACTGCCAAAAGAGAAAGATGCCAGAACATTTTGGTAAGCCACAGCTTCATGGCGATACATAGATTAATAGAAGTGGGTTAACTTAAAATATAAGAGCCTCGTAGGAATATGCCTAAGCTGTTGGCCAAGTAGTGTTGTCATTATATAGTTTCTGTGTGATTCTTCAGATCTGGGTAGCTGAGAAATGAAGGCACAGTCTCCATTTATAATAGACCTCAAAGATACTTTTCATTGTGGAAAATAACATTTGTCACATTCATTTCTGGCATGAATATACTGCCATTTTAAACTGTAAATTTCAGTACAGATTATAAACAGAGGAAATGCTTAATGTGTCTAAAACTTATGTTTTCACAAACTCAAAGAATTCTTGTATGTTCCAGGGGGTTGACTTGGAGGGTTCATCTAGAACAGGTCAGATGCACTCCCTCCCTCAATTACCAGGTCTCAAGAGCCTAAGCCTCCCTACCTTTCCTGGTCCTGATACCCTCCCGTTTAATCACCAGGACCTAAAGAAATTTTTTCCCACTGCTCTGCCAACACCTCACCAGGTCCCAGTTACAATGGATAGTTCCACAGAGTGAAACAACCAACTACTTTAGAATGTGGCAATGCCCCTGATTTTCTCAGGTTCCCCCAATGATGGTTGACAGCCCCCATGTCTGCAGGAAGCAATCTTAACAATTTGATGCCTTCATTTTCTTAACCTGCCATGCCTAATGCCTTGCTTTTTTTTTAAATAAAAAAGAAGGGACAAATGTTAGCATCCAGGCATACCTTGGCCCTCCTCTTGGGAACCTGGCACAGTGCAATCACACCTCTGCATATGACAAGCAGTACCCTGACTGTATGCAGATGCAAAATTTCCTTTAAGAGACAAGCCCTGCCCACTTTCAGCTGCTCTTCTGAAGAGGTATGCAGGTCTCTCTCCCTTTCTCTCTTTCTCCCTCTCTCTCTCTCTCTCTCTCTCTCTCTCTCTCTCTCTCTCTCTCTCTCCCTCTCCCCTCCCTTCCACCCTTCTCTCAATCAACTCCACACTCAAGTTTTGTCTGTATGGTGTATTTGTCTTTCACCTGCCCACTAGAGGTCCTACTTCATGCCATATTTATAACACTTACTCTTTCTACTTAACACACACACACACACACACACACACACACACACACACACACACACACAGAGAGAGAGAGAGAGAGAGAGAGAGAGAGACAGACATCTATGATTTGTTTTATTTTATGCTTCCTCTGAACTTTTCTCTATATATCAGTGTTTGGTTGCAGGCACACATACATGTGCACCATGTGCATGTCGGATGCCTGTGGGGCACCTGGTCCCTTGAAATTGGCATTATTTATGATTATAAGCTACCATGGGGATGCTGGGAACCAATGGTCAAGTCTTCTGCAAGATCAGCAATTGCCTTTAACCACTGAACTATCTCTCCTCTCTTTCTAATGGGTCTTGTTTACTGGAGAGATTTGCAGAAAAAGTATGACAAACTTGTCTCTAATTTTGACATGTTTGGTTCAGTGTCTCTCAGAATGGACTGAACAAATATCTGTACATAATGAAAACCTATCAATAAAGAATCCAGCTCAAAGAGGGAGTCACAACCCTGTAATCCCAGCAACTCAGGAAGAAGAGGCATTGGGATTTCAAATTATAGTTGAGCCTTGGGTTCATGTTATTATTGAGAACCTGTCTCAAAAAAGAAGAAAGAAAGAAAGAAAGAAAGAAAGAAAGAAAGAAAGAAGAAAGGGAAAAGAAAGTAAGGAAGGAAAAAGAAAGAAAGAGAAAGAAAGGAAAAAAGAGAAAGGAAAGAAAGGAAGGAATGAAGAAAAGAATAAGAGGACATTATTTTGCCCATGCTTTCCCTTCTTTGAAACAGGTATCATATTCAACAAAAAAGTAATTGGCTACCACTTGAGCTGACTTTTGCTAAATTTTCCAGATTTGCCTGTGAAGTTACCTTCTAAACAACTGTTTATGTCCACAGATTAATGCTTCTGCTTACTTTTGTCTTCTAGAAGTGGCCAGTGGTGACTTCAGAGATTCATTAGAGCAGTTCTTTTGAAAACTTTGTGAAGTTCTTTCCCCATGTTTTTGGTTGGGTTGTTTGTTTCTTTGTCGCCTAGATTTTTTAGTTCTTTATATATACTAGGTATCAGTCCTCTGTCAAATTTATAGCTGGCAAAGATTTTCCCCAACTGTATAGACTGTCACTTCACTTTAATAGCTGGTTCATTTGATGGACAGAAACCTTTTGTCATTTGTTCCATTTGTCATTTGTTGACCTTCTGTTTTAAGCAATTCAAGCAAATCTAGAAAGCCCTTATTTTTGAATGTTTTCCTTACTTTTTCCTCTAGGAGTTTCAGAATTCTATGTCCTATGTTATGTTTTTTGACATACTTTGAGTTTGTTTGTGCAGGGTAAGAAATAAGGACCCAGTTTCATTATTCTACATGTAGATATCACTTCCCCACCAATATTTGCTTAGAGGCTATCTTTTCTGATTTTTTTCATGTTTGTTAAAAACAATGTGACTGTGTTTGTGTGGATTAATTTCTTAGTTTTCCATTCTATTCTATTCATTTGCATATCTTTTTTTGTGCCAATACCATGCTGTTTTTATTACCATGACTCTGTAGTATAACTTGAAATCAGGTAGAGTGATACTTCCAGTGTGATTCTTATGTTAAAGATTGCTTTGGTTACCTCAGGTTTTTTGTGTTTCCATAGGAACTTTAACATCTTTTTAAAAAAAATCTTTGAGGGCTGGAGAGATGACTCAGAGGTTAGGAGCATTGACTACTCTTCCAAAGATCCTGAGTTCAATTCCCAGCAATCATATGGTCTCTCACAGTCTTCTATAATGAGATCTGGTGCCCTCTTTTGGCGTGTAGGCATACATGCAGGCAGGACACTGAATCCATAGTAAATAAATAAATCTTTTTAAAAAAATCTGTGAAAGAAATCACATGGTTCACATGCAGGGATTAAGAGGCTACAGAGTGCTCATCTCTAGAGAAGACATCTATGTTGTGCCCCACTCCTCGGGGCTTGGGAATCTTCCCGGAAGAGAGGTAAGAAAAACTATGCGATCTAGTAGTAGATAGCTGTAATGAAACTGTTTTCTGAACACAAGAAGATACTTGCACATATGATGTAGCAGCATACACAAGACCTTTGTGAATTCAAGCCAGACAAAAACCCCAGCATGGAAGGCTAACAGGAGCCTTAAAAGTTCTAGCCTTTAAGACTTCCATTCAGGGTTCAATTAAAGATGCCAGGATGAGCTAAATGGGTCCTAAATATCTGAAAGTAAAGATCTGAGAGGTAAGACATCTATATACTCACAACAATAATCGTCTATCCATGTTTTTATTCTTCTCTCTTCAATCTATCATTTCTCATTGTTCCCCTTTCTCCCTTGTTCTCTCCTGTCTACCCATCGCAAACATTTCCAGTCATATATACCCTTAGAACCAGCACTTCCCTAGCCCTAGTGGGTTCCAGGGCAGGAATTCTTTGGCTCCATAAAAATAAGATAAGGGTTTTCACACACACACACACACACGCACACGCACACGCACAGATTCGTGGGACTGGCTAGTACACATCCAGTGAACTCCTTGATGGAGAAAGTCAGTTAAGAAAGGCGTTAACTCATCAGGGGATTCTAGAGGGGAAGGTTAGTGTGCTATGCTACGTTTTTCAGTGGTTAGAAAAGTCTATTTTCAGTAAAATTATGAATAAGGCATGGATTGTTTAAATCAGCACGCTACTTCTTTTCTCCCAGTATGCATAGAGGTTACCAGGTAACCAGGCAGCCTGTGTAAACAGTCAGGGAGAAGCTGATGGCCTTTGCATCTGATAGCACATACACCAGCCACTGCAGTTTCTGTGGGCCTAGGTCTTTTTTTGCTCCAGGCAGTAGAAGAAGAGACCCAGGCCTCTAAATTATCAATTCTGGGCTATGCTGTTATCTGCTGTTCTGATCGTGGGTGTTATGGGGTAAAGCCAGAAGAACAGTTTGGGCATGTAGTAAGTCTATGTCCCTGGAGATCTGTGCATATCTTAGATTGGGTGCTTTTTGCCTGGACCCTAAGATCTGACCAAACACCTGCTGATAAAGATAATTGTAGGAAGGCAGATTTCTGCACTTCCCTAGGGGAGAGGAACGGAGGCCTGGCAGTGGGAAACTGTTCTGAACAAGGGAATTCATTCCCAAGTATGTAACATAAAGAGGGTCAGCTACGGGGTGGGGGTGGGGGAGCTACAGCAAAGGACAGTCATTTTAGCCGTTTTATTCACTAAACAAGAATGCAAGAATGCCAAAAAGCTTTGCTTTTTGGTTTAGCTTTACCAGCTCCCTTGGTTCTGATAAGTCACTTGTAGAAAGATGGCTGAGCAATTACTATATATGGTTGCAGCTTGTCTCAGAAGGTAAAGAAGCTCCCACCTCTAGTTGAGACACCATTAGCATTTTCTGGGAGGGGGAGAGTCAGTTTTCTCTAAAGGTGTGATTGACTCCTGGTGGATGACCCACACTCCAGCAGCAGGTGGGAAACCTTCTCTGACTTCTGCAGGCTCCAGCCACACATGTAGGATGTAGACATGCTCACTGGCAAAAATATCCGTACACATAAAATAAGACAAAATTAAAACTAGAAAAATAATTAAAGCTATATCAATTAATTATGCTAAAGCATTATTTAAAAAGTAAATGGCATTGCTATATATCAAATAAAGTATGCTTTAACATTTACTAAAAACGGATTTTTCTGTCTTTTTTTAAAAGGCTTTTTTTTTTGATGAATTCTTTGGGAATTTCGCATCATATACTCCAAATCCTACTCAATTCCCAATCCTTCCGTGTCTGCCCTCCACCCTTGTAACTCCTCCCCAAAAAACCAAAAATAAATAAAAACTAAAATTTAACATCTAAATAAACAAAACAACAAAATATCTCGCCGACTCCCCTGGCTGACCCCTCTATTAACTGCAGCCTTCCTTCACACCCATCGAGTTGTCTTGTCTCCAGTTCCGTGGATATGCCACTTCCTTCCTCCTTCCTTCCTACCGCTCCATATTAGTTCATCACAGTGGCAGTGGGAGCGGCAGTGTTCACGCAGTATACTCTCTTGCCCAAACAGCTTTGCTTACAAATGTTCACTGCGATGATTTGTTGCTCTGGTTTAAGGCCCCTGGCTTCTGCTACACCACCAATACCGAACCATCACCAAGAGACTCCTCTCTGATATCCTGCTGTTGCCTCGAGTAATGGAGATCCTGCGGCTATGGCTCTTCCACACCCATACCACCAGGGCTAGCTTGCCTATGTCCAGGTCATCGCCAGTATGGCAGCCAGGGAGGGGTAGGGCCACCTCTTCAGAGTGATGTGACTCACACGCACAGGACCAGCTCTCCCATGCTCACACTGTGTAGCAGCCTGGGAGAGATGGGGCCAACTCAACCAAGGCAGGAGAAGGGAGTGGGGCCAGTTCAGCACGGCCACCCTCACATATCAGCATGGCTTCAGATGGCAGCTCAGATCACGGGCATCTGCATGACTTTTGGAGGCAACACGGACAACAACACCGGCCTCAGATTCAGCAGAGCTATGGGCAGACACACACACGCCCCTCTGCAGCAGTACAGACCCCGGCGTCACCAAGGCCCCAGGTGACAGAGCAGGTCACTCACATCATCCTGCTCCTCACCACTGTTTGTCTCCAGTTCCAACCGTTTCCGTAGCACAGCAACCACTCTGGGCCTCCCTCTCTCCATTCTCTCTACTGCACACTTTGCCCCGCAGTGAGGAGCCCACCTGGCCAGCCGAGCATGGCTTCCAACCAGGCCTGTGACGTCTGGCTGTTTTCTGCCCACTGAAATGAAAATTTCAGTTTAGAGGAACATAGGTTTTTAATGTATGTCTTTATGATTTTCTCAGCTTTACTGATATCTGTTTTTAATGACTCACCTTAATCTCTATGTTTATTAGTATATGCTATCTCTTTCTTCTGGTTACTTTGGCTATGGGTTTTTCAATATTGTTTCTCTTTGTAAGAACCAATTCACCATTTCATTGATTCTTTGTCTTGTTCTTACATTCCTATGTCACTAATTTCTTCTCCAGTTACAATTATTTTTTATATCATGACTTTTGGGTCTGAATTATTTTTTTCAAAGCTCTAGGTGTATTATTAAGTTATTTTTTGAGACGTCTGTGTAGTTAGCCTAAGCACTTGCAGCCATGAGCCACCCTCTTAGGACTGCTCTTAGGTACCTCTAGGTTTTAACACGCTGTGTCCTCATTTTTATTCACTTCTACAGATTGTTGGAGATCCTCAGTTAGTCATTCATCACTCAGTAATGTATTGCTTAATCTCCACGAGACTGTGAAATTTCTGTGGTTTCTCTTGCCTTTTGTTTCCAGCTTTATTCCATTTTGGCTAGAATAAATATAAGAAAATATTTCAGCTTTCCTTTACTTGTTGAAATGCTCTTTTGCATTAAGAAATGATCAATTTTAGAGAGTATACTAGTAGAAATTAATGTGTATTGTGATTTTTTTGATTGAATGTCCTGTAATTGTTAAGTACATCCATCTCATGATGCCATCTAACTCTATATTTCGCTTATGTTATTTTTTTTCCAACATGACCTGTGAATTGATCAGAGGTTATTAAAGTTACCCTCTATTACTGTGTTGGTAATCTGTACCTTTTCATTAAGCAGTATAGTATGAAATTGAGTGCACCTGTGTTTGACGTATGCATATTTAAAATCGTGACATTAT
This sequence comes from Myodes glareolus, assembly GCF_982192425.1. Classification (NCBI taxonomy): domain Eukaryota; kingdom Metazoa; phylum Chordata; class Mammalia; order Rodentia; family Cricetidae; genus Myodes; species Myodes glareolus. Next base: position 74,014,561 of record NC_142030.1, read on the forward strand.
TTTGATGAATTGTCGCCTTAACCAGCATAAACTGACCTACTTCATCTCTTATAACTTTATCAAAGCCTATTTTTGTCAGATAGTTGAACACCACCACCTGCGTGTTTCCCAGTTCCAGCTACATTTTTCTATGCCTTCACTCTAAGCAAGTATCTGTCTTTTCTGATAAGGTGAATTTCTTTGGGACAACCAGTGGTTGAATCCTATTTCTGTAATGATGTTTAACTCCAGTCTTTTATCGAACTGAGAATCACTCATGTGTGCATTAACACCTGTTGTTTTGTTGATTTTGTAATGTGTGCCTTTTTCTCTTCTCTTGTTTAATTATTATTCTAGCATAGTTTATCCTTCCTGTGGTCTCACAGATGGATTGTTCTCCTCTTTTCAAAGGATTCTTTCAAATATCTTCTACAGTGCTCGCTTAGTAGCCACAAGGTCCTGTAGCTTGTTTTTTCTATTGTTGCTTTAGTTTTTATCATGGAAAGTTTTGTTTCTCTTTCAATTATGACAATACTTTTGCTGAGTTTTGTAGTGTAGGTTGGTAGTTTTTTTCTTTCAGAATTTGAAGTATATCTTTCCAGGCCTTCCAGATTTTTAAGGTTTCCATTGGTACATTTGATGTTATTCTGATAGTCCTGCCTTTGTATGCAGTTTGGTGTGTCTCTCTTCCCATTTTCAATGTCCATTCTTTGTTCTGCATATTTAGTAGTTTAATTATAAAATAATGAAGGGAACTTGCTTTCTGGTGTTGTCTGTTTGGTGTTCTCAAAGGCTGCTATGGGCATTTCTTCCTAGATTTGGGCAACTCTCTGCTATAATATTCTTAATAATATTTCCTTAACCTTTAAGTATGAAATTCTTCTTCTGTGGCAAAAATTTGCAGGTTTGGTCAAGTCATCGTGCCCCGAAGGCTCCATCTTATTAGCTAATGTCTGTCGTAGCTGAATGTTTTCATTCCTCCACTTTGCTATCAAGCCTTGATATTTTGTTCTTCCCTTGGTCCATTCTGCTGGTAAGGGTTTGTCATATTGAAATTTTCATTTTGGTTTTATTTTTAGTATTTCAGTGTCTTTGTTGAACCCCAGTTTCATATTTTGTTTTGTCTTAATTTCATTTAGTTGTTCGTTTATGTTCTCTTGAAATCCATTCAAGATTTTATTTGTATTCTCTTTGACTTCTTTAATTTTAATAATTTTAATCATTATTTGGGGCTTCATTTAATTTAATCTTATTAGAGGTAATTACTGTAAGATTATTCATTCTTGGAGAATCATGCTGCCTTGCTTTCTCACGTCTATTGTGCTTTCATATTAGGACTTAAGCATCTGGTATTGGGTTGTTAGTTTGACTTTTTGTTAAAATCAGCCATATTCTTCCAGTAAAAATATTTGCAATGTCCAAAAAGGACTAGTCTGTAATATAGCTTAAGCATCATTTTCTCTGTTAGCTGGCATTTGTAGCACTAAACTGTCTCTCATACTCTCCTGAAGGTTGAATTCTGTCTATAAAAATAGTCATTGCCACTGTGGTATGGGAAGTCCTTCTGTATATGTGTTGCTTTTATTGGTTAATGAGTAAAGAAGCGGCTTGGGTCTATGATAGGGTAGAATATGGTAATGTGGGAATTCCAAACAGAGATAGAGAAGAAAAGAAGGCGGAGTCAGGGAAATGCCATATAGCTGTTGAAGGAGAAAGACACCAGAGAACCTTGCTAGTAAACCACGAGCCTTGTGGTGATAAATAGATTAGTAGAAATGGGTTAATTCAAGATGTAAGTGTTAGATAGAAATATACATGTGCTAATTGGCCAAGCATTGTTTCAATTAATACAGTTTCTGTGTGATTATTTCATGTCTGGGTGGCTGGGAACAAACAAGCAGCCTCCACCTACACATTGGCGTAGATGGGCACCAGAGAGGTTTCTTATGGAGTTGGTTGGTCATTGGGCAAGAAACTGCTCTTGCCTGGACTTCTTTTTTTTGTTTGTTTTTTTTTGTTTGTTTTTAAAGTAATTTTATTAAATTATAAAAGTTTCCATTTACGCCCCTCTTCCGAACACCCTCCCACGCCCCCCACTCCCTCTCCTCCTCCCTCTTCTTCCCTAAGGGCAGTCAGGGTTTCCTGCCCTGTGGGAAGTTCAAGTTCCTCCCCCCTCCCTCCAGGTCCAGGAAGGTGAGCATCCAAACAGACTGGATCCCCAAAATCCAGTATATGCAGAGGAAACAAGTCCCAGTGTCATTGTCAATGGCTTTTCAGAAAGACTCCGGGCCAGCCACATTCAGAGAATCCGGCCACATTCAGAGAATCTGGTTGGATCACGTCCTCGTTCAGTCACAGTCCAACTGGCCTTGGTAAACTCTCATTAGGTCCGTCCCCTTGTATCAGTGGGTGATAGCATCCCTCGCAGTCCTTATTTCCTTTTTCATTTTCTTCGTTGCCTGGACTTCTTGATGCTATTCTTTATAAACTGGACATGCAGGACCCGCAAAAAAAAAAAAATGACTGCTGAAGTTGCCTAAAGAAGGTGAGACAGTCTTCAGGGTTCCTGCTTCATGAAAGAGTCTGCCAGACATTCTGCAGGACATAGAAGAAAGTGACTCACAAACTGCCAATATAGGTGGAACTGTCTTTGAAATTTCTTGCTTCATTGAAAAGTCTGCCAGGTATTATTGGCCTGTAGGCTGAAGATGGATGCCTCAATTTTACAGAAGAACTTTGGGTGGCTGTCCAGGCAGAAAGATGTCTCTGTCAATTCTAGAGTTTTGGAAGTTGCTTACACTGCACTTTCTGTTAACTTAGGCAATATCATATCCTTATGGGATCTTTAAAGAGTTGAAGACAAATAGTTATCCTTAGTTATGATAAAAGATGGATTATATACAAAACTTTAGAATCACAAAGATAGGATAGATGATAGAATATTTTCCTTAATTTGCTAAATGTAAATAGACTAAATATTGTAACTATAATTCTTGCTTGATCACAAGGTGGAGTCAGAGGGATGCCATGTAGCTGCCAAAGGAGACAGATGCGGGAGAACCTGGCTGGTAAACCATGAGTGTCATGGTGATACATAGATTAATAGAAATGGGTTAATTCAAGATGTAAGAGTTAGCTAGGAATATGCATGAGCTAATCAGCCAAGCAGTTAATACAGCTTCTGTGTGATTATTTCAGGTCTGGGTGACCAGGAATTAACAGGCAGCTTCCGCCTACACCACTAGGTAGGTCAATGAACATATAGCATAATGGAATAACATACAGTCAAAGCAATCACCCTGTAAAAGTCAATCCCTTTACAAAAGAAACTAGGACTGATAGTGTAGGGGGGACTAACATGTTAGTTGCTGTGAGTAGGAGAGGAAAGGAAAAAACAAAGTAGGGATTAGCATTTAGTTGATGGTAAAAGCTAGAGATGGGGGAAGTAAAGAGTAGAGAGAAGAATAAAAATAAGGGGGAATGATGCAGCTTTGGCTAAAGATAAAATAAAGACAAAAGTAAAGACATTTGATTAGATAACCCAAAGGAGTCTCAGGTCTCAGGAGGCAGAAATATGGGGATCCCGTATATCAGGTCAGACTATGTTGTCTGGGAAACCTTCTTTGAGTATCATTAAAAAGCAAGATGAAATGGAAGGAACAGAGTGTGAAAAAACGGAAATGAAAAGGGGAGGCAGAGAAATCCTGCATAGAGCTGGTCCCCTATTGACACTGGATATTAAAGAAATTAAGAGTCTTGGTGTGAAGAGCAGAGAAGGGGAAGTGTAGAGGGGATACAGGCATGCTACTTGCTGCTTGCAGCTTCGAGTCTCTTGGTGTTCATTCCCAGGCTCCTAGATACCTTTCAGACTCCTGTGGTTCAGACACAGTTGCTGGTCTTGTCAGTATGTGTTCCTTTATGGATCAGGATCACAGATGTTGGTTACACCTCTAAGCGGTTCCTTTGGGGTTGGTTTAAAATGCTATTCTTGCATATGGGCTCTCCTTTGCAAAGGTCAAGATTGGCTCACATATGCTGGTCTTGTCAATGGATTGCCTTTTATAGTGTAGGTCATGCATGCTGGTCACTTCTCTGAGTGTTGCTTCTGGAATTTGGTTGTGAATTCTGTGTGATTCTTTCTGATGTCTAACTTACTGCTTGTAGCCTGAGTTTTTCTGAAGACTATGACTCTGCCCAGGTTTCTACCACACAGAATACGACAGGGTTCTGATGCACAGTGACTTCCTCACAGTCGAGGTATATCCCACTGGCCTGTTTCCAGTGTGTAAATTCTCTAACACTTATTCTGAGTTCCCCAACAGTGTAGTTCACCGAGGATCTGAGCTGCTAAGCTGACTGAACACAAGTCTCTTTGGAGTAGTACCACACAACTGTTCTAATCATTCCATGACAATGTCTAGCTGCTGCTCTGGTTCGAGGAGGGAATGTTTTCCCAGCAGCAGCTTCCATCTCTGCTGACCTTACAGGCTGATTTTAGCTCCCTTGCTCTCTCTCCTTAGCTTTTCTTCTGGCTCTTGTCTGCCTCCTCTTCCCTCCTCCACCACCTTTTCATCCTCTTCTCCCTCCTCACTCCCTCATGTAGGAGAGAACTCCTCAGAACCACCAGTCCTTAAAGATGGCCACTGTTTCCCCCGTTTTACTTTGTGATTAAACCAGAGATGTTTTCAGCTGTCATTCACCTTCTATGATAGTCATTACCCAACTTTATTATTATTATTTTTTTTTTGTTAAATCAGTTCATTCCCTAGAAAAATCTATCGGTGCCTGAATGTCATCTGTCATCTTGGGTCTTTTCTCTTGTTACTTCTTGACTGCCCAAAATAGTGGCTTTAATTAAACTGAGGGCTTGATTCTAATAACAAGAAAGATTATACGCGCGCGCGCACACACACACACACACACACACAACTTTTGATGTTTGTTTAAGAGAAGCTTTTGTTGTTGGAGAGAAGGCTCAGGGGTTAAGAGCATTGATTGCTCTTCCAGAGGACCAGGATTCAATACCCAGCACCCACATGGCAGTTCACAACTGTTTGTAACTCCAGTTCCAGGGGACCCAACACCCATGGCAAAACACCAATGCACATCAAATACAAATTGTTTAAAAAAAGTGTGAGAGAAAGCCTTCTGTTCTTAGCTGGTTAAAAAAGCACCTGGGTATCTAAGCAAACTTCAACATGACTGTTTTTAATGTGAGGGCTACCCCTTGTTCCCACATATAGTTTAATAGAATGTAGTATCATTTTGCAATGTTCTAATTGACATTCATTTAAACATATTTTCCCAAATATTTTAGGGTGGAATGTGTGAGAAGAACAAATAGAATGATTTACTTGAGATCCTAACTCCTTAGAACGGCTGGCCTTTTCAGTCATATCTGTCCAAAGCATCAGAAACACAGCAATGAAAAAGACAGAAGGGCAGTGACCCCAAACCCACCATACATCAAAGCACGGAAGAAGACATCTTTAGTGAGCATCCCTGGACTGCGAAGACACTAATCGCTGAGAAATGGCATTTGAGGTGTTTGACAAAACCGTGAAACTAACTTCAAGTTTTATGAATAGTTGAAAGTTAGTTATGAACAAAAGCTTGTTTCACCTTCCGAATACTAAATTTGGTACCAAGTCTATAATTACATATCACCAGATGCTGGGCCACTTAAACCACCATCATATTAAATTAAATCTCTGCTTTCTGTTTCATGCTTTTGGCAGAGAAAAGGGGTTTCCAAGCTAGCTAGTTATGGTTAAGCCTAAATGCTTTCCTTGATTGTATACATTCTTTGTTCAGTGCGCATGCCCAACATAAATATTTAAACTGTAAATTCTCCTAAGGGAGGGGTGAAGTTTTCAAGTGACCCCTTGTTTATAGGGATTTACTTTCCTAAACTGAGAACGCAGACTTTAAATGAGACAGCAATAGCAAATTAGAAGATGAGAAGCAGAAAGTGAGCAGCAGTGCAAATATGTAGGTGGTTGTGAGACCAGACTGTGTGGCTCATCTGAATTCTCAAAAAAGAACTCGCTTGATGCATTGCCCTTATGACCTTTTCATAAAGCAAGAGAGAAAACATACTCAGAACACATCACCAAGGAGTCATATGGTATGAAGTTAGTCTACCCCAATGATGTCATTGCTGGTTTCAGACCATTATAGGCAAAGACTATGTGGAGAGACAAATGAAGACCGTGCCTTCTGGTTTTATGGTATTGACATCCAGACTGCATCAATTCTAATTTGTTTATGTCTGCTGTTTTGTCATAATAAGCTTGGTTGCCTGGACGGTGAGTGTTTTACTTGAATGAGATTGTTTTTTAAAGCTAGTGTTTATAATGAATCACACACACAAAAATCCCCCTTGTAAAAGAAAAATGTGAAGCAGCAGCCCATTACAGACCCAGTGAAGGCAGCGCAAGTGTTTGAGAGGTGGGACTCCAGGGTTTGGCAGAGGAACAGTTAAGTTCTGCATGTGTCCCTTAGAGCTGCATGATTTAGACAAGTTAGATAATGGCTTCATATGTCAATCTTCTCATTTTAATAATAATAATAAAATCCCCAAATCTACATGTTTAGTGTGGATGTGGTGGTGCACACGAACGCTACTGCATTATCCAGTGTCTAACACATACTTGCTCAATGAATAGTAGCTCTTGTGGTTATTGTTGCTGGATCAACTTCCTGGCCCCGATTCTACAGAACCCAGTACTCTATTCCCGGCAAAGTGTAGGAGAAATGCCTTAAGGAGGTCTTGCCATCTGTCTTAAAAAAAAAAAAGGAAATCTCTTGGTCATGTCATTAAAGAAGCCATCATTCATAAGTGTTAATTCTCAACCCCTGGGGCAAATGGCTGAGGTGCCTATTTAACATATCAAAGTAGACCTGGCTACTAGGTTCTCCCAGCAATCCTCAGTCCCTACCTGCTACAGTCTGTATGGCTGGCACACCTTGCCCTCTATCCTGAACTCTCTGGCCCAGGGGCAGGGCTGCCCTTTCCCCAGATGTCCTTCGCTATACAATCCAGCCATTTTGGTTACTCCCCCTGCAGTACACACCTTCTTAAATCTTTTCCCCTCTTGTCTGCTAGGGTTCCTCTTTCTCTCCTGTTTCTACTCCTTCCCCCCTCCTCACATGGCCAGTGTCAAGCCCTCTCTAGACTCTCCTAGATGTCTCTGCCTTTGTCTGTGCTTCTCCTTTTTGTCTACAAGAAACTTTCTTCTCCACCGTACCTAGGAACAATCATGCCCTTCCTTTTTATTTCTTTTTTTCATTCAACAAGTTTTCTCAGTTAAGTGACAATCTCTTTATATTTTCTGTGCATAATAGTTATACCAACAAATGCTTTATATGTTTATTAAACTTATATTTAAGTTTTAAGACAACATTTCTTTTACGGGACGTCGAATCATCATGAAGTCAAAGGTTATCCTCTACTTGCCCTTAGGCTTTATGACTGGAGGTAAGTCTGACTACAGCTTCTATACTGTTTAGAAATTTAAAATACAAACTTAGTTAAGCTCTTATTCTACTTCGCATATTGTAAGCATTTACAATAAGCATTTCATGCATTTGATCTCAATGAATCTCAAAAATAGCCCCATGAGATATGCACTATTAGTCCTTAAACTTATGCATTTGTATGACACTATTCTTTAGGGACCAGTATCTAAAGCGTCCCTTGTTTTGTGGTCAGTGTTTGTGTGGCAGCCTTTTAGCAGGTAGCCTTTACTTACTTGCCCCTTTGTTTTTGTGTATGAATGGTTGAGTATTAACAGGAACATTAAGGACTATCTAGTGACTTGGTGGAGGACAGAATCTATGAATGGTGAAAAACCTAGACTCTAATCTGACTCCAGAGTAGCTCTGGTTTCAGGGTGAGAGGCTCATCCTCTTAGGGCATTCATTACTCCATTTGGAAAGTGTAGCCAATCTTATCTACATCATAGATTTGTTTTGGAAATTGATTCAACATATTACAAAGTATTCATGATAGAATATAGTATATGATAAACACTCATTTAATGATAGCCTTTATTTCTGGTAAACACGAGCTACAAATGGGTAGCACACACACACACATACTACTAGAGGCTTGTGGGAATATCAAGCTAGAAATAAAATAGTATTTGAACTTTGAATTCTGTGAGGAAACTAATATATTTGTGCAAAAGAGGTGCTCTTTCAGAGATGTAAATATCAGGGGATTGGATGCGGTGATATACTTTCTAAATTGGTGTATAGCTCAAATGAAAACAGGTGGAGGAAATAGCATCCAAGCCAGGTTTTAGGAACTAGCATGCTGCTATTTAGAGACCGAGGAGAGCATGGTACCTGAATTGGGTTAAAAGCTACTATATGGAGAAGAGAGAAGGGATGGTTTAGACCTGGGAAAATTATAAGTAGAAGCTAACCCTCTTGGGTACAGCAGCCAGGGAATTCACATGCTGGACATGCAGTGTGGCCAGGGAATGCACTTTGCAGATGTATCTATTGAAAGCAAAGACTGAAAGAACTGAGAGGTGGCTTAGCAGGAAAAGGCACCTGCTGCCAAGCCTAATGACCTGAATTTGGTCCCTCAGATCCATGTGGTCAAAGGAGAGAACTAACTCCTGCAACATCTGTATTCATGGCGTGGCATGAGTCCACCTAAATGTGTGTGTACCATGCGCGTGCATGCACAAGCGCATGCACACCCCCCTTTAAAAAGACTGAAAGACACAAATGATCTAGTTTTCCTTTGCCTTGCTAACTTTTATTATTTAGAAAAATATCACAAGAATGTGGAAAGTGAGCCAAGCGTGGTGGCACACACTTTTCCTCCCAGCACTCAGGAGGCAGAGGCAGGCAGATCTCTGTGAGTTTAAGGCCAGCCTGGTCTACAGAGTGTTCCAGGGAAACCATGGCTACATAGAGAAACCCTGTCTTGAAAGAAAGAAAGAAAGAAAGAAAGAAAGAAAGAAAGACAGAAAGAAAGAAAGAAAGAAAGGAAGGAAGGAAGGAAGGAAGGAAGGAAGGAAGGAAGAAAGGAAGGAAGGAAGCCTGATTATCCTATTAGATGCTAAAATAAGCCTTTAACAAAAATCCAACATTTCTTCATGATAAAAGTCTCAGAGAGATTAGGGAGTCAAGAGACATACCTAATCATAATAAAGGTAATTTACAGCAAGCGTCCTGCCAACATCAAACTAAATGTAGAGAAACTCAAAGCAATTCCAGTAAAATCAGAAACAATACAAGACTGCCTACTCTCTCCATATCTATGCAATGTAGTACTTGAGGTTCTAGTTAGAGCAATAAGACAACTAAAGGAGGTCATGGGAATACAAATTGGAAAGAAAGAAGTCAAAGTATCATTATTTGCAGATGATAGGATAGTAACATAAGCAAACCCCAAAATCCTACCAGGGAACTCTTACAGTTGATAAATATCTTCAGTGAAGTGACTGGATACAAGGTTAACAAAACAAAACAAAACAAACAAACAAAAAGAGAAATCAGGGAAACAACACCCTTCACAATAGTTTCAAATAATGTAAACTATCTTGTGACAACTCTAACCAAGCAAGTGAGAGACCTATAGGATAAGAACTTCAAGTCTTTGCAGAAAGAAATCAAAGACGATAACAGAAATGGAAAGATCTCTTGTGCTCATGGATCCATAGGATTAACATAGTAAGAAACGGCCATCTTACCAAGAGCAATCTACAGATTCAACATAATCCCCATCAAAATTCTAACACACGTTTTACAGACTTTGAAATAACAATACTCAGCTTCAAATGGGGGAAAACAAACAAAAATAAACAAACAAACAAACATAAAACCAGTTAGCTAAAACAACCCTGTACAGTAAAATATCTGGAGGTAACACTACTCCTGATTTTTAACTACACAACTATAGTAAACAGCGTGGTATTGGCATGAAAACAGACAGGTGGATCAATGGAATCAAAGACCCAGACATAAATATATATACCTATTAACACCTGATTTTTGATAAGGAAGTCAGAATTATGCAATGGAAAAAAGAAAAGATCTTCAACAAATGGTGATGGTCTAACTGGATGTGGTCAAGTAGAAGAATGCACATAGATCCGTATCTATCACCCTGCACAAAGCTCTACTTCAAATGGAAAAAAGACCTCAGTATAATGCCAAATATACCAAAGGTGATAGAATAGAAAATGGGAACTAGCCTTGAACTCATTGGCACAGGAAAGAACTTTCTGCATAGGACGGTTAGCACAGGCACTAAGAACAACAATTAATAAATGGAACCTCATGAAACTGAGAAACTTCTGTAAGGCAAAGTGTGGGGGCCAGCCATGATAAGTTAAGAATGAGCAGGTCACCCAAAGGAAGTCCTTTACTTCCAACCATTATCACCTGCCAGAGTAGAACTTGGCCATCCATAAATTTAATAAGAGGCCTGAGTTGCAGTAGTTTACACTGAAGCAGGGTTGCAGGAAGAACCACAAGCTGAGATTACCCGAGCAACACCCAAGAACAGACCATCCAAAGGAAATGCCGAACATTCCAACTGCTGTAGATAGGACTACCTGCCAGAACACACTCACCAAGATGCCCCGTAGACAAATGTCAGCTAATCAGGGGTCCTAAAACCTCAGAAACCCCTCACCCTCACTTTTACTACTATAAAACCCTATTGTAATTGAGCTTGGGGCCCTCAGTTTATTCCAATACATTGGACTTGCAGAGAGACTGAGTTTGTAAACTTGATTAAAATAAAGGCTCTTTGCTTTTACATATGGGACTCGGTCTCCTTATTGGCTTTTGCAGGGACTTTGCAGATTTGGGCATAACAAAAGGACACTGTCAATAGGACAAAATGGCAGCCTACATAATGGGAAAAGATTTTCAGCAACTCCACATCTGGCAGAGGACTAATTTCCAAAATATATAAAGAACTCAAGAAACTAGACATCAAACCAAATCATCCAATTTAAAAAAAAAATGGAGCACAGGTCTAAACAGAATTCTCAACTGAGGAATCTCAAATGACTGAGAAGCACTTAATGCTTATAGTTCAACATCTATAACACGAATAATAAAAATCCAGAGACAGATACTGTGGTTCAAGCTGAAGATCAGAAAAGCAAAGCAGCCAGTCACTAGAGACACCTTTTACCTCTACCAAATCTTCAAACTGAAAGGGCAAGATTCTGTTTCCATGAATCCTCAGACTCCACACTCCAGTGAGTTCCTGTCTCTTCCCCTTTACATTCCTCTTTCTGCCCAGCCATATTGCTCCTGTCTCCACCTCCCTAGTGCTGGGATTAAAGGTGTGTGACTCCCAAACATTGAGACTAAAGGTGTGAGCCACCACTTCACAGATCTGTTTTTGTCTCAATCTTGGGTAACCCAGAATAGCTTTGAACTCACAGAGATCCATTTGCCTTTGTCTCCCAAGTCCTTGGATTAAAGGTGTGTGCCACCACTGCCTGGCCTCTCGTGGTTTAGCTTTCACTCTGATCTTTTTTGTATTTACTAAAATACAAATAAAATATCATGACAAACGTCCTTAGGGAAGATCAAAACTACTTTGTGATTCCATTTTAAAGCTGTCAAGAGTGGCTAATAGCAATAACAAGTGACAGTTCATGCTGACAAAGATGGAGCAAGGGGAATGCTGCTTCTTTGCTGGTGGGAGTGCAAACCTGTACAGCTACTTTGAAACTCAACGTGGCAGTTTCTCAGAAAATTGGGAATCAATTTACCTCAAGACCCAGCTATACCACTCCTAGGCACATACCCAAGTGATTTCCCTGTGTAACAGTCCTGGCTGTTCTAGAACACGCTTTGTAAACCAGGCTGGCTTTGAACTCACTGAGATCTGCCTGCCTCTGCCTCCCAAGTGCTGGAATTAAAGGTATATACCACTACCACCCAGCAGCAGTTTTATTTGTAATAGCCAGAAACTGGAAACAATCTAGATGTTCCTGAACTGAAGAATGGATAAAGAAAATGTGGTATATTTACACAATGGAGTATTATTCAACTGTTAAAAAAATCATGAATTTTTCTGACAAATGGATGGAACTAGAAGAAAATCATCCTGAGTGAGGACATTCAGATTCAGAAAGCCAAGTATGGTATGTACTTATTTATGAGTGGACATTAGCTGCAAAGTAAAGAATAATCAGGCTATAATCCACTGATCCAGAGAGGCTAAGTAAGAAGCAGGGCTCAAGGGAGGATGCATGAATCTTTCTGAGAAGGAAAAATAGAGTCGATATTGTGGGTGGACTGGGTTGTGTGGAGACAGGAACAGGAGGGACTGGGATAGGGAGAGGCTGAGGGAGAGAATACAGGGAGAAACAACTGGAATCTGGGGGCTGTTTCAGGGATGACCTAGAAACCTAGTGCAGTAGAAACTCCCAGAAATTTATGAGAGTGACCCTAGCTAAGACTACTTTGTGGGGGGAGGATACAGATCTTGAACCAGTCATTTCTTATAACCAGGCAATTGAACCAGTCATTTCTTATAACCAGGCAAGACTTCCAGTAGAGGGATTGATATACTCACCGAGCCACAAACCTTTCAACCTACAATTAGTCCCATCTATAAAGTATGCCACAGGAGGGAGTCCATGCCTGACACTTCCCGGAGGACCAAGAACCAGAGCCTGGATAGCCCAGAGATCTACGACAGAACCCAACACGACTGGAAAAAAAAGTCGATGAAATTATTCCTAATGATATTCGTAAACGAGAGCCTATTCAGAGAGGCTTCATCCAACAAGTGATGTAAACAGATACAGAGACCCACAGCCAAATAATAAGGCAGAACTCGGAAAACGAGGAGTCAAGGACGCCACAAGAAAACCCACAGATTCAACTAACCTGGGCTCATAGGTGCTCACAGAGACTGAACCGGCAATCAGGGAGCCTGCATGCAATTGACCTAGACCTCTGCATGTGTTACGGCTGTGTAGCTTGGTCTTCTTGTGGGAATCCTAATAGTGGGAGCAGGGACTGTCTCTGACCCTTTAGCTTGCATTTGGGACCCCTTTCTTCCTACTGGTTGCTTTGCCCAGCCTTGACCTGAGGGAAGGTTCCTAGTCTTATTGTAACTTGATATGCCATGTTTGGTTGATGTCCCAGGAGGCCTGCACTTTTTGGAGAGAAAAAGAAGAATAATGGATCATAGGGAAGGCCTGGGAGGAGAAGAGGGAGGGGAAACTGGAGTCAGGATGTAATATATGAGAGAAAAATAAATTTTCAGAAAAACTTAAAAAAAGAATGTGGAAAGTGCATTTAGAAACTTGAGAATTGATGAGAACAGTTAAAACAACTATTGAAAAACCAAAGTTCCTCCATTTTGTCCTCCACCTCCATCTTGATCTTGTGTAAACTATTTTCCATAAAACATTCTAGTCCTCGGAAATGGCTAGGGGCAAAAGTAATAGGGTAGCCACCTGGAAAGTATAGATAACCGCAGAATGTCCCCACCCAAAGGTCAGCTGATAAGAAAACTTGACAAGTAACAGGCAAGGTTCAAAAATAAAATTTCTGAAAAGTCCCTAGGGACGAGTCAATCTGGACTGAATCTGTCACCCCACACCCTGCTAGTGTAACTTTTCTGGGTTTGTCTTAAAATAATGCCCTCTAGAGGGGCAGGGTACCTCCTCTTGCCATTGCACCTTTGCGTTGCCAGTTGCTTTGACAAAGTCCCTGCTGGCTTGTATTGTGCACACAATAAATCTTGATTTTGTATTTCAGTGAGTCAGTCTCCCTGGTGGTCTTTTGGGGTCCCCACACACTGGGCACAACACTGCATGAATAATTTAGAAGGGCGACCCCTTAGCAAGGTCAAAGGCGAGGGACAGAGCACAAATGAGTGAATCCTGGAGACAGAGGCCAAAGGTCTTGTGAGAGTGAAGGCAAGGGAAGTAGAGGCGATGAAAACTCTGGCAGGTGGCCAGCGAGACAGGGACAGTATTCACTGGGCTCACACCTTTGTGAGGGAGGCTGGGGACATGACGCTTCTGCATGTAATGTGTATAAAGTACAGTGCCTTAGATCAGATGGAGAGGTCGAGTGAAGTGTAAGTGAATAATCTACTCTTGGATGTGAAAGAGGAGAGGATGGGATTGGGGCGAGGGGTGGGAGTGGTGGTGGAGAAGCAGAGGGTGGGGAGAGGCTGTGGTTGGGATGTAAAATAAATAGATTAATAAAACAAGCAAGTTGTTACAGTTACAAATGTAATTTACATTAGACACATTTAGAAACATCATGCAGCTTTCTTGGTCCGGTTTCTAAAATCTAGGTGCATAAAGCACATCTACTTCCTGCATGTTCTACAAAGCATTTTCGGTGCAATGCATTCATTTAGCAGCAGGCTCCTGTTTTCTGTTCTAACGTGGAGAAAGAGGACACTATTTCCTTTCTTCCTTCCCTCCTTTGTAATAAAGAACAGAGCATGGGAGATGGAGAGACTTTAGAAGTCACTTCTTCAAGTGCTTTGCCAGAACCTGTTTTTATCAGTGCACACAAACCCCTTTGCTTGATTGGCAGCTGGTAATCCTCTTGTAAGAATTAACCGAGCAGCTTTATCTATAAATACCTTGCATTTGCAGGTGTGAGGGACAAAGGTGTAGTCACAGGAAGGAGAGATTGTCTTCCCACCTGCCTTTTTAATCCGAGGTTAGTCCCCAAAGCATATGCTAAGCTTTCACATTCTTGCCACATTCCTAACGTCCTGAGGAAACTGAAGAAAGCAACTTTTCTTAGACGAATAAAGAAGTTGTCCTGGGATTTAGTTTAGGTTTACTATTTTAATGCTTCATTAGACGACACTTGAGTCATACTTAATAACAATCACAGCTGGAACTCAAACTTTCAACCCCCAAAGTTTTGCATTTATTTTGTTTTTTACCTTTTAAAGGTTGTTTGAAAATTTTATACATGTGTAGTATTGCTTTAATAAAGCCCATTCCACTCCCCCCTCCTTCCTGTCCAATCCCTCTCATATCCCCACATCCCTGTCCCTCACTCTTTCCTGTATTCTTTTTAAAGCCAGAGAGTCTACTTAGGGCTGACAGTATGTACTTAGTGCCAATCACTGGAGCATGAGCAACCTAAAGTTTCTCTGTAGCTTTAGTGCCTGTCCTGGAACTAGGTCTTGTAGACCAGGATGACCTCGAACTCACAGAGCGCTGCCTGCCTCTGACTCCGAAGTGCTGGAATTAAAGGTGTGCACCACCACTGCCCGGCAGTTGGCTCGTTCTCATGCAGGTCCCGTGGATATAGTCACTGCCCCTGTGAGTTCACGTATCCACCAGTCTGGTCCTGACTGGAAAACTTTACTTTTGCTGCACTGCTACTTCAACTCTATCTCTTAACGACCTTTCCACTCCCTCCTTCAAGGTGACCCCGATCCCCTCCGAGAGTGGGAGTGCCTTAGATGAGCCCTGTAAGGCTGAGCACTCTTGGTATCTTTCAATATGCTAAAGTGCTGCTCAAATGTGACTGGCACCTTGGGAGGGAAACTGGTATATCAGATCATGCTGATAGGGTCACAGTTGTGGATTGTTTGACTTTCTTTTAAAAATATTTTAAATCGCTGCTGCATGATGATGTGGTCTCTAAACTCAACTAAAACGAACTCTTTGTCCTGTTGTGTTGAGGCACCCCTATAGTCCGAGTATCCAAGAAACTGAGGAAGGAAGGTGGTGAACTCAAGGTTAGTGTGGGCTTCATGGCAAGACCCCAATACCATGAAACAAAATCAAAGAAACAAATGGAAGATCTTTGGCTTTCTTTGCAAAGCAAAGGTAATTCTAAGTGGCAGAATTTAAATCCTATGAATTTAGAGAACTCAGGTGAGTGAAAATTGCGACTGAGATGGACAAGACTGAAGAAGCAAAGCTATTGTGCACATCTGCAGCTTATAATGATTAGCGGGTATGCCACCTTGTAACAATTACCTAGTGTGCCACCTTGTAATGATCAACTGGTATGCCACTTTGTAATGATTAGCTGTATGTCACCTTGCCTTTGTAGTACATAATAGTTTGAATATTATTTCTTTTTCGCTTGTTCTTTGTTTATTTGCTTTGTTTGTTTGTTTTTTATGACAGGGTTCTTCTGTATAACCCTGGCTATCCTGGAGCTCTCTTTGGAGACCAGGCTGGACTTCAAATCACAGAGATCTGCCTGCCTGTGCCTCCTGAGTCCTGTGATTAAAGGTTCGTGCCACCACTGCCTGGCCTGAATATTATTTCTGAAAATGAGAAAAAAACTTGATTCCTTCTATCCAGGCTGGTGCCTTCTGAGTGAGGAGAAAGATGGTCGATATCTCACACCATTTCTCCCTGTCTGCTAATTCTCTTACTGTTCCCTAGACTCTTTTCTTGTTGCAAATGCAAAAATTGAGGCAGGAGACTTCTAAAATGAGATCTCAAAATGTTTGATTTATAGGTTAAAAAGGCTTATAGCCATGAAAATAGTTGGCTCAACAGGCAAAGAATATGGTACTCTACTGATGTTCTCAATTACGCGGCAGGTAAACATGTAACCCAAAAAGCATGTGCCTGTTCCAGAGGATTGCTGCCTGGCAATTTATTCTCAGATAGACATATGCAGGAGATTCATGTACTTGGGTAACTTAACACGCTCAGTTTGGTGAGTGATGGTGTTAGACCTCAAGAACTGAGACAGTCCCTTTTCCTAACCTTCAGTGCATCATTTTAGTCTTTTCTAGGGTTATTTACTCCATTCTAAACATGTCAAGAAAAAAAAAACCAAAAAACAGTGGGACCTTGAAAAACAGAATACGCCTCTTCCTCCCTTCGGCCAGAAGCGATGGATCATCTGTTAAACTATTAGCAGTTTACATTTCCAGGCCGCTTGGTATTTCTACATGCAGAGGTTTTGTTTTCCTGAATTGAGAATTTGTGGTTAAGTAATCAATTTTCAAGTTCCCCGAAAACGAATTAGGTAATTTTGATCTTTGCTCTATTTAACTGATTTTTTTTGGGCATCTTTTTACTGGGTAATTTTTAGATTTTTGACTTTGGCTGACTGGACCAATGTTACATAAAATTCTCAAGTGGTCCAAGTTTATACTTGGTGCTGTCGCATCTGTTCTAACACGTGGCTTCCCTGGCTAGTCGGACATTCTCTTCCCACCACAACAACTCACACAGACTGTTCTCAGGGGTTCTGTAGTTTTGAACTCTTTCTCTGTCCTCTTGGCTACCTGTGGCCTCACCTATCCCTTTCAGCCTCATTTACTGCTTCTTGTTGACACTAAATAATTTTGCAAATTAATCTATGCTGAAGAATTAATGGTTTATAGGATCTTATCCTTCCAGGTGATGATCTTTTATTTTGATATTTCAAAAGTACACTGCCAGAAACATCATGTAATTATGAGAAAAAATATTAATGGCAGAAACTGTAGACTCAGGCCTAAGCCTGATAACTTCAGGGCACTAAAAGGCCTTTGGGTGGCCTGGGATTATACATTTTAGATACTTGCTTACATCATTCAGGGTGGATCCCTGATATTCTTTTTCTGTTTTGTTTTGCTGCTTTGTTTCTCTTTTCTCTTTCTTCTTCTTTTCTTTTTTGAGGCAACATTTCACTGTGTAACCCTGGGCTGTCCTACAACTCCTATGTAGAACAGGTGGTCTCATACAGAGATCCATCTGCCTCTGCTTCCTGTGTTGTCATTAAAGGCATGTACCATCAGGTTTAACTCTGTTTCCACTTTCTAACTCTAAATTCAATGAAATTATCCTGAAGATCTATGTGTTAGTATCCAGGCACACCCTGCACCCTGAGTCATGCCTGGCTGCATAGCAGACAGTTCCCTGTTCCTTTAAGAGACAAGCTCTGCCCACTCCCTCCTCTCTTCCTTTCTGCTGCCATTCTCTCTCTCTCTTTTGCTTCCTCCCTCCCTCCCTCCTCCCCCTTCATCCCCTCCCTTTTTCCTCTTTACCCTCCTCTCAGTAAACTCCACACTCATGCTCTGTCTGCACGGCATATTTTGTTACCCGCCATGGTTCTCACCACCATGGGACCTGCTAAGATCCCAAATTAGGCCATATCATAACACTATGGCCAAGAAAGACTTTAGCCACCTTATTTTCTTTGCCAGGACTATAAATGTTTCTTATTTATAATTGCTTGGTGTTATGCCCAAATCCACAAAGTTCCCCAAAAGCCAACAAGGAGACCAAGTCCCATATGTAAAAGCAAAGATCCTTTATTTTAAGCAAATTTGCAAACTCCGTCTTTCCGCATGTCCAAAATATTGGAATAAGCAGAAAGCCACGAGCTCAGTTAGAATTGGGTTTTTATAGTAGTAAAGGTGGAGGTGAGGATTTTTTTGAGGTTCAGGATCCCTGATTGGCTGACATTTGTCTAGGGGTATACTGATCAGTATGTGCTGGCTGGTGGTCCTATCTACAACAGTTGGAATGTTAAGCATTTCCTTTGGATGTTCTGTTTTTGGGTGGTGCTTGGGTAATCTCAGTTTGTGGTCCTTCCTGTAACCAGGTATTGCTTCAGGGTAAACTACTGAGATTCAGGCCTCTATTAAATTTATTGATGCCTGAGTCCTACTCAGGTGATAATAGTTGGAAGTAAAGAACTTCCTTTTGGTGATCTGTTCATATTTAGCTTATCATGGCTGGCTCCTTCACTTGGCATATTTTATCTAAGCAGCAAAGGTTATTTATACACTCATAATTATAATTATAGGACTGTTTGTTTACCATCATAAATTCATATTTTCAAGAGTCATATTAAGACTATTTAATATTAAAATGAATTACTATTCAAATTTAATATTTATCTTTAATATTAAAAAGATAGTAGGTAGCTATACATCCAACAGAAGATTGATATCTAGCTTATAGAAATGCTGAAAAAGAGAAAACAGCCTTATAAAAAACTGGACTATGGATTTGAGCAGTGAATTCTCCAAAGGAGAAGCAGTGGCAACTGAATGCTGTTGTTTAGCTAGACTGACATAGTATTAAACGGCTTTGAAGTATTTATTTATACCCATAGACAAATACTACTCCCAGACTTATTCTGAGAGGCCAGAAGGGTGGTGAAAGCAGAATCTCATGGCTGCACCAGCTGCTGAGAATAAGTGGCAGACGGGAGCTCAGTCTTAAACGACACATTTTTTTCCTTTTTTAAATTACTTTATAAATAATACCAATCAAAATTTCCACTTCTTCCCCTCCTCTCACTTCTCTCACAGTCTCCCACTTACTCTCTCCCCCTCCCCCTCCAGTCCTAAGAGAGGGCAGGGTACCCTGCCCTGTGGGAAGTCCAAGGCCTCCCCCCCCCCCATCTAGGCTTAGGAAGGTGGCATCCAAATAGAATAGGGTCCCAAAAAGCCAGTACATGAAGCAGAGACAAATCCCAGTGCCATTATCACTGATTTCTCAGTCTGCTCCCATTGTCAGCCACATTCGGAGGGTCCAGTTGATCCCATGCTTGTTCAGTCCCAGTCCAGCTGGATTTGGTGAGCTCCTATTAGTTCAGGCACACTGCCTCAGTGGGTGAACCAACCCCTTGTGATCCTGACTTCCTTGTAGAGCTACAAGTATTGTAGCTTGGTATTGGCATAAAAACAGAGACATTGACCAATGGAATCGAATTGAAGACCCAGATAATAATCCATAAACCTATGAACACCCGATTTTTGACAAAGAAGCTAAAATTATACAATGGAAGAAAGAAAGCATCTTTAACAAATGGTGCTGGCATAACTGGATGTCAACCTGTAGAAGAATGAAACAGATTCATATCTATCACCATGCACAAAACTCAAGTCCAAATGGATTAAAGACCTCAATATAAATCTGACCACACTGAACCTGATAGAAGAGAAAGTAGGAAGTAGCCTGCAATACATGGACATAGAAGACCACTTCCTATATATAACCCCAGTAGCACAGACAATAAGAGCAACAATGAATAAATGGGACCTTCTGAAACTGAGAAGCTTCTGTAAAGCAAAGCACACAGTCATTAAGACAAAAAGGCAACCTACTGAATGGGAGAAGACCTTCACCAATCCCACATCACACAAACGTCTGATCTCCAAAATATATAAAGAACTCAAGAAACTAGACATTAAAATTCTAAATAACCCAATTAAAAAATGGGGTACTGAACTGAACAGAGAATTCTCAACAGAAGAAATTCAGATAGCTAAAAGACACTTAAGGTCATGTTCAACCTCCTTAGCTATCAGGGAAATACAAATCAAAACAACTTTGAGATACCATCTTACACATGTCAGAATGGCTAAAATCAAAAACACCAATAATAACCTATGCTGGAAAGGATGTGGAGTAAGGGGAACACTCATCCATTGTTGGTGGGAATGCAAACTTGTACAACCACTTTGGAAATCAGTGTGGTAGTTTCTAAGAAAATTGGGAATCAACCTACCTCAGAATCCAGCAATACCACTTTTGGGAATATATCCAAGAGATGCCCAATCATACTACAAAAGCATTTGTTCAACTATGTTCATAGCAGCATTATTTGTAATAGCCAGAACCTGGTAACAACCTAGTTGCAATGGAAGAATGGATAAAGTATGGTACATTTACACATTAGAATACTACTCAGTGGTAAAAAACAATGACATCTTGAATTTTGCATGCAAATGGATGGAAATAGAAAACACTATCCTGAGTAAGATAACTCAGACCTAATAAGATGAATATGGCATGTACTCACTCATTAGTGGATTCTAGCCATAAACAAAGGACATTGAGCCTATAGTTGGCTATCCTAGAGAAGCTAAGTAATAAGGTGAACCCAAAGAAAAACATATATAGATCCTTCTGGAAATCGGAGGCAGACAAGATCACCAGGCAAAAGTTAGGAGCACGGGGGTGGGGGTGGGGTGGGGTGAAGGGGTGAGGAAGAGAGAGAGAAGGGAGAAGTGGGGAGAGCTTGGGGGAGTGAGATGGTTGAGATGGAGGAAGGATGGATATGGGAGCAGGGAAGGAGATATCTTAATTAAGGGAGCCATTTTGGGGGTGGCAAGAGGCTTGGCTCTAGAGGGGTTCTCAGGTGTCCACGGGGATGTCCTCAGCTAGGACACTGGGCAGTGGAAGAGAGGGTGCCTGAACTGGCCTTGTCTCATAGTCTGACTAATGGCTATCTTGAATATCACCATAGAACCTTCATCTGGCGACAGACAGAGATAGAGACAGAGACCCATATCAGAGTACTGGACTGAGCTCCCAAGGTTCAGCTGAATAGCAGAAAAAGGGAGAATAAACAACACATTTATATAACCTCTTCTAAGGCTCAGAGAATACCATGGGTGAGAAGGCAGCAAACTATGTAAGACCTGGAAGACAGGGTATAGGGATGTAAAGCACCATCTTCTGGGCAAGATGCAGATTTTTCATTCCTTGATGCTACCCTGAATCTGTACAGGAATAGGTCTATCAACAGTCAAGCATGAATGAAGGAAGCCGTAGGGCGTCCTACCCCACACTGCTGAATGATTTGTTACTGATAGATTCAGGGAGAGGGACTGTTGTTGCTATCTAGTGTGTACTCACTAAGCTCCAGTGGATAGTTCCAATCCATTACACACACACACACACACACACACACACACACACACACACACACACATCATGGCAACAAATTTAATTAATAAAAAAGATGACAGGGGTATTGTGGGAATTCATTCAGCCTATAGACTTTAAGATACCAGTCCATTAGTGTGTGGTCTGAGGTACTATAAACACAGACAGGAAATAAGCTCGTCCCTCTTTTTCCTTTTGCTTGGTTGGTGGTCATAGTTCGGTTCACAACCGCAATGCCCACAGAGTAGAGGAAGGCAGCGACTTTCTTTTGTGCATGATCCCCAATAAACATTTATTATCTTTTATTACTGGCTCTTGTGGACCTCTTTTAATTGCACAACACAAGGCTTATAAGATCATATGTCCAAACAGATAAATTATGCGTGCCCTGAGTTATCTTAAAATATTTTATGTATTAGCACCCATCATGGTTGAGAATCATAACAGAAAGCAGATAAACCAGCAGGAAAACTGAAAGCTCACATCTTGAATCATCACAAGGAAGCCAAGAGAGCATGCTGGGAATAGTGTGAGGCATTACAACCTCAAAGCCGGCCCCCAGTGACATATGTCCTCCTAACCTACTCAAATAGGGCCATCAACTGTGGGTCAAGTATTCAAATATCCGAGCCAAAGGGAGCCATTCTTGTTTAAACTACCACATTCTGCCCCCTGGCTCCCAGAGGCTTATGGACATATCATGATGCAAAATGTATTTAGTCCCAACTCCAACATCTCCTAGAGTTCTTCATTCTCAACACTACTTGAAAACCCAATGTCTCTTCTAAGATCCAAGGCAGACTATTAATTATAACCTTCTACAAAATAAAAAAGTCACTTATTTCCAAATAGATAATGGTTTAAAATATAGATTACCATTCCAAAATTCAGAAATGGGGGCATAGTCAGGAAACACTGGACCAAGGCAAGACTAAACCCACAAATACCTAATTATCTAGCTCCATGTCTGCTATCAAAGGGCTTAGATAACTCTAGGCAGCCTGTTTTCTTGTTTGTGACAGCACTCTTTCTCTGCTGGGTTGGTTCCACTCCCTCTGTGGGAACTCTTCTTCCTGGCAGATACCTCATGGTATCTCCAACACCTTGGGGTCTCCACTGCAGCTCAGGTTTCACATTCGTAGTCTCTCGGGGGCACACATGCAAGGACATCCCTACCACTCATTTCCTGGCTTTAGTGACACTCTGAAATCATGGAGGAAGAATCTAAAACCTGTTTATTCTTGCATCCTTACCTCACGGACAACCTTGTCAAGTTGACTGTCAGTTTGGGGTGGACTCTTGCCCCCTTGAGTGTTATTTTCAGTTGCTTTTGTCATTTTCTTATGGGAGCAGAAAATATGCTATTGTTTTACACAAGTAGGATGGCTGGGTGGGGTCTTGTCCTGAGTACTCTGTATTCTGATGCAGACAAGGCCTCTCTTTAGCCTCTTTCATGACTTCTTTTATTTAAAATTCACATTTTATATTTTTATCATTTTTGCTCCTTTTCTTTGTAAACCTGCAATTAATAACCATGAAACAGAGTCAAAACTAGGCTGTCCTGAAATATCCGCCACCAAACAAATTTTAGTCCATTGCTTTTAAATTTAGTCTTAGGAGAATTCTTAGGGAATGGACAGAAAACAGCCACAATATATTTTTACTTGAAATTATGTACATATGTGTGTTTTTACCAATCTTTAAAGCAGCTTTGCATATAGTTGGAGAGGGTTACTATCCTCGGCTCCCAAACTGAATTTGGTGCATTTCGCAAGAATGCTACTGTAATGCTGTTCACAGTTTCTGCCACATGAGGGCAGCATAACCACACAAAGACCTGATTTCTGGCTTGCCCTTAAAGAACTGATTCCAAAGGAAACTCTGTAGCATGTTGCTCAGAATTGAAACACAGATGAAAATATTGTAACAAATACATCAATAAAAATATTCTTCCAGTCGAATACCTTATTAAGTGGATATGTAATTTGCATTAGAAAAGAGATCACAATTAGAAATTAAGAGTAAGGGGTGGGCAAGATGACTCAGTGGGTAAAGGCACTTGCTGTTAAGACTGACGACCTGAGTTCAATCCCTGGAACCCGTATGATGGAAGGAGAGAACTGATTCCCACAAACTGTCCTCTGATCTCTGCCACAAGCAGTGTGTGTGTGTGTGTGTGTGTGTGTGTGTGTGTGTGCGCACGTGTATACGTGCATGCGCACATGTGTGTGTAGACACCTAAATAAATAGCCATTTTTCAAAATTAAGGGATTAAGAAAAGAACAAAAGAGTTTAAGAATTAGGAAGATCTTTGTCATTGACGAGTGGAACCTTACAAAACCTTTGACCAATAGTTTCAGGTGACCCAACACGACATCTTGGGATAGTTACTTAGCATTACTATTTCTTACCTAGAAGATCAACGTAATCATGCTATGCTTTCGTAAGATTGGCAGAGATTAAATCAGATAATTCAGGTAGATGAGCTTGCTCTATTCTACATATTAATAGTCAATTTTTATTAATGATTTTAATTTAATTAATGCATTAATTTCATCAGTGATTGATCTGCAATAATTATACTCACTAAATACTGACTCTCTTTTTCTTTTCTTCATTTTGAAATGTGATCTCAGGTAGCCCAGTTTGACTTTAAACTTTCTACGTAGCTGAAGCGGGCCTTGAACACCTAATCTTGCTTCCAAGAATTTTCAGATATGGATGGAGTTCAACATACAAGAAAGAGTTTGAAGGAGCCGCTTAGCCTATATTTTACTTGGTCAAAACAATTCCAGATATAATACAGTGGAGGGAACTGTTTGCGAGGAGGAGGGAACGGTGTGAAGGTGTGGATCACAATGCTTCCACCTGTGCTGATCTGGAAGAAAGTTGCTTTTCAAAGACTTGAATGGTTGCATTTTGATTATTTGGTAATAGGGTGATGATTGCTTCTTAGGAACTAATCTATGTTCTATGATAACAATGCCATATCGAATATGATCCTGAAAGGAATTTAAGAACACAGAGAGACACAATTCAGATGTAGGAAACACAATACTTTCTCAGTTTGTTCAGCCCTTCTGCTGTTAGTCTAGAGCAATGTCTTCAAGCATCTTATTTGATGGGCCCGAGACAGCATGTTTGACCAAGGAAATTGAGTTGTGTTGGATTTTCAATCCATGCATAGTGATCACTTAGTAAAAACCTAGGAAACTTAAAAAGTGGCTTAGACTTTCTGGGGATAAATCTTTAGTCAGGAAAGAGAAAATAAAAAATTGACACAGTAATGAAAGAGTGGCAAGTCAAGTTATAAAAATTAGGAAGGACTGGGTGGATTCAGGTTTTGGATATATATAAATGTTGAATATATATGGATATCGAATATATATGGATATCGAATATATATATATGCCTACATATCCATATATCCATATAACCATATATCTAGATAGATAGATAGATAGATATATTTTGTTTTTTTGTTTGTTTTTCTAGACAGGGTTTCTCTGTGTAGCCCTGACTGTCCTGGAACTCACTTTGTAAATCAGGATGGCCTCGAACTCAGGGATCAGTCTGCCTCTGCCTCTTGAGTGCTGGGATTAAAGGCACATTTCACCACCACCTGACCTTGAGCGTGGCCTTAAATGTTAATTAGGAATTGGAGAACAGGAGGAAGAAAAAAAATGTAGGTAGGTGTAATGAGCACCATTATAAAATCCATGTGTTAAAGTCCTAATTATAGACACATATAGAGGAAAGACCTTGCGAAGACACAGGCTTTAGAAAGCCATCTTTAGGCCAAGGAAGGAGACGTGAAAACAATCTAACGGTGTCAACACACCAATCTCAGTCTCCTGGCCTCCAGTGTTGGGAGAGAATAAATTCCTACTTTTTAAGTTGTAGTTTTGCAATGCTTTGTTAAGACAGTTTTACCAATACAGGGGAAAGTCGCAAGCAGGGCTGTGGTCCACAATAGTCACATCCTTAGAGGGCCAGTACAAAACAACGGTTTGGAGCTGGAGAGACAGATTAGCCGTGTAAGGCACTGTTGGTCCTATAGAGAATCCAGGTTGGGTTTCCATCACCCACACAATAGTGGGGATCTCACACCCACTTCTGACTTCCCCGGGTATGTGGTGTACATACGTGTATGCAGGCAAATGTTCATACAATTCAAAAAAGTAAATAATTCTAACAATAAAAAGTAAAACACTAATCATCTGGTGTTAAAGGACATTTGGCTTCTTCAGCAAGCACACTTATGTGACATCGTTCTGGAAGAGGTGGGAATTAGCCCGGTGGGGTCTAGTCACAAGTTTGGAACAGAGATGGAGCTGCAAATATCCTGCTTCTAGAACTGAAGCCAGCAGTGGCGTGAAGGATCCCGCTAGAGATTGAAGACGACAGCAGGGTCTGCGTCTGCAGCTCAATTGGTGGAGTGTTTGTCTAACATATAAGAGACCACAGCTTCAAACCCCAGCGCCACCCAAATCAGGCTACAGTGCCACATACTTGTAATCCTAGCACATAAGAGGTGGAGACAGGAGGATCAGACTTTCAAAGTTCTCCCTAACTTGCTATAGCTAAGGGCAGCTTGGCTGATGTGAAATTCTGTCTTAAAGAAGGAAGGGCGAAGAGAGAGAGAGAACAAAAACCATCCCTGCTGTGGAAGACAGGAACAGAGGGAGTGCAGACGGGAATTAGTTCTTTCAAGTCAGAAGAGAGCATCTTTGCCAGCAAAGGGACTTTCTGAATCCACTGAAGGGATTTCAGGGTAATAGAAGCATCACTGGTAAGACAAGTGTCTGAAAACAGAGCTTGTCCCCAAAGGAAGTACGCAAGGGAACAGGCTGCATTCAAGATGAAGAATGTTGATACTAGAATTAAGATAAGACATGAAATCCGTGAGAGAGTGACGAAGGGTACAGGGACAAACCAGTATGTGTAGGAGATTTGGGAACAAGAGTATCTACTGACTGCATCATTTACAACGCTGGCTGAAGTGAGGCCTTCCGTTAGTGCCATCACCATCTCTTGCTCTAGAGCCGTGGGAGACTCTGATAGAAGCACCACGCTTGTGTGATTAGTTTAAGGAAAATATAGAGCAAGCCATCACGTTTCCTGTTTGGGTTAATATTGAAGACATGAGAAAAAAAGTGAATATCCATAGAAAGAGAATCAGTTAAGACAAACAATTCACTGGAGACAGACTCCGAGTTACAACCAAGGAAGCCGAGCTTTTGGCTGGCTTTCATTTTCTGTTGCTAATAATAATCACAGCATCACAGGCAGGTATTAAAAAAAAAAGAGATTTATTTATTTTTTCTCATGGTGTTGGTCCAAAGACTGGTAAGGGCTTTCTTTTTGGCAGGGTCCTGACATGGCACAGGGAGTCACTTCGTGAGAGACAGAAAAGTATGTGTGCGCGCACACGCGTGCGCTCTGGTTTTATTCCTTCTTATAAAGCCACCAGTGTTCAATCATGGGAACTCTGCCCCTTGGCCTCATATAACCCTAGTTGCCTTCTAGGGGCCCCACTTATGAACACCATGGCAGGAAAAAATTTCCACTTTCTTAGTACTTTATGATGGGGATTATATTTCAACATGAGTTTCCAGGTAGGAGTTTTGGAGGAGACAACTGTGTTTGAGCTGAAGCAGCAAGTCACGTGGGAATACTTACCCTGAGCCTTAACACCACTGCATTCAATTCGTGTCCTTGATGAACTCTCCCATATTGATGTGAAGAATCTTTGCATTTGACAAATACATTAAAATATTGCCTAGAGCTGGAGAAATAAAAGTCAACCCATATAGTGATGACCTAGCAAAGCACACTGCCGCCCCACCCACCAGGACAACCACTTGGGTGAGAACACTGCTAAAGAACTCGAATTTAGGGCTTTTCTTTGTTGTCATTTTCTCTTTCCATGGCTGCCATTGCTACGCTGATGACTGACTTACAGGTGTATGAAAAACCAGGGCAAAGTTTTCAGCTCTATTTAGAGGCAGAGTGTTAGTGGATTGGTCAGAGGCAAAAATTAGAGTTTTTAAATTTGTTTTCATTCTTACTAAAGTGACCCAGGAATTGCCACTGGCATTATGACTTCCTGTGACCATCTAAACTTTTTATCTAGGAAAAAAATAGCATGCTTAGCTGTTATTTTTTTCTTTGTAGTTGTTTTCTATGATACCACTGTTACAGGAGACGAAACATGGGGAAGTTTAAAATGGCAGGCACTCAGGAGGCAGAGACAGGGGGATCTCTGTGAGCTCGAGGCCAGCCTGGTCTGTAGAATGAGTTCCAGGACAGGCTCCAAAAGCTACCGAGAAACCCTGTCTCGAAAAACCAAAAACGAAAACAAACAAATGAAATGGTAGGGTAGCAAATTTCTTGAAATGTAAATCTATTAAATAGTTTTATAATAGAACTCAAATTATAAGCAGGGAAAAGCAAGTGTCAACAGCGAGTATAAACTTTGGATTTCTCCATAGTTTGTCCTAAATAGTTTGTTAAGATGAGCTGCTATCAAATCAAACCTATATTATATGTAGGAAGTCTAGTCTGTGAAGATAGCATTGTAAGTTGGTTTAGGGAAAGCTTCATGCGAGGGTTATAGATTTAGCTGGACCTCCAAAGATGCTGAGGGTCCTCTGAGAACCTAAGTCAGGCCCCCAGGTTTTCACCTTTGATGCTACTGATGTTTTTGGACTGGGTGATTCTCTGTTGTGGGGGGACTGCCCTGGTATGTGAGACATTTTTTAACATTTCCGAACTGTGTTCACCAGATGTCCATAGGAGCCCTGTTTCCACTTTAGTTATAACAACCAAAAATGTCTCTAAATATTATTAATGTCATTCATGTAAGACTGGCCAACTGCCCCTGGTTGAGCACCACTGATTTAACACATACAGGCAATATGATATAATTAGAGAAATTGTCTTAGTTTTAACATCTTCACAAGCAAACCAAGTCATAGTGTTGCAATCTGGGCATAAAGGAAGTTGTTTCAAGGAGATGGCTTGATTCATCCTCCAAGAGATGTTGACCAGCCCTAGAGAAATAAACCCAGATAATACTGACAGTTGGTACTTTGACTGTCGTAAGAACGATAGCATAAACCCGTACCTGTTTCACTCAGGCCTCAGTGGTGACTGTGCTTTTTCTGAGAATCCCTGAATAACACAGACACAATCATTTCTGATGAGTCACTAAAATTACAGTTTAGGAAATACGAAGCATATTAAAAATACAGTTTAAAGTCGACTCATGCTTTACTTTCCCACTTCAAATACCCAGTGAATTTATATTTTTTCCACTCACACTTATTTCTGTAAACCTGCTAGACTGACTTTTAGTCATCTGCGGGGCTAAACAGCAGGGGGTATGTCTGGTTAGGACTGACTAGGCAGCTTCGAGTTGTTTTAAAATTTATACTCAAAGAAGGAACAATTATAGAAACTCGAACCACTGAAAACATTCGCCTTATGAAAACAGAAAACAAAAGAAGAAAAGAGGCAGGCCACCATAAAGTTTATGCATATGCAGACTGTAGTTAACATATGCACTTACTATTATACAAATCTGGATCCTCTGCTCTTAACAGATGAGCTATCTCTTCCAACCCCAGAATTTTTGCTTTTTATGTCCTCCTTTTCCTGAATGTTACTGTTTCCACCTCACTATATTCTTATAGCACCCAGGGTCAGAAGCCTAGGTGTGGCACTACCCACCTTGAACTGAGTCCTCCGACTCAAATCACCAATCAAAATATTGTACTGCTCACTGACTTTCCCATCGACCAATCTGATTGGGGCATTTTCTCAAGTGAGTTTTTCCTCTAGAACAACTCCAGCTTGTGTCAACTCGACTTGTGTCAACTAGCCCGCACATATAGTGAAGGGTAACATGTACTGAAGACTTCATATCTCTATCTACAGAGTTATATCGCGAAATGCACTACAACTGTTATTTTAATAAGCCTCCATAATAGGTCTAGAGAGTAGATATCATTTATTTTCATTTACAAAGTAAGACTTGAGGCTTTAAAAGGTTATGCAACTTGCTCAAGGAGATACTGTTGTCAGAGCAACATTACAAACAAGAGCTGTCTGCCTCGGGTTGTGTATCTTGTCCTCAGTGGCTGATTCTACCTCCTGGGTAACTCGGTTACTCTATTCGTGCAAGAGTTATCAGGGCGGTTGGATCACTTTCTTTTCTCTCTTGTTTTTGTTTTTGTTTTTTTTTTTTTTTTGGTGCCCAGGATCCAGCCTAGGGACTGACGTACATCAAATTAGCGCTCAGTTCACAAACCCAGCTGAATCAAGCTTTATAGCTAAAGAAACAGCAGTTACTTAACTCATGGTAAATCCTAGCGCGACTCACAGAATGCACACACTTTTCATGAGGTTCTTGTCCTATGTGCTCTTTATGAGGGGAGCCCTTAAACTTCTCAAAGGTGGTGTCTAAGTTACCTGGGATTTTCTCAAACTTGGGACCCCAAGTTGTTCTCCTACCTCAGTCTCCCTTGTAATTGGAACTACAAGCATGTACAAGCATGCACGGGTGTACCCTGTTCTGATTTTGCCTGGTCTCACAAACTCAAACTTCCTTTATATATTTAGTGAAGCCTGACAATCAATCAAAATTTAGAATTTGTAAATTTTAACAAGAATAAATTTAAAATTCTGACCAAATATGTTTTTATAAATATAAATGATCTTTTCAAATATATCTTATCAAAGATTTTCAAATCTTCTAAGGTTACCTGGAAGTGTTTGCCATTGTCTTGAGCCAGGATCTTGCTTTGTAGACAAGGATGGCCTTAAACCCATTCCGTATTTCATGTTTTTCTTATGATCCTCCTGCTTTGACCTCCTGAATCCTGGAATTACAATTATAAGCCATCAAATTGGGTTTAAATTGAACATTTTACTTATATTTAGTTGCTATTTTGTGAATAAAAGTTGTGTTTGTGTGTGCACTTGTGTGTGTGTGTGTGTGTTTGTGTGTACGAATGTGTATAGCGGCCAGAGGTCAATGTTGGCTGTCTTCCAAATTGCTCTCCACCTCACATTTTGAGATAGTGTGTCTCACTGAACCTGGAGCTCATCCATTCTATGAGACTGACTGACCAATCCACCGGTCTCAGCGCTGGGGGTTGGACACTCCTATCATAACACCTGGCTTTTCTGGGAATTCTGGGGAGTCACATTCAGATCCTCAAGTTTGCAGATCAGGGACTTTACGGGTTGAGCCATCTTCTAACCCTGTGAAAGTATGGTTTTTTTTTTTGCATAGAGAGTATTATTATTCTTATCTACATGAAACATTGGTTTATATGTGGTGCCTGTGGAGGCCAGAAGAGACTGTCAGATCTGGAGCCTGCGTTACAGGCAGCTGTGAGCTGCCTGATCATGAAAGGACGAATTCTGGTTTTCTGCATTAACATCAGGGACCCAACCACAGAGGTATCTTTCCAAGTCCCTGAAAAATCAATCTTTTACCCATTTTAACTACCTCTTCCTCCAATAGCTTAATTTGGCCCGACTTCTACCCTTAAATCTACATTTTTCATGTGTTCTGACTCTATCCCTTTTGGGTACTTTTAAAGAAAATGGTAATGGAAAAAGTATGAGCTGCAATTTTCATATCTTCCCTTCTGTATGCCAATGGGAAGTATAGGACAGAGGGCACAGCAGTAACGGTGGTGGTTTGGGAATGCTCCTGGATAGTTACAGTTTGTACTGCACAGTGGAGAGAATTGATTGAGGTTCTTGGATTTCTCCATCCGTGCCCCGTGATTTTGTTACAAACACGATTAGAATATGATGTTCTTTTCTAACACCAGATAGAGACAGAAGCAGCTAAGATATCTGGGGACTTGCATCCTGACCACACAGGATAATAACATGCTGAGAACTGTGGCTTTGCTCACTGGATGTTCCTTGAGGCACAGAAGTTACGGAAAGATTACTGTTCAAAATTGTAATGCTCAAGAAAATAGAAAGTCGTTTCTTGTAAGGAAAAGATCAAGGGAGGTTTTACATGCGGGAATGTTTACTCTTCAGAGGTGCACAGAGAATGGCTTGAGCGCTGTTGGAGATGCCTGTGAGCTGAACTCACTCCTTAAGGAACAGATGACTGTTAACAACGGTCGTAACCTCACGTAGTCCTTTCTCGCCCGCTTTTTAGTGGGAATGCCAAGGATCAGAGCAGCGGCTCACAGGCTGCTGTGTGTGTGTCTGACATTTAAATCTTGTTAAATACATAGGTTCCTATAAAAAATTTTCCTTAATAGGTCTGAGGTGGGACCAGGTATCTGTTTAGAGTATTCCAGAGACAGTGGTACAGAGACCACCAGAGTCACATTTTGTGAAAGTCTACGCAAGTCACAAAATCCTGATAGAGATCTGGGCAAGGGAGAAAGTGGAATTTGAATTTCACTTTGACATTCTTATACAGATATCTAAAGTACCTTGATCATAGGCCCCGCCCCATGACCTATCTTCTCCTCTGCTCCTAAATAAAAGGAGCTCCTCATACACAAAACACATAGCTAGTGTCATGGAGTCCTGAAATTAAAGTTAGAAGAGACCTTAGAAAGTGACCTCATGTTACTAAATTGTTGGACTGATAATCTCTAAAATAATTTCATAATGGGGATTCAGTGGGTCCTGTGGTATCTGTTATCTTAGTCATTACAATGCTCACCCACAGACTGAGAAGAAATTTATATATCACATCATTTCTTTTTTAGTGCAGTGTACATGTTTTCTAGATTTTTTTATACTCAATCTTAGCTAAAAGCCTAGAGGGGGTGCTTCACAGATTTTTTTTTAAGACGGAGAATCAATCATACTTCAAAAGCATTTGTTCAACTATGTTCATAGCAGCATTATTTGTAATAGCCAGAACCTGGAAACAACCAGATGCCCCACAACTGAAGAATGGATAAAGAAAGTGTGGCACATATACACATTAGTGTACTACTCAGTGGTAAAAAACAATGACATCTTGAATTTTGCATGCAAATGGATGGAATAATTAGAAAACACTATCCTGACTGAGGTAACCCAGACCCAAAAATATGAATATGGTATGTACTCACTCATAAGTGGATTCTAGCCATAAATAAAGGACATTGAGCCTATATTTCATGATCCTAGAGAAGCTAAGTAATAAGGTGAACCCAAAGAAAACATATATAGATCCACCTGGAAATTGGAAACAGACAAAATTGCCTGACAAAATTGGGAGCACGGGGGTGGAGGGAGAAGGGAGGGTAGAAGGGGAACAAGAGGGGAGAAGGGGAGGGTTGAGGAGAACTTGAGGGAATGGGATAGTTGAGACGGAGGAAGGATAATGATGAGAGCAAGGAAAGAGATATCTTAAATGAAGGAGCCATTACAGGGTTAGCGGGAACCTGGCTCTAGAGAAATTCCTGGGAATCCACAAGAATGACCCCAGCTAAGATGCTAAGCAATAGAGAAGAGGGCCCCCCCGAACTTTAATTGCCCTGTAGTCATACCAATGTACTGATGATTATCTTTTTTTTGTTTTGTTTTGTTTTTCGAGATAGGGTTTCTCTGTGGCTTTGGAGTCTGTCCTGGAACTAGCTCTTGTAGACCAGGCTGGCCTCGAACTCACAAAGATCTGATGATTATCTTAAATCTTAAATATGACCATAGAACCTTCATCCAGAAACTGTACATCAGAGCACTGGACTGAGCTCCCAAAGTCCAGCTGAAGAGTGGAAGGAGTGAGAAAATGAGCAAAGAGGTCAAGACCATGATGGGTTCACCCACTGAAACAGTTTACCTGAGCTAATGGGAGCTCACCAACTCCAACGGACTGGGAAGGAACAAAAATAGGACCAAAGTGGTCCATTTGAATGTAGTTGACAGTTGCATGGCTGGGGCAGACTGAGGGGCCTCTGGCAGTGGCACCAGGATTTATCCCTATATCATATACTGGCTTTTTGAGATCCTATTCTCTTTGGATGTATACCTTGCTCTGCCTAGATATAGTAGGGAGGGCCTTGTACCTTTCACAAAGCAATGTGCCTTGCCCTCTCTGAGGATATGATGGGGGTGGGGTGGGAGGGTGTGTGGAGGAAATGGGAGGAGGGGAGGGAGTGGAAACTTAGATTGATATTTTTAAAAAATCCAATAAATGAAAAAAAGAAAAAGAAAAAAGGAGACTCAGTGAAATATTACTCTAAAGTCAAAAAAAGAAAATTCTAATTATTCCTCCATAATGAAAGTTGTCCTGATACTATGTGTTTATGAGATATTAATGTGAGTTCAGAACTACACATTACAAATGAATCTCATTCACAATCTAGGCTTCCTAGCCACAACTGCCACTAAGAATCAGATTCTTTTTTTTAACTTTCTATTTTATTTATTTTTTATTTATAAAAGTTTATTAATTTATAAAAGTTTCCATTTCCGCCCCTCCTCCCAACACCCTCCCACTCCCCCCACTCCCTCTCCTCCTCCCTCTCCATTCCCCAGAGCAGTCAGGGTTTCCTGCCCCGTGGGAAGTTCAAGTTTCTCCCCCCTCCCTCCAGGTCCAG
Source organism: Myodes glareolus (assembly GCF_982192425.1). Classification (NCBI taxonomy): domain Eukaryota; kingdom Metazoa; phylum Chordata; class Mammalia; order Rodentia; family Cricetidae; genus Myodes; species Myodes glareolus. The sequence goes on from NC_142030.1 coordinate 74,048,750, forward strand.
GAAGGTGAGCATCCAAACAGACTGGATCCCAAAAATCCAGTATATGCAGAGGAAACAAGTCCCAGTGCCATTGTCAATGGCTTCTCAGAAAGTCCCCGTGCCAGCCACATTCAGAGAATCTGGTTGGATCACGTGCTCGTTCAGTCCCAGTCCAACAGGCATTGGTGAACTCTCAGTAGATCAGTCCCCTTGTATCAGTGGGTGAACGCACTCCTCACGGTACTGCCTTTCTTGTTCATGTTCTCCCTCCTTCTGCTCCTCATTTAGACCTTGGGGGCTCAGTCCAGTGCTCCAATGTAGGTCTCTGTCTCAATCTCCATCCATCAACGGGTGAAGTTTCCCTCTGATCTTGCCTTCCTTGCTCACATTCTCTTTCCTTCTGCTTCTCGTTTGGACCTAGGGAGTTAAGTCCAGTGTTCTAATGTGGGTCTCTGTCTCTATCTCCATCCATCGCCAGATGAAGGTTCTATGGCAATATGCAAAATATTCATCAGTATGGTTATGGGCCAAGGCCGGTTCAGGCACCCTCTCCTCTTTCCAGAGAATAATCTGGGGATCTCTCCTTGGACCTGGGATCCCCTCTAGAATTAAGTCTCTTGTAAACCCTAAAATGACTCCCTTAGTTGAGATATATACTTCCCTGCTCCCATATCCATTCTTCCTCCCTCCCCCCATCCCAATCCCCCGAGCTTTCCCCATTCCTCCCCTACTCCCTTCTCTCTAACCCTCTCCCCTTCCAACAACCCCCCCCCCCATACACCCAAGGTTGCCTGACACTCTTGTCTACTTCCAATATCCAGGAGGATAACTACATGATTTTCTTCAGGTTTACCTTATTTAGCTTCTCTAGGATCACGAATAATAGGCTCAAAGACCTTTAATTATGGCTAGAATCCACATATGAGAGAGTACATACCATATTCCTCTTTTTGGGTCTGGGTTACCTCACTCAGTAAAGCATTTTCTATTTCCATCCATTTGCATGCAAAATTCAAGATGTCATTGTTTTTTACCGCTGAGTAAAACTCTAATGTATATATGTTCCACACCTTTTTTTAACCGCCTCCCATCCCAGCTTTCAAGAAGCATACAGAACACCGAATAGACTGGCTCAAAAAAAAAAAATCCCCTCTCCATATAATAATCAAAACACAAAACATACAGATTAAAGAAAGAATATTAAGAGCTGCAAAGGAAGAATCAGAATTCTTGGCTGTATGCAGTCTTCCTATCTTTCTTCCTCAAGTTAAAGTGAGTGTAAATGAATGTTCTTCAACATGATTTGTTCCTCTCCAAGACAGCAATATACTTTAACAAAGCATATTTCACATTAAAAAAATGGGAAGATTAGCATTGTCTCAAAGTGAGTGTCTTCTTGTGTGTCTCACTGAGCTTTTTCCTTTGGTAAACCTTCTCACACTTTCGGCATTTGACTGCTCTTTTCTTTGCATAGGGCATTGTACTCAACAAAATGTTTGATTCCTTATTCCTCTAATCAGCTCTGAGTTATTCTATAGGTGTGTTTCTTCTTTGTGTATAGGATCCCCAAGAATGCAAGACAAGTGTTTCATTTCATTCGTTCTCTTTGTTCAGTTGGTATGTGTGTGAAACTGGATCTCTAGGTAGGCTGGTCTAGACTCAGACTTGTAAGCCTTCAGCCTCAGTTCTCCAAATGCTAAAATTATAGGCAAGTGCTACCATGCCTGGCTTTACAGAAAACTGTTGGGGGTGGGGTGCGGACTATTTCCGTTTCTATACCTCTGGTGTCAAGCGTCCAACAGTACATTACCATTTGAGCAGAAGCAGCAAGGGCTGTGAAGTCACAAGGGAAAGATACACCAAATGACTCATCATTTTCTGAGACTCGAAAGTAGTAGAATCAGCGAGTGTTAGCCTAGTTATGGCAAAGAGGACTGCGTTCCAGGAGGCAGCATTGGCTGGGTGATTTAGATGCAGTGTCTGGGTGCCCAGAGCAAGGCAGAGCTGTGAGAACAAGTTAGGATGCCTGCTTGTTGAGCTGTACTGGTTCAGAGGACACTTATTTCCATCCTCCCTGATCCCAAGATCCGGACTTATTTTTCCCTAATCTTTACAGGACTTGCGGGGTCCACAAGGTTTCTTTGACGACTACTTCCTTTGTTACTTTTAGAGGTGTGCTCATATTCTTGGCATAGGTATTTTTAAAGCAGCCTCAAAACCCATGATTTAAGTGTGCTGGAATGTCTCGCTTTGGTGGAACTTCGTGAACCACGGCTTTGTAGACTTGCTACCAAAATTGGAATTTTCACTTCCCAGAAAGCATCTTCAACTACTTAAAGCTTTACTCTATAATATTGTTTTCCATAGTGAGATATAGTTGCCGAGTTCTAAAAGTACTTTAATTCGATGTCATTTGATTAAATAGAAGTATGTCTCTTTTAAATTTGTAAGCCCTTGAACAAATTAATCTTCATTTCTGTAGCCTATCCCTTAGTGGTGCGATGTGAACGGGACCGGTGTGGCTGTAACGGATTGATGGCCTGAACATCACACTCTGTGTGCAGTAGTAGGTGTTTTGCTTTGAATTGTTTAGAATATTGCAGTGTTTCGAGATTGAGGATGTTTTCTCAGATTTCAGGCAGTCTTTTCTTCCCCAGTCCTGGCCTTCTGCGTTTTGAGAACTATTTGCACAACTGAGGAGACCTTTGTGCAATAGCAGACCTCGCTGATAAGTGCTGTGGGAAATATGATGCCATTTTAAAGAACTCCTGAGAATCAAGCCCTTAGATCAGTGGTTCTTACCCTGTGGGTTGGGACTTTTCCTGGGGGTGGGTGTCAAGTGACCCTTTCACAGAGATCACCTAAGACCATTAGAAAACACAGATATTTACATTATGATTCATAACAGTAACAAAATTACAGTTATGAAATAATTTTATGGTTGGGGTCACCACAACATGAGGAACTGTGTTAAAGGGTCTCGGCATTAGGGAGGTTGAGATCCACTGCCTAAGACTTTGTGGAGAATTAATTATTCTTTTCTCTAGTTGGTGAACGAAAACTTACACATTAAGTCTCCTTTCTTAAAGGAAACTTCAAAGCTGCTTGGCAAAGCAGTCCCACCAGCTCTGGGAACCAAGAAGAACCAGGACCCCAGTTTTCAGAAAGAGAAGTCACTAAGGGACAGTGTGAGAAAGCCATTAGCTGATGAGCAGGGCAGCCACAAAGTGAGAGGTTTGCCTGTTCCCACGCTTCTGGACAGGAGATGAGGAAAACAGAGAGTGAACAACTGCTGTGGAGGTGGAGGGAGGGAGATGAGTTTGGCTCGTCTGAGTCGATTTCCCATCTATAAGGGAAAAACTTAGTTCTGCAAATGCCTCTCTGTCTTTCGGAGAGCTTGACAAATATCTAGACCTGTGGTAATGAGGTGACGAGACATAAGCCTTCTTTTATTTGAAACATTGTTTGTGGGACAACTGGGAAAAAATGACCACACATGCATGTAGCCCCCAGACAGCCAGTAATAAAGTGGTGAGACATAAGTCTTTTCTTTGTAATCTTGTGCACGTAGTGACTGGAAAATATTACTACACCAACATACACATGCTCATAAAGCACACACACACCAAACCACACATATACATACACTCCTATCCCCCACACATACCACACACACACACACCATGTACACATGCACACACACAAGCATATATATATACACACACACTCTATACATATACCACATGTACATTCACACACATACTACACATATACCCCCTTACTCACACACCCCAATACATTCTTACACACACACACACACACACACACACACACACACATATCCCACATACCACACATACATGTCCCTACCACACAACTACAGACACCTAATAATCTACCTCCTATATCTATATGCAAAGAGAATGAACATATACATACATATACACCCTGGTCTCCTCCCATCACTTCCCAGTCTGAGCCCTAGGGAATCTTCTTACTTAACCATACTACTTCTCTTGCTTTTGGATCAGTGTGTGTGTGTGTGTGTGTGTGTGTGTGTGTGTGTGAGAGAGAGAGAGAGAGAGAGAGAGAGAGAGAGACATAATGCCCTTTACATTAGCACTATTTTTACTGTCTACTCTGTTAATTTCAAATTCTGATACAGTATTATTGAATTATTAAAATTAAAAATTTCCAATTCTGCATCCTTTTACAATTAATAGCTATTTTTCCTTGGTTTAGAGTGGTGATATAATTTACAGGACAGGATTTGCTTAACTCTAAATCTTATTTGTTGTTTGTTTGAAACAGAGTCTCACTATATAGCCCAGGGTATTAATAAAGCAATAATTTAATCCATTATTAACTATATTAAGTACTGTCTTTTTGCATATGTGTGTGTGTGTGTGTTTACATTTTCTCCACATAAAATCTTGGCTTTGGGGGAGGTTCGTCTGTAGTTGATGAGTAATTAAGTATAGATCGAGAACAGGGGCTTTATCTTCTTTGAGATTTGCAGGGCTCTTCACAGCACCAATGCCATCAACACAGTCACGCTCTAGTAAGCTGCAACCGCAGTCTGGTTTCATGAGACTGTAGTTTTGAGCACTTAGGCGTCTCTCAATATGTCATTGATACATATGGCCATTGTTCTTGGATTCAATATGGCTTTTGAAAAGTATGAAAAGCACTTGAAGAGTTCTTCTGCTTCCTTCATTTCTGCCACTCTCATGCATTTGAACATCAGCAGTGAACATTCTACAGATCAATGTCCTAAGGGACTAGTCCAGCCTATTCTGGTAGTGGACTGTTGTAAGCTTAAAGACAAAAAGCTCATGTTTGGTCAGATTTAGATTCGTTGATAAGAACAGATGTTGGTGGCAGCATTACCATTTTTTTCAGGTCCTTACTGCGCCAGAGAACTCCTAGGCAGTGAGCCTTTCTAAACCTTAGGACCCCTGGCATCTGTTGTTTTGTGCCTCACTCTTGCCACTTTGTCCCCTCTAGAAGCCCAACCTCAGGTCCCTGTTCCCCTACTGATTTTAATAAACATTAAAAGTGCTTTACCAAAGTCAGACAAAGGATCATTTTCCCTGAATGATAACACTATTAAGGTGAGAAGCTATATATAGGCAAATGAGTATATATATATATTATTATATATATATATATATAAATGAGTATATAAATATACTCATTTGTCTGAGCTCAGTGCTTACATGTGTTTGGGGTGACATTTACATTTCAGTTGGTGGACTTTGACCAAGGACAATTGCCCCATAATATTGGGGGTCTTATACAACCAATCAATGACATAAATAGAATAAAAGTCTGACCTTAGGCTGTCTGTGCATTTAAACTTTAAAGTTTGTTGTTCCCTAGTTCTTGAGGTTGGTGGCCTCGGACTACAACATTGGCTCCTCTCTGAATATCCACCTTGAAGATTTGGGACTTCCTAGCCCCCATTACCAAGTGAGATAATTGCTTTAAAATATATCAGTTTTGAGACAAATGTGCTGGCATACTCTCTGTAATCCTAGTACTCAGAAGGCTGAGTTATCAGGACTGTAAATCTGAGTCCAGTCTGGGTCTGCATCTTCCAAACTACATGGGCATAGAAATCACTCTCTCTGTACGTGTCCTATCAGTCCTGATTCCCTGGAGAACCATGACTAATACGCAGGGCATGAGTACCAATGTTTACTCAGTGCAGGATGTGTGTCAGGCATTCTACACATATTAACTCAGAATCTGCAGGCAAATTAGAAGTAACAGAGTTCCAGAAAAGTTAAGGAAGATGCCCTTAACCAGTTGGTTATTTTCCTGTTGTTCTGTCTTCCTGTCCCCATCTTACAAGGAAAGTCACTGAAATCATGAATCCATTTTTTGGGGGGGGGCACAGGGGGTTGTTTTTACTTTCTTCAAATTCTTCTTAAAGCCGACGTCTAATTAGACCATCAAATGCTTTCTAGGCCGGATTATAGTTCTGTGGTAGAACATTTATCCGGCATGTGTAAGGTCCGAGTTCAACCCTCAACACTGAAAATATTTCTGTTTTCATGGACTGAAATGTTGCCTAATTCTAGAATAAGAGTAAATCAAGCCAATTATGAGCTCTAAGTGAAGTTGTAATTTCATACTTTGATATCCCAGCTCCATTGCTAAAATTCTTCTGCATTTAATATTTAGCTCCAGTTGACTCACCCCCGTTCCTGTACAGTAATTCATAGAATAACAATAGCATAGCTCATTTACCTGTACTGCTACTACTAGAGAGTTGAGCTGCTTCAGCTACAAAGACTAAATGATGCTGCTAAGAACATATTGCATCTAGATGCTGATGTACCGCTTGGTTCCATGCTGTCCAAGAGTGAGATTAGTGTGCCCAGAGTCAGGTGTACTTCTGTTAGAGAATGCCAAACAGAAGTGCAAATTACTTGATTCAATTTATGCTTGCCTAGTATATACGAGAGCTCCTGTGACCCCCGTATCTTCACGGGCTTACTAGTACTTTGAAACTTTGGCCAACCTTGCATTTTGTAGTAGAATTTCACTGTAGTTTTGAAACACCTTCCCCTGGGTGCTATTAAGAGCACATTTCTACATACTTGATTGCCTTGAGAATTTTCTCTTTAGTTATGTGGTTGTTCCATTCTTTTACTTCATTACTGGCTTGTTAATTTTTTTTTGCTAATCAGTAGGAGCTGTTTCACATACATTAAAAAAAATCTAAGTTTTTGATGGCTAAATGCTTTATGGTGTTAAAACTTTAGTTTTTAAATTTTCTAATAGTTGGCTTCTACGATATAATACTCAATAGAATTTTTAAATATAGATTTTTCATTCAGTAGCAGTGCTATATTCTATTAATGGGTCTCATTTTCCCCATGAACTCCTGTGTATGTTCTACATGAGCACCATATTATCCGTGACAGATAATAGTTTTTCCTTACCACTCCTCATATATTTAGTTCATTTTTATGTCTACCATGCTTATTGTTACTTCTTGTAGTTGGTTGGAATAGAAGTTGTATACGTAGTTATCGTTGTTTTAGATCACAAGAATAAATCTATCTATCTACACATCTATCACCTACATAATCTAATATACCTATTAGTCTAATCTACTTGATCTCATATTCCTATCTAATCTAATTTAATCTATCTCACCTTTCTATCTTATCTATCTATCTTATCTATCTATCTATCTATCTATCTACCTATCCATCTATCTATTTATCTTATACCTATCTATTCATTTTATTATTCTCAATATCAAATTCAGGGTTTCATACATACTAGGTAAGTGTTGAATCACCTAGCTATATATCCATCTAAATAATAGCGTTTTAAACCTGGGTACAGATCATTTTTATGATTTCTTGGTCTGATGATAACAGTACTTAGTAAGATAATAGACAGTTAAGTTCTAAGGCAGCAGAAAGAAGAAAAATAGACATCAAGAAAAAATAATAAACAAGAAAGCAGATGTGCAATTATTATTAACCAAACTATAGTTAGTTCCTTGAAACTCCAATGAAATTGGTAAATATTTCTCAGGATGGATTTTATAAAGCACACGCACACACGCACACACACATGCACAAGCACAAAATGGAGTTCTCAGAAATGAGAAAGATAGCATGGCTACAGTTACTGTCCTGTAGATAATAAGAGGCATTATGAAGATGGGGATCACCAGTCAAAACCCGTGGAACAACAATTCCATCTCCAGTTGTGTTACTTGATTTCTATTTGTACCAAATACTTAAAAAGGAAATAGTGCCAATCTCAAACAAACTTTCAGAAACCAGAAAACTCTACTCTCTAACTCCGTGGCACCAGGCTGTTTAAACAACCAAAGGAGACTACTACAAGTTCTAGATTTATTTTCTAATCAAGAAATGTTTTACTTTCATAACTAAATATTTATAATGTTTATGAACATGCTATGATCATCCTTCACGTGTATTTTAGAATTTCCACCATTTGTAAAGGAACAGTAAAGCATAGTAAATGGCTGGGCAAAAATCAAATAAGGAAAAACTGGTTTGTAAGACTCACTGAAAAATTTCTATTTACAGCAGATGGAGACCACTGCCTAAAGCCAAACTAGCCAAATACAGAAAACCACCAACAGAGGGATGCCCATCTACAGCATGATCTCTAAACCTGAGGGCTGGGGACCTTTTCAGAAGACAAGGCAGAGATGACCAGAACATCTACTGCAAGATGGCGTCTTCTAAAAAGAGCAGGGAAGCTGTACCTACGAAATTTCGACAACATGATTTTCTAAACAAGACCTGCAAAGTCCCAACAAAAAGTGACACACCAACATGGAGAGCGGAATTCTCCCAAAGCTTTACTTCCTGAAGAAGAGCCATGGGCAATTAAAGATTGCTGAGAAAGGGGCCATCAGTCTTTTCCAGGAGTGAGCCCTCTGATGGGCTACTCAGTCTCAAGATGCTAGCCCTAAACACAAAGGAGCAACACCAAACGATTTCTGCTGATTGTGTTTATAAAAATTATATATACATAGATATGAAACAATTATAATTAAAGAATAAGAGGCCATGAATGCCAGGAGGAGTGGGAAAGACACGGAAGGAACTGGAAAGAGGAGGTAGAGGAAAAGAATGATATAAATGCAGTAGTCATATACTAAATTCACAGAGAATAATAATTTTAAATGCTAATATCGGAGATTGGAAGTATGGAAGAGCATTAGTGGGGTGGGGGCAGTGTGAAGGCGTCATCCGTGCTTGCTATTTGTTGCTGGTACAAACGGGGCTCCAATCTCCATACTATGAGATAGGGAGGCTATTTTCTCTTGATTATTAAGTTTCAAGGACATGATTTCCAGGTCCTAAAAATAGGGGGAATATTTTTGCATGGTAGATTTGTATCTCAAAGGCACAGAGAAAAAATTTATAACTGTGGCTTTTTTAAAAATGAAAATGAAAAGGTACAATGATCTACTGAAAGGAGGTTAAAGGCCTGCCTACAGTTTCGCCAAACTGAGGGGAACAGAACGTTAAGGCCATTTGGATCAGTGCTTGATGTAACACTGGATTTAAATGCTGTCAGAAGCATACGAGAATGGAAGGGGTAATTACAGACTAGTTCTGCTTATAAATATGGAGATAAGAATTTTATACAAAACATTAGTAAGAAAAAATAAGCAAATAGAAAAGATCACATATTGTGACCAAATGTCACAGATGCAATACTAGGAAACAAATCTTTTAGCTTACTGCAGGAACAGATTAAAGGAAAGTATGTGACCCTTCCAGTGTATGTAAGTAAAGAGAATTTGTCAGAATTCAGCCTACAGTCTGATGAAAACAATTAAAGCTGGAAATCGATGAGAAGCGCTCTGTCTTAATAAAGGGCCTTTATAAAAATATGTTAGCTTCACATCAATGTTTGCTCTTTTACACAGCATGGATGTTTTAATGAACATCATTTTGCAATTAAGACATGGGATACTTAAAAACAATTGCATCATCACTTATAAATGCTTCTGAGGTGAAATATATGTATGTTGAACAATGCATTAAGAAAAAGCAACTATAACAACACAAAGCAGTTCCACAGAGCATTCCTAACATTCGTGTTTTTCCTTCCAAAATAACTTGTTTTCACAGATTTAAGTAACAAATGAATACAGTCTTCAGATTCCAAAACACACACAGAACTTTTGATGGCAGACGCTGGTGTTCAGGGTTGAGGAAAATAACTGTTGTTTTGTCTAACAACAAATCTCAGGAGATTTTGTACCAACAGATTACTTAGCTGTCGTCATTCAATTTCCTTCCCGTATTGACGGAAACTCAGGATACTTCAGCACACCTCAGTGTTCCTATTGTCCTATTGTTCCTATTAATGAGACCCTGTGCAGCTGATAAGGCCACTTCTTCTTAGCAATGCACATAGGCCTGCACACATTTATGTGCATGTATGCTCTGTCCCCAGTCATAAAACCAAAGATGAGGACATTGTGGCCATGGCTGCAGTGGGATAAGATCTTGCTCGTTGATGAAAGTTAAGTCACATTCTGCTCATGAGAACCCTGTGAGCACTGTGAGGTCCTTTGCCCTGGAGAAAATGAGTAAACAACCTCATTTCTGGGGTCAGGAACCAGTCCGTCTGTTAGTGGGAAGTGAGCAGCTATTTGGCAGTGACGGCTACTACGCTGACTAGAACGAAATGACCATCATCAATAAGATTTTTTTTATTGTTTTTATGGAGCTATGCATTGCTCTCTGCTCCCCTCCCTGCCTCCCCTTTCCCCTTTTGCCCTCTCCCTTGCCTCCCTTGCTTCCAATTTACTCAGGAGATCTTATCTTTTTCTTCTTGCTATGTAGATCCATGAATGTTTGTCTTAGGGTCTTCTTTGTTCTAGGTTTTATCTAGGTTCTCTGGGGTTGTGGACTGTAGGCTGGTTTTTCTTTACTTTATGACACTTACAAGTGAGTACGTATTATATTTTTCTGGGCGTGAGTTAGTGAGCAATCAATAAGATTTTTAAAAGCCTTCTTTTTTGTTTGGCAAAATCTAGTACTAAAGTTTGAGTTAGATATTTATATACATTTTTCGATGTTTGTATGTTTCTAAGAAAATTATCTAAACCTTCAAATTAAAATACTAGAAATGTAGGACATGATTTATGTAGCTTATCATTGAAACTCAAGCATGCTAGTAGCTTTGTACATGTATTTAAGGAATGTATGCCCATCATTTCTTGCTGTAAGACAAAATTAATACACAAGTTTGATATTGTACTCCACCATCATCATGGTGACATTTCCAAGGCTTGTTTTTGACAAGAGTAAGTCAAACAGAAGGTATATGACTACTTCCTTCATAAAACACTCAATTGTATATTATAGTATTTATAAGAACTAAAATTAAGCCAAAGGGTATAATGATTAGAAAAGAAAAGCAGAAGTATTTTTATTTATAGATCATTAATGTTCAGACCAAAATATTATTTATTTGCAAAACCATGCAGCAAAGCTTTTATCAGTTTGGCTTTCTTTCTCATGAATGCTTTTAACAAAGAAGATTTTGTTTATGTGGTTACTCTTACTTTCTTTTGAAACTTGGCTTGGTGAATCTTTTCCAAATGTGTAACTTTTAGCCTGTTTGGAACTTTGCACTCTAGTTATTTTTGCATATGATTGGCATGATTTATTTTTGCCACTGTATGTTGTACTTTTTCTTTGTACCAGCTGTGTGGATTCCCTTTCCTTATATAAATTTTAATTTTCAAAATTTATTTTACTCCATTAGTTTATAAATGGCTGATATAGGAGTTGGGACCCTTAGTTAGCACTGAATGGCATCTAGCACCTGTGCCTCCTCTTTGTGGATTTCTGTCTGGAATTTTAATGTATTTTTTTCAACAATGAGACACCATCACTTTTTATACAGAGGGCTTTTAAATCTACTCATGTATTTCCCAATTTCTGTGTTTTCCCATTTATTTTGGCTGCAAAAAATATGCATTCATTTGTGAAAGTGTGCTCTGTGGCTAAACAGCGTCCACTACAACTTCTTGTTTTTGCAAACCCGTGGTGAGGACTCTCACCTTCACTCTTCCCCTAAAAGTCCTGTTGATGACTTCCGGCATCACTGTGAAGACAGTCTTTTCTATGCTGCTACTCAAAAGAAGTTAGCATCAGAGTAATAGTTGCTCCTTGAACACTAGGTCTTACTAGTGTTGAAATATGATGGGTTTTGGCTTTTCGTATTTCACTACGACATGTCTGAGTGAGACGAACAACCTGCTTCCTGGATGTTTTCAATCTCTGGGACTTAAGCCGAATACTCTTTTCTAAGTTTGCGACAGTCCCAGCCTGTAGCTGCTCTAGCACTGAGCTGCCTACTCAGTTGCTTTCCTTTTTGGCGACCCTCCAGTCAGACACAGCATAGGTTGTCACTGCCTCCTCCGCAGCTGTCCTGTGGGCCTATTCTATGCATTGTCTCTCTGTGTGGTGTTATAGACAACTTGTTTTGCTGTCTTCTAGTTTACCAGTTGTTTCTCTCCTCCCACTGTGTCTATCGGTACCTTCTCTGTCCATGGAGCTTAAAGTTTCTTTTATTGAATTTTCTTTCATAGATGGAGCACTGGCTGGCTTTGTGTGTCAACCTGACATAAGCTAGAGTCATTAGAGAGGAAAGAATCTCAGTTGAGGAAATGCCTCCATGAGATCCAGCTCTAAGACATTTTCTCAATGAGAGATCAATAGGGAAGGGCTCATGGTGGGTGGGGATATCCCTGGGCTGGTGGTCCTAGGTTCCATAAGAAGACAGTCTGAGCTAGCCAGGGGTTTCAAGCCAGTAAGTAACACCCTTCCATGGTCTCTGCATCAGCTCCTGATCCAGGATCCTGCTCGATTTGAGTTCCTGTCCTGACTTCCTTTAGGGATGGACAGTAATGCTGTGTAAGCCAAATAAACCCTTTCCTCCCCAGCTTGCCCTTCGTTCACGGTGTTTGGTCGCAGCAATAGAAATCCTGACTAAGACAGATGGTCTGTTTGGTTTGTCCTCACATCTGTGTCCTACTTTTCAGGAGTTTCTGTTTTCATGAACATGAGTTCTTTCCTTAAACAAGGTTGAGTAGAGTTTCAAAGCCTGTGATTGATTGATTATTGTGATGTCTGGTTTCATTCCTACAACCCTTAAACATTGTAGGTCTTTTAAATCTGTGTCTCTTCATAGTAGATTTATAGTAAACTCTTAGTGCATGAGTAAACTCAACTCTATTTCTTGCGGTTTCCATGGTTTTCTTGTCTTTGTTACTCAGTTCATGTTGACTCCATGCTTCTTCCAGCTCCTGCAGATTTGGTGCTACAACTTTCTTAATCTCTCGGGTCTGAAACTTCCTTCTAAAAACTTCTGTGAATTTGCAAGTGCTTAGAAAGACACTTGGTATTTGAAGAGTAGTTTTACTAGAGATAGCTCAGTGTGTATGAGTGTTTGCTTTGAAAGCTTGAAGGTCTGAAGACCTAAGTTCAGCTCTCCAGCACCCATGGAAAAAACTGGACATGGCTGCAGATGTCTGTAACTCCAGCACTGGGGGAAAAGACAGACAGATAGGAGAGCTCACTGGGCAGAAAGTCTGTTCAAAACAAAGACCTTTAGGTTCAGTGAGAGACCCCGCCTGTAGGCGATAAACTGGAGTGACAGAAGACACCTGAGGACTCTTTCTGGGCTCTGCATATGTATCTATGGGCATGCAAGTCACATGTATGTCACACACACACACACACACACACACACACACACACACACACTCACCATACATACCATACACATCTTACAGACACACCTATACATATCGTTTTACTTATAATTTATGTGACACTTTTTCTTTCTTTCTAGTAGAGTGTTGTCTGAATTTCATAGGAAGCCATTACCAGACATCAAAATCATTATTTTTTATCCCTTCTTAGAAAAAAATTTCAAATTCTACAATACATTATCTATAATAACCAATAAATTTATATTCTACTTTAGTCTGGTTTTTAATCATATTCTTTCTTTAGCTCAAACGTCAACATTGCTATTTTCACGCTATTGCGTCATCAAGTTTGCCTGATTTACACTCACCTGCCAGATTTACTTGCTCACCACTCTTCTTGGATCTCAGACTGTTTCTGGGCTAATATTGTATCTCTCTGTCGGTCTGCCTGTCTGTCTATCTGTCCCTTTAGTGTTCCCTTCAACTATTTGAAGAGATTACATGATTCTCTCCCAATGTAACTGCAGCTGTGACTATCACTCTGGTTTTCTTTTGTGTGTAACTTCATATTTCCAGACTTGAACTGTGTCTCTAATTTTGCGTGCTTGGAATATACCATGATGTCTAAATCTGTGTACTTTCATGCTTTTTGAGTTTTATAAATTGTAGTGTTTGGTATGGGAAGGTGGTTTTGCAGGTAAAGTGCTTGCCATGCAAGCACGGGGATCTGTGTTTGGATTCCTGCACACGTGTAAAACTGGGTGCAACAGTGCACGTGTGTAATCCCTGTCCTGGGAGGGGGACACAAACAGAGGCAGGTGGACTTGCTGACCAGTGATGCTACCCCAAACAGGAAACTCTGGATTCAGTGAGAGACCTTATATAAATAAATACAATGGAGAGAGAGAAAAAGAAAGATACCCTTCAATCTGTGACCGCCCACGTGCCTATCCATGGGTGCATGCACTGCATGCATGTGGCTGTATCATTAGTACAAATTGTAGTATTCCAGCCAACTTTAAAAGTCCTCTTATGACATCTTTTTTTTTCATTCTCTCATTCTGGAAATCTAAGTCTTTCATTTGTTGGTCTTTTCCTCTATATTTCCTTCTTTTTTTTTATCTTTGGTTCTTTGCTATACTGTCTTTATAATTTCTAAAACATTTCAAGATAAATGGCCACTAATTTTCTCCTTGGTTGTGTCTACTACTTAGCTAATTAATGACTTAGCTAATTAATGAGTTTTTATTTCAAGTTGTATTTTCATTTGTGGATGCTTCACTACGCCCCACTTGAGCTGGAAGTTAATGCAGAGCACGAGATTTCAGTACTAGTCCCAAGCCCAATATCCCCCTCACGGTGCCATGGCAACCTTTGCCTCAGGACGACCCAACTCCGCTGGCTGCTGTACTGCTCCTCGCTCCCCACTCAGCACAGTTAGGTCTACCTAGTGTCCTCTCAGAAAGGCACCACTATATTTTCCAAACCATTTGTGAGACTACCAGTGCTTCAGAGACTACTCTGTGTGTCTGAAATTCACTAGCAAAAGATTGAAAAATATTTTTTTTTTTTACCAGTGTGCTAAAAATCACCAAACTAAAGCAAATATTTAGCTTCAATTCTGCCAGACGGAAGTATCTGCACTATTAGCAATATCTTTTTTCAGGGACACTGCGCTCAGCCTACTTTGAAGAGCTTTTGTCATGCATAAGGAAAATCAGTCCAGATTTTAGGAGTCCAGCGCAGTTCAAGGCACTTGATATTTAAGCACTCAATACATACAAAGTCCTTTGACAACACTATATAAAGTAACATATTATTTTCCCACCACACCTCCCTCTCCCTTTTCTATCGATACCATAGTTTTGCCCTTTATTTCTGCTTGATTGAGTATAAAGTAGAAGAAATAGTCCATGTAGAGGGAAGGAAGAGATGATTGTGTAAAAATTGCATTTCACATCTGAATAAATAACTAAATAAGCAAATCAGACCAAATTCTTAAGTTTTTAACAAACTATTCAGGAACTTAATTTGAAAGGTTTTCTTTCAGATAGAGCCATGGGAAGCTGTTGAACTCATCATGTGTCAAATTTAGTGTGCTCATTCATTCAACAAATGGTTACTAAGTGCCTATTATTTTCCAGGCACTGTAATGGGTTCTAGGGATACAATAGTGATCAAAACAAAGCAGTTTCTGTTCCCAAGCAGCTTACAATTTAGCCAGAGATACAAACTGCATAAGCAATAATAATTAGAACCCAACCATCTGTGAAAGCAATGGGGAAAGGCTGGGTTAGAAGGAAGCACACGGAATACAGAGGGGCCACCCTCCAAAGGAGAAGCGATAGTGGGGTGTGTCAGAAAAAAAGAGGGGAAAACACCAGCAAGAAAGAACAAAGATAACATTACCTTAGTGAATCAGAGTTTCTGAGTGGCTGGATGGAAGAGAGTGAAGGAAGGGCCATGTCTTAGTTACTGTTTATTGCTGTGACCAGACACCATGACCAAGGCAACTAATACAAGGAAACATTTAACTGGGGGCTTGCTTAAGTTCAGAGGGTGAGTCCATGGCCGTCATGGCAGGGAATATAGCGTCAGGTAGGCAGGCATGTGTGGCTCTGGGGAAGTAGCTGAGAGCATATGTGTTGAGATAACAGCCATGGGACAGAGAGAGAAATCTTGAATCCCATCTCCAATGACACACCTTCCTCAATGAGGCCATACATCTTAATCTTTCTCAAACAGCTCCACCAACCAAGTATTCAAACATATGAGCCTATTGGGGGCCAACCTCATTCAAACCACTACAGACCACTTTTGGGAAAGAGTATGAAAGATGAAAGTTATCAGGGCTAAAGAACTGATAGGATATTGAAATGTTGTACTTGAGATCAGTGTAGAGTCTTGAAAGGTTTTATATATATATATATATATATATATATATATATATATATATATATATATATATGTGTGTGTGTGTGTGTGTGTGTGTGTGTGTGTGTGTGTGTGTGTGTGTATGTATATATGTATCTGTATATGGTATAACTGGCATAGACTTGCATTTTGCAGATTACTTGGGACAGAATATGAAGACTAAAATGTAAGTGATGGAGGTTGGATATCTGCGAAACCAGGTGGGACATGTTTTGCTAACTCAAGTGAGAGATGATGGTGTCTTTTACAGGACTGCAGAGGATTACTGTGGAGGAAAACGGATATACTCAATACTTTCCAGAGATGATGTGCGGCCCATACAGAAGTGAGAGAGTTCCAGGGGATTGTTCAAGAGAAGATCCTGTGATTTTGGGTTGGCAAACTGTCCCCAGTTGAAAATAAATCTTGAAATAGTGGCTGGAGAATTTAAATTGTGCTAATGTATGGTCCTGGCTTTCAGCCTAGCATCCAGGTATAACTTTTGTAGAAAAGAGGACTTCCTTCCATTATTGTTACCGACTCAACGAAGAGAGATATTTCCTTATTGGTTCTTTGCTGTCATTTATTCTTAGCTGAAGAAAATATTCTCTATGATACAGGTATTGTTCAGAGTCAGTCATTAGTTGGACTCTATAAAAATGAAGCAAGAGAAAGGAAGAACTTTGGGCTTGCTGTCGTCACAAGTTTGGAAATGTAAAGACCGGTTTTAGCTTAGGTTGGGGTTATTGCTGTTATGCTGGGATCTGCTGTGTCTATTAGGAGCTGATTTTCATGCCAGACTGGAAATCTAGAAAAATGTCTATTGAGCAAAACCAAAAAAATGAAGCCAAGAAGGTTTCTAGTACAATGATTAAAATGACTTTAGACTTTAGAACTTTTGTGTCATGGTCACTGACAAGAGTTCAAATCTGAACCTCACCATTGACTAGCTCTAGTGTGGCTTTATCAAGATATGGCTTTGTTACTTTATCTGTGCGAAAGGTATCTTCCTTATGTATCTCATTGGATTTTTATAAAGATTGTATAAATTCATATATAATAAATTTATAAAGATCAGCTATTGTCATTACCTCAGATCTTCGAGGGCTTTATATCTGAGCCATGAGGAGGAGATGTACACAATACGGGCTAAAGGTGGGTCTATCATGGTGAAACAAAGGTCTCGACTAAAACCTTGCTGATGTCTTAAGGCTCAGGAACCACAAAGCAAGAACGTGTTGTGCTGGGCCGGGGTAGCTACTGAAGCTTGTTGGCATGGGTGACTGTGACTCATCCTGCACACTAGGGCAAGCCTACACAGATCTCAGGCAGTGGGCCTCATCGAAGGAGCCCAGGTCCCCCAAAGGCAGGTCAAGGTAACGCCTCGCTAATGTCCCTTTGATGTTTGCAATTAACTTTCACTCTTTGTCATGGCATTTAGTCCTTGGCTTCTTCCTGATGTTTAAAAGGAAGGGTGACATTTTTGAGAAGCGAATAAGATAATTGGGGGCAATCTGAGCAAAGCTTTCGATTGTGTGCCCGCTGCAGTACGTGAAGTACATGCCACTTTCTCAATAGGAAAAGACTCCTGGCAACCTGACATGAGTGAGTCATTGCTGAACTGTATTCAAACAGAGTTATAGAGCAGAACAACAGCGAGGGGGGATCTAACAGGAAACAAACCCTGCGGGTCATTCTGAGGTGTGACCTATTAGGAAGTCTGTTTAAGTTTATTTGAATAATACTAGGATGTTAAACATAGGGCAAGAGAGAGACTTTTCTGGAACATGCGGGGAATTTTTTGTCAGATTTTTCACTTGCTTTTCCACTTTTTACAAAAGATTATTTTCCTTTTTATGTTAGAATTTTGTTTTCAAGATATGACTAAGTTAAATTATTTTTTTTTAAGACCCAGAGTCCCTGAGTTTGGTGGCACACGCCTTTAATCTAGCACTTGAGAGGCATAGGCAGTCGGATTTCTGTGAGGTGGAGGCCAGTCTGTTTGATAGAGCCAATTCCAGATCAGTAAGGGCTATATAGTGAGACCCAGTATTAGAAGCTAAATAAATTTATTAATCTAAAAATAAAATAATATAGCCATTATGTCTTATTTTCATCACACAGAGTAAATTCTGCATGGAATTTAAATAACTAATTTTCATCTAAAACCTAACAATATAAGTTAAATTGGTACATTTTCAGTCTTCAGTTTTCCAAGTTCTTTCTGCAACCCACCTTTCACAATGTGTGCAGAAAAGTATTTTTAAGCTTTCTAACAATTATTTTCCAGTTTAAGCTTCCTTCATGTACCATTGACCTAAGGCTTATGAATTATGAAGCCCACCACGACATTTAGCACCATGGTATTACGGAATACGTATTTGGTCTGTATCCCCATTCCCTATACACAATTCTGAAAACCCTGGTACCCTGTAAGGAGTAAACGTGCTTCACTTACTGAGGAGATGCTCTAAGTAGGGCTCCTGCGTAGCCTGGAGGGGTGTGAACAGGGCAGTGTATTTTCCAGGGGAAACAGTTTCACGAACTGTCAGTTCCCGTCTTTTGACCTCTAGTTGGGGTGATCTCCAGTGATGGATGGCTGAATCAGTTAGATTGTCTATCCAATGAAGAACCACAGAGATTGGGCTTAGGGCATGTCTGGACAGTGAAACATAGAGGAGCCTGGGGCCTGTGAAGAAGAAGCTCCATGCCTTATACTCTGTTTCCTTCTTATCTAGATGTTCATCTGCATTCTTTGCAATAACCTTTATATTAAAAGTCTAAAAGAATTCTTCATTCTTCAAGCGGCTCAAGCAAATTAAACGAGACCAAGGAAGAGGCCTTGTGAACAAAGCCAAACAATAGTCAGCAGGAGGTGAAGTCACCACCCAGGACTTGCCACTGGCCTCTTAAGTGAGGTGCTGAGCAGGGTGAATGATCTTTGATGTATGGAATCCAATCATGTCTCTAGATAATGTCAGAATCAAATTGACTTTGGAGCACTGAACTGGTGTGTACTGGGTGGGGGAAAAGGTCACCACACAGTCACAGACAACGGCTGCTGCCCTGAGATAGCTACCGCCCATTCCAGCTTCAGCTCCTGGTGTGACTTCCCTGTGTCTGTGCACCGTCACACAGGACCTTCCATTCCTCCGTGTACAGCCTTCTTCCTGGACCAGATACGGCAGACCCAGCTACAGATAAAGGCAGAGCACAGCACAGTGTGCCAGGCTGGGTGTGTGGCACCGAGAGCTGTGCTTTCCCTCTGAGTCTCAGAGTACTGAATGCTTTCATCGTCATTCGTGATATCCTCCTGCTACATCGTAATTTAGAAAGCTGTTTACCTGTGTTAGGTCTGTGTATTTCTTCAGGAAAGTTGACTTGGAATGGCATTGTTGAGCTGAAGAGTAAGCATTTTTCATGGTCTTAAAACATAGTCCAAATGTCCATCTTGTCAACCTTGGCACCTTTTCAAACCTAGAAATAACCAATAATTACTCATATTGTTTTAATAACTCACTAGCATCCACAGCTCTGTACTCGGTTGTGTTGCCTGTTTTTCCCATATTTGATTTTTCTCCTTCCCGTCTCTCATCTTTCCAGTATATTGATAGGTTTCAGTAATGTTACTGGTATATTGTTTGAAAAAATCTTTTCCTAAGCATTTCACATTTTCCTGCAACACAGCTTCATCTGTCCTCCCCTTTTCAGTCTGCTTCTAATGCTATTCTCCAGGCTGGAGGGGAAGAGTTGGAAATAAAGCAAAGCCAATGCTGTTGAAAAAAATGTAGGTCTGAGAGCACTGAGTGTGGGGGTGTACTTCTGTAATCCCAGCACTTGGGAGGTGGACCAGGAGGAGCAGGAGTTCAAGACCAGCCTCTGGGGAGTGGGGTGGTAGGTCAGAGAATATAAGAGTATTCTCAGAGTCAGGCATCTCGGGTGCTTCTATTTCGTCCCCATTTTCATTTTTATGTTACACCCCGCTATAAAAGACATAGGCGAATATGTTAGCTTCCCACCAGGGCTTCTTGGTTTCTTGGATGCACACATGTGTTACTACAAGTAAAATTATGCTTTAGGAGAACTCTTTTTTTTATTATTTTTTTATTTATTTTTTTATTTTTTTTCAAAGTTTATTACATTATAAAAGTTTCCATTTACGCCCCTCCTCCCAACACCCTCCCATTCCCCCCACTCCCTCTCCTCCTCCCTCTCCATCCCTAGGAGCAGTCATGGTTTCCTGCCCTGTGGGAAGTTCAAGTTCCTCCCCCCTCCCTCCAGGTCCAGGAAGGTGAGCATCCAAACAGACTGGATCCCCAAAAATCCAGTATATGCAGAGGAAACAAGTCCCAGAGTCATTGTCAATGGCTTTTCAGAAAGACTCCGGGCCAGCCACATTCAGAGAATCTGGCCACATTCAGAGAATCTGGTTGGCTCATGTGCTTGTTCAGTCCCAGTCCAACTGGCCTTGGTGAACTCTCATTAGATCAGCCCCCTTGTATCAGTGGGTGATCGCACCCCTCGCGGTCCTGATTTTCTTTTTCATGTTCTTCCTCCTGCTCCTCATTTGGACCTTCGGGGGCTCAGTCCGGTGCTCCAATGTGGGTCTCCGTCTGTATCACCATCCACCGTGGTATGAAGGTTCCCTCTGGTCTTGCCTTCTTTGCTCACATTCTCTTTCCTTCTGCTTCTCGTTTGGACCTAGGGAGTTAAGTCCAGTGTTCCAATGTGGGTCTCTGTCTCTATCTCCATCCATCGCCAGATGAAGGTTCTGGCACTCTTGTCTATTTCCAATCTCCAGGAGGATAACTACATGATTTTCTTCAGGTTCACCTTCTTATTTAGCTTCTCTAGGATCACGAATAATAGGCTCAAAGACCTTTAATTATGGCTAGAATCCACTTATGAGTGAGTACATACCATATTCCTCTTTTTGGGTCTGGCTTACCTCACTCAGTAAGGCGTTTTCTATTTCCATCCATTTGCATGCAAAATTCAAGATGTCATTGTTTTTTACCGCTGAGTAAAACTCTAATGTAGATATGTTCCACACCTTCTTTAACCATTCTTCTATTGAGGGGCACTTAGGTTGTTGGTGGGAGAACTCTTTTAAAGGAGTCTTTGAAACAGGCTCTCTGAACTTGGGTATTCCGTTGTACACGATTTTATATAAACAGATGCTACAATTTGGATACAGTTTGTCCTCTGGAAGACTTGGTCCCCAGTGTGCTGGTGTTTGAGTAGTGGAACTGTAAAAGGGTAAGGTCTCATCAGGCATCTCAAAGGCTTCACCTTCTGTCTCCCAGGAGTGACTCAAGTCTCGCGGCTGGATTAATTCATGAGAGAATGGGTTGTGACAGCCAAGCAAGGCATCTCCCTAGAATCCGCCTTCTACACTGGCTACTCACACACAGTATATATAACTAAGGCGATAAACACATTGTAGAGGAGGTATCTATCTCTGTAGCATTATGACTTACAATATATGTTTGTTTTTTATCCTCACCTTCTGGTATTCAACGCCTGTAACTCTTGGAGCCTCTGGTAAGTGCCCTTCATAGTAAAAAGGTGACCGATGGAGGGAGTTTGCTGGGTGAGGCCTGAATGCCACTGAAACAACTCTGATTAGAAAGTTAGAGCCCTTGGCCCTGCTATCTTGCCACTGGGGAGAAAAAAAGACCGAGAGTTGCGTTGATCACCAGGGGCCAGTAATTCAGAGTAATCCAGCCAATAATTCCTCCATAATGAGGATAACATAAACCTCCAGGAAGACTGGGTTTGGAGAGCTCCTAAAATGTCAAACACCTGGGAATAGCTGAAAGAGGACCTGCTCCTTCCCTGATAGCTCATCATATGCTGTTCTTCCAACTAGCTCTGAATCTGTATACTTTTGTAATAAGTAGGAACATTAACGAAAGGGGGCAGGGGAGATGACTCAACAGGTAACGTCATTGCTGCCAGGCCTGATAATCTGAGCTCCACACATGGCAGAAAGAGAGAACCAGCTCTGATCTCCGCATGTGCTTTGGTACACACGCACCTCCCTCCCTTCCTACAGACAAAACTGATAAATAAATATAGGAAAAAAGTGTTTTTCTGGCCTCTATTCTAGTAAATCAAAGGCTATGAGAACATTTGATTGAAATTTGGACGAAGCAAGCTTGAAGGCTTGAGTAGGATCTGAAGAGAGTGACACTCTGAGGGGGCTGAGTCTCTTTTCTGTAGAATGTCAGAACTGAATCAAATCAATAGGCTATTGTTGCAGGCTATTTGATCACACTGTGAACCCTGAGATTGCATTATTTAAAAAGAAATCAACCATAGGTCAAGAGGCAGAGCAAGCGACCAGTTTACTGTAAGTAATGAGAAAGGGGGGGGGGGAAGAAGGGGGAGGGAGAGGCACAGGAAATAGAAGGGAGGGACATACAGTTGGAGAAGCTTTATTTCAGACAAGATAGGAGAAAACTCTTTCTGAGGTGATGGTGGAGGAGGAAGGTCAGTCGGGTGTTTTTCCTGCTTCTCTCAGCTAGCAGGTTTTCACTCCAGCATCTGGCTCCTGTGTCTTTATTGGTGAAATAAGAAGATGGAAACTTAGTTAAAACAACATTTGCCTCTCTTCTTGGAAGTGGCAGAGGCTGCAGAGGAGGATTGCGGAGGCTCTCCTCAGTTGCAGCCTCAGCAGTGAGGCGACAGTAAGTTCAGCTGCAGCCACTGTGCCGCAGATAAAAATCAACAGCCTATCCATCTGGCGCCAAGAGTTAGCTAGCATGACCCCCACTCCACACACACACACACACACACACACACACACACACACACACACACACACACCCCTTGTCACAGAAGAAGTCAGTGTTGAGAATATTGTATCTATTTTTACCTCTTACACTGATCACTGAGGCAATTCTGAAGATTATTGTCTTCCGTAGAGCAAAATAATGAAAAATGACCACTGAAGACTTTCATCACAGGTATAAAAGAATTGTAACCATAATTTAACTTTTAAATGAAAATCTTTTTTGTATGCAAGATATATAGAGATTCCACCCATAGTTAGATCAACTTACATTCTTTCCTAGAGTGTCAAAGGGAATTCCATTGGCATTGAGAAGCAGATTAATAATATTAATGAGTTCATCATGTAATGGTGTGGACCCCACTTATTTCTTTATACTCAAAATCAAGCTTTGTAAACTAATGTTTAAAACTACATCTATAATCTGGTGAGATGACTGAAAACACTGTCTTCTCTTCCAGAGTCTACAACTCCAGGTCCAGTGGATCTTATTCTCATCTCTGTTTTTGCACTCACCAGACATACATCTGATACCTACCCACCCACCCACCCACCCCCCCCCCCCACACACACCCTAAAATTAATGAAAAATCTACACATTGATTTAAAGACAAACATTTTGTTATTTTTAACCTGAAAGAGAGGAAAATAAAGGTATAAATGGATGTTTAGGAGGCTGAAGTAGGAGTATCATGAATTTGAAACCAGCCTAGGCTACATCTGAGAACTTTTATACACCCCTCCCACTGCCACCAAAAAAAAAATATTATTTGTGTTATCACCTATTTATCATGGTTTGTACCCAAGCGGAAAGGATCACCTTACATCAGTCATGGTGAGGTGCGGGTGTTTGCACAGTTTCTCTGAGCTCTTTATAACTTAGAAAATGTAGCCATCCAAACAAGTCTTTTGGCTTGGTTCTCTCTGCTCCAAGCTTCCGTTTCCATCATCCTGTCTGTTAGAGGAATATGCAGGGCAGAAGTGTTTGCCCTAAGGCCAAGGAGATTGTGTGGGCACAAGTGTCTGCATGTTCACTGGATACCTCTCCTCTGAAGTTTATAATTAGTAGTTGTTTGAAAAATCTCACTCTGAGGGGGCATAAACCATCTGGGAATAAGATGCAGATGTATTTGAAATGGGTAGGTAGAAAAAAAGTTGGAGGAAAATTCTTTCATTTCAGGCTCCTAGATACTGTCCCAGCTAAACAACACATGCTCTCCTCTTTTTTTATCTTTTCTTTTGCAGTGATGAAATGGTATAAAATATTGGATGGGAAGTTACTGGAAAGGGACAGGCTACTAAGGAAAGCAGGTTTGATGTATGAGATCACATCCTCTACCCAGGAAGGGTGGAGTTCACCCCAGCACACCTTCGCTACATACCAAGCCAATAGTCTCACATGAAGCGGATATAATTTACCTTTTGTGGAATCCTTAGTGTGCTGGCTAGTGTTATGTCAACTTGACACAAGCTAGAGTTATCTTGAAGGAGGGAGCCTCAATTGCGAGAATGCCTCCATAAGATTCAGCTGGGAGGCATTTTCTTAAGTAGTGATTGATGTGGGAGGGCCCAGTCCTTGATGGATAGGGCAATATCTGGCTGGTGGTCCTGGGTTCTATAAAAAAGCAGACTGAGCAAGTCATGGGAACAAGCCTGTAAGCAGTACTCCACTGTGGCCTCTGCATCAGCTCCTGCCTCCAGGATCCTGCCCTGTGTGAGTTCCTGTCCTGACTTCCTTCAGTGATGAATAGTGACGTGGAAGTGTAAGCCAAATAAACCCTCCTCTTGCCAAGGTTTTTGGCCACAGTGTTTCATCACAGCAATAATAGATATGGCTAAGACACTTAGCTTTTTCTGTTTATATTAAGGATGTGTATAATATGATCCTCTACGATTTAGCTCTACAAAAGACCAATCGCAAGAGAAGATGTTTGTAAAAATCTCAGAACTCTTAGTGGGTAATTGACTCTCAAATGTACATTTTATTCTTCCCAATGGACATTTATCAATTCTTGGAGACATTATAAAGATTTTTTTAAAAATAGGCAGGCAGTGGTGGTGCACACCTTTAATCCCAGCACTTGGGAGGCATAGACAGGTGTTTCTCTGTGAACTTGAGGCCAGCCTGGTCTACAAGAGCTAGTTCCAGGACAGGCTCCAAAGCTACAGAGAAACCCTGTCTCAGAAAATCAAAACAAAGCAAAACAACATTTTTAAAATACATTTTAAGGATTTATTTTTATTTTAAAAAATTTAAAGATTTATTTATTTTGTTTTACATGTGTGAGTGTTTTGCCATCATGTATGTATGTGTACCATGTGCAAATCTGGTGCCTATGGAGGTCAGAAAAGAAACCCTTAGGTCCCCTAGAACTATAGTTACACCATGTAAGTGCTGAGAACCCAATCCAGGTCCTTTGCAAGAGCAACAAGTGCTCTTAACTGCGGAGCCATCTCTCTAGTCCCTTATTTTTATTTTTAATTTTTTGTATGTTTGTGTGTCTCTGTGTTGATTTGTGCATGTGTGTCCAGTGCTTTCAGGAGCAAGAAAGGGTGTTGGATCCCATGGAGCTGAAGTTAGAGGCTATTGTGAGCTGAGGATGCTAGAACTGGGGACCAGACTGGAGTCTTATAAGAACAGTGCACACTTTAACGGAGGTGAATCTCTCCAACCCTGGGACAGTTTTTAGTTTCTCACTGTGGAGGAGGTGGTGTTACTGGCCATTGCTAAACAGGACAGAGATGATCTAAACACATTGTGCTGGATGATCCACAACAAAGAGCCCCCCGGCCCAGAATCCCAGTGCTTGGTGACTGAGAGACTCCACATTAAATACATGGGCATTGTTTTACGGACTTTTGTAAATACAGGGCCTTGCAGGCCATTATTGAACATATTTGATTTTATAAATCTCAGAGCAGCAAAGTAACCTGGCCTCATTTCCTTAAGGTGTCTGTCTCCCGTGAAAGGCAGATTAAAGATTGGAGCTTTATGGTTTGGGGTTTGATTCAGAAAGCGTTTTAAGATCACACAAGGGGAAAAAAAAAACCCTGTAACTTTGAAAGAATAAGGAAGATCTACTATTGGTAGAAATTAATCAAATGATAAAACGCTGCCTGTAAATTCTGGGGGCTGCCAGGATCTGCCAGTATCAGTCGGGACCGTGTCACTGCCCAGGTCTGGAGAGGGGTGAGCTTCAGTGCCGGTTTGTTTCAGCAGTGCAGCCTGTCTTCCTTCCCAACGCCTTCCTAAACGTCAAGCTTCAGCTTCAGACTCATGTTTCCTTCACCCATAAGCAAGCCTCTAACTACTCACCAGGGACAAGAGACTGTCAATTCCGAGTCCTCAAGTACAGCCATGGCTTTCCCCCTTTAACCTTCACCTCTGTTGCACTGACTGTAACCGGTTTATCTGAACCCAGAACAGAAAACAGGAGGTGCAATCATGCTGATTAAGTATAGCTGAGCTGAGTTCAAAGCAGGGGACCAGGAAACTCTGGATATTTAAACAAAAATAGAAGTAGCTATTGAAAAAATAAATATAGATGGTAGCAAGGTAACCATGCCAATACTGTATGGGCATCCATTTAAGGCAAGACAAATAACTTAGAAAAAGACAAGGAGGACCAAAAGGCATATCCCATTAAACTTGACCTTGAAAGTGATTGATATGGCTGGTATCCAGAAGACATGGTAGGTAACAGGAGCAAATAGCCTTTGAAAGGTAGATACTTAGTAGGTTATAAGGACATGATACGGATCTTATTCTTTTTAATACTTTAATTTCAGGTTGCTCATCTCTGGAGAAGACTAACTAACCTTCTTGCAGTACCTTAGCTGCCTTCTGTTCTTTATCTAGATATGGTGCCCCATGACATTTCCCCATTGTTCGGTCTTGTTTAGGCAGCTGATGGGTGAAGCTTCCCTGTCATTTCTAGTAGACACAGACTCACAACAGACTTCCTGGTCCTCTGAATTTTACAATTCTCCTGCTCCCTCTTCTGAGATGTTCCCTAAAACTCAGGTGTAGGGGTTGAATTGTCAATGTAGCCCTTGAGGCTGGGCACCTCATGATCAGTAGTTCTCAGCAGTTTGACCAGTTGTGGTTTTTCATAATTGTCTCTGTCTGTTGCAAAAGAAACCTCTTTGATGAAGGGTATGAGCTACACGTATCTGTTGATCTAAGAATAAATATTAAATGCAGTTAAGGATTGTGCTAGTTTAGGAAGGTGTTGGTTGTAGATTTTCTTAGAGGAGTCATGACTTCTCTAGGCTCAGGTTTTGGGCTAGATTTCCAGGATCTAGCATGATTTCCCTCCTGTCAAGTAAACTTTATGTCCAATTAGACAGCCACTGTTACTGTCAAGATACAAATGCCACTACTGTGATTGTATCTATATCTCAGCATGCTGGTGAGAGTGGTTCATAGACTTCATGCTAGGTAGGACTACTGGCTTCTTCTCTTCTTTGGCAAGTTGCATAGCACCTTTCAGAACTGTGAAAAGTGGTCCTCAGAGACTTTCAGACTTAGATCCCTCTAATCCTAAGTCTATGAAACACTGTAGAGTTGTGATGATAAAAATGGCTCTGGCGGTACCTCTGCCATGAGGCTGGAAAGCTAAGGAATGGGCTGGGTCTAGTCGTCAAAGCCACGGCTTTTATCCTCTTCTTAAAGACTCATATGGTCAGAAAAAGAGAGACAGACAGTAAAGAGAGATTCAAAGACAAAGAAAACCTCTTAATGGTTTACAGTGTGTTAAAAATATATGCAGGATAAAAGTTAAAGTTCTTAAAGTAAAAAGAAAGAAAGAGAGTAGTTGGGTGTGGTAGTACACACCTTTAATCCCAATGCCTGGGAGGCAGAGCAGACAGGTCTCTATGAGTTCAAGGTGTGGTAGCAAACACCTTTGAGCCCAGCACTGGGGAGGCAGAGACAGAGGGATCTCTGTGAGTTCAAGGACAGCCTGGTCTACAGAGTTATTCCAGGACAAAGATGTATACAGAGAATTTGTCTCAAAAAGCCAAAAGTTAAAAGTAAAAATAAAAGAAATAAAGGTTGAAATAAAGCTGCATAAAGATGGAAAATAAACAGAGAATCTTGATACTGTATGCTATTATTCTCTCTTTGAATTGTTTGAATGCTGAGGAAGGAGCAACAGCTGCTAAAATACTTTTGTTTATAAATGCTGCTGAACTAACCCAAGATAGGTATTTTGAAAATACCTTGGCTTCAAAACTGAAGTCAAAATGTATGTTACTTTGGAGAAGAGATTTTTGCTTTTGTTTCCACAGAAAACGAGAGGCTCTGGGTTTATTCAGAGTTAGGAAAAATCGCCTTTGATCAAGGAGACCACCTTGGATCTATGGTAGGAACAGATGACCCAGATGTCCGAGTTCTTCATCCAGAACAGGTTCAAGACTGCTGCCTGAGATGATCAAGACTCACAGGATACTTCAGTCAGGACTTGATTATAACTCTAAATTTTCTTTAGGTCCCCATAAGATCATCAGCGCCCCCAACCAGCTGGAAGTAGCCTGAAATACTATGCCCACATTCCCAACAAATGGACTATGGGTATTTTCATTTGTTTAAAAAAAAAGAGGGAAATGGTGTGGGAGAATTGTCTGTATTCTATCAATCATATTTTAATAAAACGCTGATTGGCCAGGCAGGCAGTATAGGCAGGAAAGCCAGACAGGAAGTAGGGGTGGAGAAAAGAGACTGGGAGTATTCTAGGAAGCAGGAAGCTCCCTCTGCCAGTTCTGCCCAGACCACCGGAGAGGAAAGGTGTAAGCTGTCCAGCTGAGAAAGGTACTGAGCTATGTGGCTAACGTAGATAAGGATAATGGGGTAACATAAGTTATAAGAACTAATAAGTAGCCTGACCTAATGGGCCAATCAGCTTTATAACTTATAGAGATCTCTGTGTGATTGATTTTCTCTGGGACTTGACAGCTGTGGGGTACCGGGCAGGAACAGAAACCCCAACAAGCCAGCCCTCATGTTACATAAAGGGTGTCTTCAGGGTTACAAATGTACCTTCAACCTCTGGGAAGCAACCAGGGGTAATAGCAACAGCCTATAATGTTTTGGGGAGTCTCCACACCAACAACTCACAAAGGGCTACTCATGTCCGGTACTGCACACTTTATTAGAAAGTCTATGACCCTTGTGGGGAGTATTATTAACCTAAATGGCACAATTTTATTTAAAATATATGCTTGCACTTGCACTTATATATATTATAGGTAATTTTGGGTAAATAAAAATATGATTCTTTATGGCTTTTTCAAATACCTTTAATGCTATTTTTCCTTACTCCTCTTGTATTAGCCTCCTTCCCTTTGTTTTGTTTTGTTTTATAGTCCTTGCACACTACTATTCCTTTGTAGAACTTCATTCTTTAGACAAGTCTAAACTCTTAAAGGATGGGTTTTACACAGAGGAGTGCTGCAGTGAGAGCAGTGATTTCTTAGGCAGAACAATGGCTGACTTGTCAAAATGGTGGCCATGGTACCCAGAAGTAGAGTACCTTCTAAGATATGCAAAGCCTGGGGTTTGATTCTCAGTGCAATAAGGGGTCAGGGAAGAATCCTGGTTTCACAAATGCTATGGTGACATTGAAAAGACTAGAAAGGAAGTTTGGACTACATCAAGAGAACACTGGGATTTAGAACAACTGATCTGGTATCCAGGAGCATGCTTCGTTGATATGACTAGAGTATATTTTCTGGTTACAAGGCTTAAATTAAGCATGAGAATGTCTAACACATGGAACA
Source organism: Myodes glareolus (assembly GCF_982192425.1). NCBI lineage: Eukaryota > Metazoa > Chordata > Mammalia > Rodentia > Cricetidae > Myodes > Myodes glareolus. The sequence continues at coordinate 74,078,467 of NC_142030.1, forward strand.
TCAAATATTGTCCTTTGTTCACAAACCAGTAAATACTGGTTTGCAATTTCATCCACACTGCTTACTGTGCAAACTCATCAAACTTGGTTCAACAAGATTCTGTTTCCTTGCTATGCCTTAGTACATAAATGTAAGAACTAAATGAGGTCATGCTTATATAAATCAGTTACTGAAAGACACTATAATGAAACAAGTCACTATAATTGATATTCATAATAGATTACACTGAGAGTGGTAGGGAGGGTGAAGACACATTTTAGGTCTAACAAGGAACTATCATACAATAGAAACCTATTACATTCCATTTTAGAACCTACTGTCTCAAGAACCCACCACCAAAATCTTTCTTTCCTTTGCTGTAGAATTTATTTGTTTATTATTATTATTATTATTATGTTGTTGTTGTTGTTGTTGTTGTTGTTGCTGCTGCTGCTGCTACTGCTGTTGTTGAGACTAGGCTGGCCTGGCACTCACTATGCAGCTTAGACGTAAGATGTTTTCTTAAGTGAGAAACACTCTTTACCTGCAATAGGGCATGTGTTTAAAAGACAAAAGCACAAAGAATTGTCTGGTGGTATTTCCTCCATTGTGTGCAGTTTGCTGTGTGCTTCAGTTCGATCTAACTTTGATTACTAAGTCTTTTGCTGTGATACTAGATGGGTGATGATTTCATATCTGAGATAGAGGACCTTTGAAGGAGAGTGAGGCTCAGATTTCATTTCAGGTTTTGGACATTTTACTCTTGAATTTTTAATAAAATATGCAAGCCAAGATGCCAGAGAAGCAATTGAACTGTGTGAGTCTTGAACTTAAAAAATAAAAGTCTAGGGAGTGGAGAGATGGCTCATTGGTTAAGAATGCTTGCTGAGCAACCATGAGGACCTGATCTTAGATTTAGCTCCCAGGTAAGAATCTCGACACTGTCTCTTCAGTATCTACAACCCCAGTTCTGTAGTGTTGCTGGGGCTGGCTACCTGCCCATGCAGAAAACCATCAGCTTCCAAGTTCAGGAAGAGGTACTGACTCAAAGAAGAAAGGCAGACAGTAACAGAGGAGAACATCCAATGCCTTCATCTAACCCACATGTACATAAAATATGCAACACACACACACACACACACACACACACACACACACACACACACACACACACATGTCTGCACCAGAAATAGAGATGTAGTAACCATAGTATTTATAGCAAATGGACACTAAGAATAACTGAGGGTAAAAGACAGTGTCTAAAGAACTCAATGTTTAAGCAGTCGACTGCCGACAGCCTTAGTGGGAGAGGAATGAGTAAACGGGAAAGAAGACAGGGAAGACAAGAGTGGGGCAGTGAAAACAGACAGGAACATGGCAGTGTCTGAGGAGAAAGGAGTGAGCAGCCTTAACACATTCTGATGAGGTGCAAGGTGATCACCAGCCTGTAGAGTCCATGGACTGCTGGGGGCTCAAACGCACAGGTGTGGGTGACAGGTGAAGGGGACTGGAGGGACACCTCTAGAAAATTGTATTTTTTTTAAACAAATGCCTTACTGCAGGGAAAGATGATTTTTATTACTCAAGAAAACATTCTAAACCTGAGCTGCTGAGTGAGTTTCAGGCCAGCCTAGGCTCAAGAATGAAGATCTGCCGGAAGAGCAACAACAGAATAAGTGAATAAATTCCACAGCAAAGGAAAGTTTGTGGCAGGGACTGATTGTTGAGACAGCAGGATCTAAAAGGGAATGTAATAGGTTTCTGATGTTACTCTTGTAAGAATGGTGCTGCTGGAGGCAAAGGAGCAAACTGAAAGAACAAACCCCCTGAGCAGACGGAGAAATGAGCTTTGGAGAGTAGGATCCCCTCTGTGGCGGGAGGCATGGCAGAGAGAGTGCAGCACAGTTGGGCCTCCAGGTCAGGAAGACCAGGGACTTCTCTGGGTCAGCCTGACCGAGTCTTTCTTCATTCGCCTTGATAGATAGGCACCTTTGTTTTTTGTGGCATATAAACTCAAGGGCTCTTGTTCCTTTTTCTTTTTCTGTTTTAATTCTCTTCCTCCGTATCCTCCGGCTCCTCTTCATCTCCAGCTTCCCAGATGCTGGTGTTACCGTGTGCTCCTCATTTGGCCTTCTTAATTCTTAACTGTGCCAATCCCGTTGTTGGTTTAGTCTACCTTCTGAATTATTGCTTTGTGTGATGGATGAATAATCTCATTTTCATGCATGTTAATTTTATTAATTTTGTTTTTCATTGTGAAATTCTACTTTTTAAACTGTTTTTTTCTTTACAACATTCTTCTTATTTCATGAACACTCTCAACTTCTTCCAGTACAACTAAAAATTTAACTTTTTTTTTGTTCTTTGCATTACTAATTTCTCTTGGATGAACAGTTCTGTTTGTTCGTCTCAGTCTTTTTTATTTTCTTTCAATGTCTGGTGACCTCAAGTCTAGCTGAGCAGATCTGTGAACAAAAGGCCATGTTGACGATTATAGGTAGCTGGCTGGGGTAAGTTTCCTTTACCATTGGTAGTATTGCTTAAACAAATAACCTTTTCAACAGAAGTCAGAAGAGGACTCCGAGTAAACAAACCTATAGACATTTATTTTCATGGTGGATAGCTATATTAGTTTAATTCTGAGGAATGTTTACCATGACCTGCTCGGTATCAGGAGCACACACACACACACACACACACACACACACACACACTTATGCACACACACATTTGCATGCACAGATCAAGGGAATATGAGAGTATGGGACTGAGGTTTTCAGCTGCTTACTTTAATCTACAAAGAGTCAATCTTGTCTCCTGTTTTATATCCAATTTGTCCCGTCTCTGTTCTCCAGAGCAAAGTATCCTTCAGTTCTTCAAACTCTGGGCCTGCTCATCTCTACCCCTCCATCTTCTCTTCTGTGCACTCTGGGGTATCTCCTTTCTTTCCTCTTCTATATGATGCAAATCTCTCAGACTTTAAAATCGGTTCACATTCTAACACTCTCAAACCAGTTTTCTGATTTAAGAAACCACCAGCTATTCAATTTTTTGGCAATTTCTAATCAGAACTATTCAAACTTTGAGCCCTAAAACCTCTCTCTTTCTCTCTTGCCATGACCCTCCTCTTCATTTCCTTCTGTGGTTGCAGGCAGAATTGACAGGCTGTCGCCACCCATTTTGATGAGAGGGAACTATCAAAGTGTCAAGGTCATTGTTAATTCTCATTTTCATGCTATTTGTTGCAGAAATGAAAATAAGTGAGATGATTTCTTCTTTCACAGATGATTTCTAAGAGGTGAAGGTAAAGCATCACAATTTATTATCATGATTATAAACATAGATTCTCCAACTATGTTGCCTATATACCATTTTACTAGAGGGCAGAATTTTAAATGCAGATTTCTCTTTCTTTCTTTCTTTCTTTCTTTCTTTCTTTCTTTCTTTCTTTCTTTCTTTCTTTCTTTCTATATGTATTTCCATCATTCTCTTGCCCAGAATAAAGTATCAGATACTGCTCAGGTTGGGGATATGAGGTTTGTGTTTCTCCATTTTCAATAGGTTCTACATAGACATAACAGCATTTTTAGTGTTATTTATTCTAAACTTTTTCTAAAGGCACAAATAATAATAGCATACCTGGATTTAGATACATGATTTTAATTATTGTTTTTGCCTCCCAGGTGAAAAAATATCACTTTTATTTGTGTGAGTGTGTCTGTCTGTCTGAGTGCACATCGCATGTGTGCGGGTGCTGTGGTTTTAGAAAAGGATGTCAGATCACCTGGAGCTGGAGTAACAGTTGGAAACTGAACTCAGGTTCTCTGCAATAGCAGCATGTGCTCTTACCTACAGAGTCATCACTCCAGCCCAACAGAGACATTTTCTAAGAGAGACACCTGCTATTTTGGAACGAATGTGATCCAAGTTGCCAAGAAACCCAATCCTCTACTATAACATGTTTCTGCTGCATTGCAGTATGAATTCTGTCCATTCTGACTCAATGACTTCCACAGTGAAAAATATGATTGAATATTTACTTAGTTATTTTTTTTTGTTATACCTAGAAAATATTCCCCATTATCTGGGGAACTACTGGAAGTAGGTATGCTTTCTTTACTTTTGCTTTTTCTTTTTATTGAAAATAGATTCTTTTCTTACATAATATATTCTGTTCATAGTCTGTTCCACCTCTGCTCTTTAAAGGGCCTCCCCACCTTCCTTCTCATCTGGATCCACTTCCTTTCTGTCTTCCCTTAGAAAAGAACAGCCCGCTAAGACATAATATTAAAATATAACCAAATAAAATATAATAGGATAAAGAAAAACTAACACATCAGAGTTGGAAAAGGCAAATAAACAGAAGGAGAAGAGCCCAAGAGAAGGCACGGGAATCAGAGACCACTCATTTACACACTCAGGAATCCCATAAAAACATTAAACTGAAAGATAATAGAAGCATGGTGACCTGGTACAGATCCATGCAGGCCCTATGCTTGCTGCTTCAGTCTCTGAGCTCATATGAGCTTGGCCCATGTTGATTTAGAGAACCTTGTTTTCTTGGTGTCTTCCACCCACCTTGGTTCCTTCTGCCTCCACTTTTATGTTTCCTCTTTTGTGGGTTCCCTGAGCTCTGAAGGGAGGGCTGTGATGGAGACATCCCATTTAGGGGTGAGTGTTCCAGGGTCTCTCACTCTCTGTGTACTGTCTGGCTGTGGCCTCTGTATTTGTTCCTGTCGGCTGCAGTAGGATGCTTCTGGTGGCTGAGAAAGACACTGCTCTGTGAATATAGCAGAATATTATTAGGAGTCATTTTATCATTATGGTATTGGTTGGGGAAGGCTGCTTGTTCATTTCCCGGCCACCCAGACTCCCAAAATGATCAAACAGAAATCTATATTAATTGTAATACTGTTTGGCCAATAGCTTAAGCATATTCCCAGCTAGCTCCTACATCCCAAACTAACCCATCTCCATTAATCTGTGTGTCACCACGAGGTCATGGCCTACCAGTTCCCGTGGGCTCCAGCTCAGGTGTCTGTCTCCAGCAGCTACATGGCTTCTCACGGATTCTGTCTTCTTTCTTCCAGCATTCAGTTTAGTTTTCCCTGCCCAGCTCTATTCTGCTAAGCCACTGGCTGAAACAGATTTATTCATTAACCAATAAAAGCAAAACGTAGACAAAAGGACTTCCCACACCAGGTATTTTTATTTTTATTTAGGTCAGTAGTATTTGTTTTTACCCTAGATCCCTAGGATATCTAGTCTCTGGTTTCTAGTCATCCAAACAGTATCAAGTATGGATTCCTTCCATTTTGTAGAGTGGGCCTTAAATCAAACCAGATATTGGGTTGGTTACTCCCACAAGCTTTGTACTTCCGTTGCCCTAGCATATCTTGCAAGCAGGACTCTGAATGAAAAAAAAAAAAAAACCAAAGTAAGAAATAGTAAAGGAACATGACTGGTCCTAGGTATGGTGGAGGAGAAAGTTCATTGTGGGTAAAAGGAAGAGCATAGCCAGATGCAGGGACATGTGGGACAATCCAGAGTGGACATGACCCTGAGCCATGTGAGGAGAAGAGGGGAACAGAGACAGGGAGAGAGGGAAATCAGGTGCAGCAGCCAGGAGGCCCAAAAGAGAGCAGACAAAAAGACCACGTGACCAAAATGGTTGGATTATATAGGGAAGGGCATGCAAACTAGGAGAACCCTGTAACAAGTAGGCACTGAGGCATGCTGGGAGAACCTTGCCACCAGGCCTGCTTTGATATGTTAAGTAGGCATCTCTACAGGTTGTCCCAGGTGTGAAAGTTAACAGCCACCACTGTAGGTTAGAGTTTTGTGGCTGGTTTGGTGTTTATATTTCCCTTTTGGTAGCATGAAGAGTACCTTCCTATACCAAAGACACTGGACCATAGGGGTGAAGATTCTGTGTAGGCACCAGCTGAATTTCTCCACTTCCAATGAGTTGTGTAGGTGCTGTCTTCAGCAATGGGTCTTCTGTCACTTTGCAGAGAGCAGCCTATTGTCTTGGAAACAGCCTGGATTCTTTGGGGATTTCCATGGGGCCCCTTTGACCAACAATTCAATGATATTGTAACCAATCCCAGTGCTAGAATTTGGTAACAAGAGATGTCCATGTGGGGCTCTGTCTCCCCCATTATTTGGGAATTTCATTTAGATCTATCTCATATATATGTACACATTTTAGGAAATTTCTTACTGTATAGGTTCCCAACCTCTCAAATTCCCCCTGAATTATAGTTATCTCTCCCCATGTGACTCTGCAATAAAAACATAGAGACGCAATTGTTAAAAAATATTTGACCCTAAATTTCAGGACTTCTGTACAGTCCTGTGAACTAGCTGGTATAAATACTGTTGAAATACATTATAATTTGGGTGTGGAGACCTCTCCTTGAAACTAGTACTTTGGAAGAGGTAGAACTCTTCAACTTCAAGGTCAACCTGGTCTACATGGAAAGTTCCACACCAGCCAAAGCTAGAGACTCTGTTTGAACTAACAAACTGCTAGCCATGGTAGCAGACACCTTTAATCCTAACACTCGGTAGGCAGAAGCAGGCAGATCTCTGAGAGTTTGAGGTGACCTGGTCTACATAATGAGTTCCAGAACAGCCAGGGATAAGCAGAGAAACCCTGTCTCAAAAGAAAAACAACAAAAGAAATACATTGGAACAATTAGGTTTAATCTGCCTCCTGTATTTATTTTATGAGACTTAAATTCAGACTCTATTCTTTTGGTAGCTAAAAATAATTTAGTTGAACTTTAGAAATTATTTATATTTCTTATGCATATGAACCCACTGTGGAGTTGTAGACCATGAGAAAGAGCACCTGGACTCTATCAAGATTTTAATCAACTGAATTTTATTTCAGCTGCAGCAGCTGACCACAGCCCCCTTGGTTGAATTTGGGACTGTGACAGCTAAAGGGGGTGGGCATTTAAAGGGAAAAAAACCATAATTTATTCCTGCCATGCACTTTTCCAGGTATGAGTGAGATAACATTCCTGTCTTTTGCATTCCTGGAAAAGTTTATGCTCCTGGCATTGTCTTAACAGCCTGGGGTTGCTGACAGGGCTGGCCTCAGGCCTCTAAGATGTTTGTTTTAGTCAAAATGGAATCCTCAGGAGGAGAGGGAGTGGGGCGGGGGAAAGAGCGAGTGAGGGAAATGGGAGGGTATGGAGAGGAGGGGAGGAAGTGGAAATTTTTATAAACAAACAAACAAATTAATTAATTAATTAAAAAAATGGAATCCTCAGCTGCTACATTTTCCACTGACTCTGACTCCTATGAATCAAATCTTTGATTCACATTCATGTAAGGCTTACAGTTGATATCTTACCTGTGTTGACTCTTCTTTTTATATATATGAGTAGCCAGTTTATGATACAAGACCTGTGGTAACACCCAGAAGCAACAGGGGTGGATTTTAGTTGGTAAGCAACGTTCTCTCCCCTCTTTCATATATATATATATATATACATATATATATATATATATATGTGGGATTTTCAGATAATTATGATTTGACTTTGTTTAATTGAGCTGTACAAGTTCATTTAATAAGGAAATGAGAGTGTAAGCAAATATAAATAAAATGAGTCAAGCATAATGTGGTATTATATAGTTTATTACAATATAGCATATTTATAATCATATATAACTATATAAAATAGAAAATAAACTCTATATAAAATAATTTATTCAAAATAAACTAGAAAGCTTTAAATTCTGAAAAATAAAATAAAAGAGAGACATAAGTGTAGTAAAGGATAACTACTTTAAAGACCAATAAAAAAACTTAAAATTGGACTGGAGGAATGGCTCAGCCATTAAAGGCTAAGCTCACAACAACAAAAAAGTATAAAATATGTCATTTTCAGGAAAATGCATGCAACTAAAAATAATCATAGTAAGTGACTAATACTTAATAATACAATCTCAGAAAGAGAAGAATTGGAGTGACTTGTCATTTGTAATTCAACGTACAATGAAGATACACAATGAATTTTTTGAATGTATAATTGAATAAAACCTAAAAATGGAACTGTATGATGGCTTAGTGGGTAAGAGAATTTGCTCTGCAAGCCTGACAACCCAGGTTCAATCTGCAGAACCCATGCACAAAAGATGTTGCCAGCATGCTAAGTTTATGGGCTCTGTGTAAGTTTCTTTCTACTATTAAAGCTAACATTTTATTCTATACTTAAACCTTATCTTTGAAGATAGGAGGACATGTTAGTGATGAAATAAACTGTTTTTATTATTATTTAAAGATTATTACTTGGTGATCCTCTGTGTGGCTTGCACTGTCACCAGTGACCATGACATCAACCTGGCCCAAACTGCTGCCAGGGGCCAAGTCTCCAGATGCCTAGGGTTCAGACACTAGCATGGGGAAACTGTCCTTGCCCCTAATAGGACAGCTCCCACACCACCACCACTTGAGAGAACTCACCCTACCCCTCATCACTGGCCTGGGTGATCTGGCTCTTCCCTCCCCTGAGAGGAGTAGTCCCAGAGGCCTGAACCAACCAACTCAGCTGCCAGCTGGGCACACGTTCCAGGACTGGAGTTGGCATACCTCAGCATCTGCTCCATTTATGATCTGATGGAGCGTGTGTATAACATGAAGGGTCCTGTTTGTTTGGGGGTTTCTGTCCCAATGGCTAAAATAGATCTGAAAAATGGGTTAATCAAGATGTGAGAGTTAGCCAGTAAGAAGCCTGACCTAACGACCAATCTGGTGCAGGAGAATTGTCTGTATTCTGTCAATCATGTTTAAAATAAACGCTGATTGGCCAGGCAGGAGGTGTAGGTGGGAAACCCAGACAGGAAGTGGAAATGATGCAAGGAGAGCAAGAGAATTCTGGGGAGAAGGAAGTTGATTCTTACCACTCCTGCCCAGATCACCGAAGCAGCAGGATGTGAGCTGCCCCACTGAAAAAGGTACTGAGCCACATGGCTAACATAGATCACAAAAATGGGTTAATCAAGATGTGAGAGTTAGCCAGTAAGAAGCCTGACTTAATGGGCCAATCAGCTTTATAACTTATAGAGATCTCAGTGTGATTTTTTCTGGGACTAAATAGCTGGGGAACCGGGCAGGACAGAAAAACACAAACAAACAGGCCCCACTCATGTTACACCAATCAGCTTCATAACTTATAGAGATCTCTGTGTGATTGATTTTTCTCTGGGACTAAACAGCTGGGGGGCCGGACAGGACAAAACCACAAACAAGCCGGCCCCCCTCTTGTTACACATGTGAAGGTACTGGTACGTTGGAACCATAGCTGCAGGATCTCCATGACTTGGAATTAGATCAGGCTATTGGAGAGGAATATTTTGATGGAGGGGGTTCAGTTTTGGTGGTGTCCTGAAATCAGAGGTTTTGGGTCTGACCTACAACACAATACATAATGAACATTTGCAAGTACTGCTGTTTGGGCAAAAGAATATACGGCCTGATACACAGCAGCTCCTAGTGCCACTAAGGTGAATGAAGAGGTGATGGAGAGGCAGGGAAGACAGAGGAGGGAAGTGTTTTCCCTTTCATGTAAAAAGTATAGTTTATTTTTATCTTATTTTTATTCTCATTTAGCTTTCTTGGAGGACACTACAAGAGTGAGCGGAAGATATGGAGGGGCTGGAAATGAGCAGGGTTAAGATGCATTATATAAAATTCTCAAAGAATTTATTTTAAAAAAGGAAAAAAAGATGATTGTTTAGAAAGTGAAGTGTTTATGTTTTGAAGTAATTTTCCTATAAATGGTGGGGTGAGCAGTAAGAAGGTTTGAGAGTTGAATTGTTCTGTTTGAACTCAACAGAAGGCTTTTCAAAGCAGGACTAAGTGACTATTCCTTGTGTGAGTAAAACTACAGTAGGTGCTAGAGTTAATGGACCATGAAACGAGAAAGAGGAAGACAACAGTTGCTCATGGCAACGTTCACCAATGTGTTTTGCGAAACTAATTTTATAAAGATAGTTTTCATCTAATATTATGATTTTGTAACTTTTTCTTCATGAGCATTTATTAGTAGCACCATGTGATGTTAACATTTTTGTAGTTAGAGTGTGATTAATTTGATTGGCTAATCTAGTTTTGTTTTTGTTTTTGTTTTTGTTTTTTTGATCTCTTGAACCTAGAAGAGATTCACAACAAATGAATTTTATTACTATTATTTTTAAAAACCACATTTCATTATACTAGAAGGCACTGGACCGAATCTTGGCAGGGAAACAGAGCACATTTCTTTTAGGCATGTAACTAAGCATCATGGTGTCAACAGTAACCATGAAAACAACAAAATCTGCTGATGCTTCTGACCTTGGTGCACATGTTGCATGTAAATTAGGAAAATACTCTCTTCTGCGCTCTCTCTCCAATACAGCTTGGGAAGCAACATTCTGTAAAAAAAATGAGATGAAAATTGTATATTCATCGTTTCTGAATTCAAGTTGTGATTTCCACTACCAAAATCAGACAAACATGAAATTCCAAAATCAAAAACCCTGTGTTATTGTCTTATTCAGAATTTCTATTGCTATGAAGAGATACTACGACCATGGCAACTCATAAAGGAAAGCATTTAATTGGGCTGACTTATAGTTTCAGAGGTTTAGTCCATTGTCATCTTGATGAGAAGCATGGTTGCATGTAAACAGACATGGTGCTAGGGAATGAGCTGCGAGTTCCACATCTTGATCCTCAGGCAACAGGAAGTGAACCTCCCTAGTGACCCACTTCCTCCAACAAGGCAAAACCTTCTCCAACAAAGTCACACCTCATAATAGTGCCAACCCCTGTGGGCGCCATTTTTTTTCAAACCACCATATTCATTTTAACCAAAACATTGCAAATTGATTAGAAGAGCTATCAAATTAAAGGTAGTGGAGTAGTGATACTTGCTATATTCTAGATTTACTCTGGACTTACAAGTCTATTGTTTAATCTTTAATATTATAATTTCTCCATGATATTTGCTTTACTGCTAACAAATTATATTTGTAACTTCACAGAGGCAAGTCATCCAATGTCACAGACCAAACAACAGAGGAAGGACTTAGCCCTGCATTTCTGATTCTCTGTTATCAGTCAGTATTTCTTGGCTTCAGGAACTCACCTGGCTCTAGTCCCAACAATTATTTTATCTCTGGACAATGTTTGATTGATACTCGAGAAAATGTTTATCAATTAAAACATGTTCTTAGGAAAGGTGTGAAAATATTTCTTGTTAAGAAAAAATGTTTTCTAGAAAATGAAATTATTTTTGTTTTTTATTTCATCCATGTATTTAGTTATGCATGGTGAGAAGGCACTTGTGTAGAGCATAGGGCAGCTTGCCTGAGCTAGTTCTCTCTTTCTACCATGTCAGTCCCAGGGACCAAACTCAGAAGTTAAGTTTAGCATTTTTATTCCCTGAGCCTTCTTACCACCCTAAAGGGAAATCATTTGTCTAAATCACCAGTTCTGGGTATGGTTTTAATCATAATTTCTTATTTTGAGCATTCTTTCTAGATCTTGGGAAGACTATTTTCATATTCATATGGAAACACCCAAATACTCAGGATTGTAGCACACATTCTAATTGGTCTAAACAATAAAACCCAGAGTCAGATATTGGGGTAAATGCTGAAAGATCAGAGAGATAAAGGAGCCAGTCATTAGAGAGACTTTTTACTTCTACTGAATCCTCAGACCAAAGGGGGCAAAATCCTGTCTCCATGAATCCCCACACTGAATGGGGTATCCTGTCTCTAAAAGGCCTCAGGAGTGAATGCTCTTGAGTTCCTGTCTCCTCCCGCCTTTATTCCTCTCTCTTTCCAGACATTTCCCTTCCTGTCTCCATCTTCCTAGGGTTGAAATTAAAGGCATGTAACTCCCGAGTACTGCGATTCAAGGTGAAAACCACCACCACCTGGCTCTGTTTCCCTTTTAGGTTGGATCAATCTAGTGCAGCCCAGAGTTGCCTTGAACTAGCAGAGATTTGTCTGCCTCTGACTCCCGAGTGCTGGGATTAAAGGTGTTTGTTATCACTTCCTGGCATCTCTGGCTAACTAGTGGCTCTCTCCAAACTCTGATCCTCAGGCAAACTTTATTTGTTATACTACAAGCAAAACATCATCATACAGGATAGCTAAAACAGTCCTCAACAATGAAACATCCGCTGGAGGTATCACCATTCTGTTTCAAGTTTCAAGTTGTAGAATAAAGCTATAATACGAAAAACAACCTGGCTTTGGCATAAAAACAGACACACTGATGGATGGAATCCAACTAAAGAAAGACCCAGACAGAAGTTCACATACCTTTGGACAATTGAATTATCATAAAAAAGCAGAAATACACACTGGAAAAAAAATCTTCAACAAATGTTATAAGTCAAATTGGATGAGTGCCCATAGAAGTATCTAAATTGTTGCATTCTTAACATCCTGAACAACATTTAAGTCCAAATGGATCAAAGACCTCAACATAAAACCAGATTCACTGGCTTGGGGGTCATGGGAGAGGGTAGAAGGGAAGCCAGGAGGGGAATGGAGAAAAATACATAGCTCAATAAAAATGTAAATAAATAAAAAAACAAATACACTGGACCTTATAGACGAGAAAGTGGACCTATTGGCACAGGAGATGACCGTTTGTCTTGAGTGAGGCTGCTTGTTTGTTCCCTGGCTGCCTAGATGCCCTAAATAATCATACAGAAACAGTCTGTATTAATTACACCACTGCTTGGCCAATGACTTAAGCGTATTGCTAGATAGCCTCTTATATCTTTGGTTAACCCATTTCTATTAATCTGTGTATCAGTCATGGCCTACTGGCAAAGTTTCGGCTGGCTCCAGCGGAGGCATTTTTTTCCCTCAGTGTCAGCTACATGGCTTCTCTCTTATTCCGCCTACTCTCTCTCTCTGTTTCTTTCAACCTGACTTTACTCTGTTAAACCATTGGCTGAAAGCAGTTTCTTTATAAATCAATGGCAATAAGACACATTGACAGCATAATCACCTTTCACACTTCTAAAGAGAATATCTTTAGTGTAGGCACTAAGATCAACAATTAATAAATGGGGCCCCAATGAGATAATATTTTTACCAAGCACTCATGTGATAGAGGGTTAACATCAAAAATATAAAGAAAAATTTAAAAATTAGATATCAAGAAAACAAATAACCCAATTTAAAAATAGGGCACAGATCTAAACAGAATTCTCTACAGAAGAAACTCAAATAACTGAGAAACACTGAAGAAATGTTAGACATCCTTATCCATCAGGGAAATGCAAATCAAAACTATTTTAAGATTTCATCTTACACCTGTCAGAATGGCTAAGACCAATGAAGCAAGTGACAGTTCATGCTGGTGAATATGTGGAGTAAGGGGAATATGGGGACCACTCATCCACTGCTTGTGGGTTTGCAAAGTTGTACAACCACTATGGAAATCAGTTTGATGGAGCTTCAGGAAGATGGGAATCAACCTGTCTCCAGACCCAGTTATACCACTCTTGGGCATACACCCAAAGGATGCTTCATTCCTTCCACAAAGATACTTACTCAGTCTTGTTTATTGCTGCTCTATTCATAATAGCCAGAAACTGGAAACAACCTAGATGTACCACAACAGAAGAATGGACAAAGATAAAGGATACATTTGCACAATGTAGTATTACTCAGCTGTTTAAAATATGACATCATGAAATTTGTAGGCAAATGAATGGAACTAGAAAAAAACCATTATGAGAGAGATATCTCAGACCCAGAAAAATGAATATGGTACATAGTCACTTATATGTGCTTAGTAGATGTGAAGTCAATTATAGCCAAGCTACAATCCATAGAATCACAAAAAGTATGTATAAAGTAAGGGACTAGAAAATACAGATAAAACTTGTTAGGAAAGTGAAATAGAATAAACCATTATGGATAGATGGGCACACTGAAAAGGGAGGATCAAGATGGGGGAGAAGGGTAGAATGGATTGAGGGAGGGAATATGGGAAGAGGCAGATACAAATTAAGGGGCATTTGAGAAGTAGTATGGAAATCTAATATAGCAAAAATTTCCATATATATATATATATATATATATCTAAATGAAATCTCCAAATAATGGAGGGAGACAGAGCCCAACATCGACACGTTTTGTCACCAAATGAAACTTCCAGTACTGGGATTGGGTTTCACATAATTGGCCAAAGGGACCCCATGGAAATCCCCAAAGAACCCAGGCTGTTTCCAAGACAATAGGCCGCTCTCTACACACTGACAGAAGGCCTGTTGCTGAAGACAACACCTACACAACTCACTGGAAGTGGAGAAGCTGAACTGTTACCTACATGAGTCTTCACTCCTTGTTCCAGTGTCTTTAGGATAGGAAGGTACTATGCTAGCAAAAAAGAAACTTAAACACCAAGTCAGTCACAAAACTTTTCATCCATAATGGTGTCCTGCCTGCAAAATATGCTAGGACAATGGAGGTACAATGTTACTGGGAGTAATCAACCAATATCTGATTTGACTCAAGGCCTACACCACAAGATGGAATCCATACTCGACACTGCTTGGGTTACCAGGGACCAGAGACTAGACAGCTCAGAGGACTTGGATAAAATCAAATACTACTGGTCTAAATAAAAAAAAACCAAATAAACATAATCATTAAATTATTCCTAATGATATTCTGTTGTATTCACAGAACAGCGTCTTACTCAGTCACCAGAAGCATCCTACTGCAGCTGACAGGAACAAATACAGAGGCCACAGTCAGACAGTACACAGAGAATGAGAGACCCTGGAACACTCACCCCTAAATGGGATGTCTCCATCACAGCCCTCCCTTCAGAGCTCAGGGAACCCACAAAAGAGGAGACAGAAAGTGGAGGCAGAAGGAACCAAAGTGGGTGGAGGACACCAAAAAAACAAGGTCCTCTAAATCAACATAGGCCAAGTTCATATGAACTCAGAGACTGAAGCAGCAAGCACAGGGCCTGCATGGATCTGTACCAGGTCACCATAATATGGCTTCCAGTTTAATGTTTTTATGGGATTCCTGAGTGTGCAAATGAGTGGTCTATAATTCTCATGCCTTTTTCTTGAACTTTCTCTTCCTTTTTTTTTGGTCTTGTCCAACTCATTTTTTATCCTATATTTTATTTTGTTATATTTTAATATTGTATCTTAGAAGTTGTTTTTTTTTTCTAATGAGAGACAGAAAGGGAGTGGAGGGAAAAAAGGGAGGAGCTGGGAGAAGTAGAGAGAAGGAAAACTATGATCAGGTTGTGTTATATGAGAAAAGAATGAATTTTCAAGGAAAGAAAAGAAGAGAAAGGATTATAAGGAAAGCTTCCCTCTTCATAATCACCTGCAAGTATGCACCTGTGCAGAACTGATTCCCTCCTTTCTCCTTCCACATCCTTCACTCTCACAATAATTATATGGGCATGATTTACGCATATGCCTCCGACTTATTTGTAAGTTCTATTTGAATAAATCCTTTATTTATTTTATCAACTGCATGGAATTTTTTTTCATTGCAAAGGAAGGCTTAGGGATTTTCCAATCTTTAGTCTTTGAAAACTTCCCTTTAAATTTCTCATAATACATAGTTGCAATGTGGGGTAGTCCCATGGCCCTTTGATGTAAACGACACCCTAAAAATAACCTAGCAAGGTGAGTTCAGTTCCCACAGTCACTAAGATATTTCTCTATTCTTGGTGACTCACAGTGACAATTTGTTCAAACACTCGTGAAGGAGAAGCTAGCACCACTAGCCTAGTATCCCTTTAAACCAGTGTAAAATGGCCTCTTAACTCCAGCGATCATGTCAAAATTCTGTTCCCCTTTCTTTATAAAACACATCAGCTCTTAGCTTCCCATGAAAGTACAGACTTTGCTTCAATATGCTTTCTTTTATTTTTAAAAATTATTATTATTTTAGTTTTTAAAACTATCCTTTTTATTTCACATACTAATCCCAGTCCCCCCTCCCTCCTCTCCTCTTACTTCCCTTATCCTCTCCTCACAGAGGGTAAGACCTCCTACTGGGAGTCAACAAAGTCTGTCACATCATTTGAGGTGGGGACCAAGGTCCTCTCCCCTGTATCTGGGCTGAGCAAGGTATCCCTCCATAGGGTATGGACTCCAAAAAGCCAGTTCATGCACTAGGGACAAATCCTGATCCCACTGCCAGTGGCCCCACAAACTGCCCAAGCCACACAACTGTCACCCACATTCAGAGCCTAGTCCAGTCCTATGCAGGTTCCCCAGCTGTCAGTCTGGTGTCAGTGAGCTCCTACTAGCTTGGATCAGCTGTTTCTGTGGGTTTCCCTATCATGGTCTTGACCCTGTTTCTCATATTATTGCTCTTTCCCCTCTTCCTCTGAACTTCAGTGCTTAGCTGTGGATCTCTGCATCTGCTTCCAGTAACTCATAGAAGAGAAAGTGGAAAGTATCCTTGAATGCATGGACACAGGAGACCACTTCATAAATATAACACTAGTAGCACAGACACTGAGAGCAACAATCAATAAATGGGACCTTCTGAAACTGAAAAACTTCTATAAACCAAAGGATTTACTCAACAAGACAAAATGGCAGCCTTCCGAAAAGGAAAATATCTTCACCAACCCCATATCTGACAGAGGACTGATCTCCAAAATATACAAAGAACTCAAGAAACTGGACATCAAAATACCAAATAATCCAATTTAAAATGGGATACATATCTAACCAGAGAATTCTCAACAGAGGAAGCTCTAATGGCTGAAAGACAATTAAGGAATTGTTTAACATCCTTAGCCATCAGGGAAATGCAAATAAAAACAACTCTGAGATACCATTTTACACCACGCAGAGTGACTCAGATCAAAATTACTGATGACAACTTACGTTAGAGAGGATGCGAAGTAAAGAGAACACTCCTACATTGTTGGTGGGAGTGCAAACTTGAATAGCCACTTTGGAAATCAGTATGGCGGTTTCTCAGAAAATTGGGAATCCATCTACCCCATGACCCAGCAATACCACTCTTGGGTATATACCCAAAGGATGCACACTCTTACCACAAGGACATTTGCTCAACTATGTTCATAGCAGCATTATTTGTAATAACCAGTACCTGGAAACAACCTAGATGCCCGTCAACCAGAGAATGGAACATTTACACAATGGAGTACTACTCAGTGGTAAAAAAAACAGTGACATCAACATGTTTTCTATTAAGATGCCTTGTTCCATGTGGGAGGCCTGACTAACAGATGTCACTTTCCATGTTAAAGATTTTTTAAGTTTTTAAGAAATAAACTTTTAGAGAAGATGAATTTGGACTTTAATCAAAATTTTGATTTTGTCTTATTGCATTAGTCCTGAACTGACCTGTGATTTACTACTTACTAGATAGTAGTGGATACTATTTATTAAGTATCAAGATTTACTATTTATTAGAAGAGATCAATATAATAAAGATTTAACAAAGTTCCATGTTGGCATTACAAAATCTTTGTGAACCCAAGAAAACATTTACTTACTGTAGAAAACCAACTAGGTACATTTTAGCTTTTACCTCAAGTGGTTTAATACTCTTTTGATAAGTTGCAACAAATTTCTCCAAATTCCTAGCTGCTCTGGAAATGAAATGAGGCAGGAAAGTTTTCAAAGCATGGAAAAAGGAAGGGTTTGCTAGTGTCTGAGCTGGGGTTGACTCTTGATGAAGCTGTAGATGTCTTCCTACATCTACACTGACATTTAGGTTCCCAGGCCTACCCTCAACTCTCTGGAAAGTGCCCAGTGCTCCGACACATCTAGCCTATGTTTAAGCAACACTGGGGCTTCTAGTGTGTTGAAAACTCGAGGCCATTCATAGAGTTAACATAAATTGATGCCTAGAAAGCAATAAGATCAAAATCATTAGAAGGGAAGAGGCACAGAACATGAACAATTTCCTGTTGTTTAAAGAAAATGTTCTTTTTTTTTAATTAATTTATAAAAATTTCCACTTCCTCTCTTCCTCCCAATACCCTCCCACTCCCCCCACTCCCTCTCCTCCTCCCTCTCCAGTCCTAAGAGCAGTCAGGGTTTCCTGCCCTGTGGGAAGTTCAAGTTCTTCCCCCCTCCCTCCAGGTCCAGGAAGGTGAGCATCCAAACAGACTAGGATCCCAAAAAGCCAGTACATGCAGACGAAATAAGTCCCAGTGCCATTATCCATGGCTTCTCAGTCAGCCTCCATGTCAGCCCCATTCAGAGAATCGGGTTTGATCACATGCTCGTTCAGTACCAGTACAGCTGGCCTTGGTGAGCTCTCATTAGATCAGTCCCCTTGTATCAGTGGGTGAACGCACCCCTCGCGGTCCTGACTTCCTTGTTCATGTTCTCCCTCCTTCTGCTCCTCATTTGGACCTTGGGGGCTCAGTCCAGTGCTCCAATGTGGGTCTCTGTCTCAACCTCCATCCATCGTCGGATGAAGGTTCCCTCTGATCCTGACTTCCTTGTTCACGTTCTCCCTCCTTCTGCTTCTCATTTGGACCTAGGGAGTTAAGTCCAGTGTTCCAATGTGTGTCTTTGTCCCTATCTCCATCCATCGCCAGATGAAGGTTCCATGGTGATATGCAAAATATTCATCAGTATGGTTATGGGCCAATGCAAGAAAATGTTATCCTAAAAATTAGAATTCAAGAGTATTTCATGACTCTCCAGGAGAGGGCTGTAATATGCTGGTTTTTTGTCCACCCCCCCCCCCAAATAGTATAGTCCTGGGTCATTAGTATTTTTTTTAGTGCGTCAATGAAATCTTTTTAGTAAAATTGATGTCAGTTTTTACATATTTAGCATTAAATTACCCATAATTCAGCATATCCCGTCTCTTGGCTCATCATTCCATATCCCTTAGCATGCCAACGGGTCATTTTAACTAAGTCACGGGGAAAGGAAAAGATAATAAAAATCAAATTATTTTCCTATTTATTTGTAGTTCCTGTTTCTGAGCTTTTCGTTTTGTTTGAGCTTGGTAAATAGATCCTTTATGTGAATGGATGGCCAGTATTTTCCCTTCCTTTTCTAGAACATTTCTACGTTCCCCAAAACTGTCTCTGTTTTGTACTGTCACATGGGAGCAATACTGTATCTATGGTTAATTACAGCCTACTGTCCAGAGCTGGTAGGTTCTAGGCGCTCACCTGACTTAATTTGGGTCAACAGGAACATGATTCTAGAATGAAAAGAAAGATTAAAAAAAGAAAGGAGGGATGAAGCATGGATGAAAGGGAGGGAGAAAGAAAGAAAAGAGAAGTAAAATAAAAAGTTACTTATTGTTTAAACC
This sequence comes from Myodes glareolus, assembly GCF_982192425.1. Classification (NCBI taxonomy): domain Eukaryota; kingdom Metazoa; phylum Chordata; class Mammalia; order Rodentia; family Cricetidae; genus Myodes; species Myodes glareolus. The sequence goes on from NC_142030.1 coordinate 74,097,787, forward strand.
TCAATCTTGGGCTCTGTCAACATCTCTAAATTTATAAATGTACCACAAAATTTTCTAGGTAGGAAGGATCACAGAGAAATTCAAGAAACAACAAAGAGGAAAGATTTCTGGAGTTGTGCAATATTGTGATTTTAATAAAAGAGAAAATACATATCTCCAAACACATCAGCTTATAAATACAAAATATAAACAGTTTTTAAAAGTTCATATATTAATAAAGAAATTAAGCAAATAATATACTCCTTGCCAGTGGTTAATTTAATTTACCTAGGATTAAAACAAACCCCATTCCTATTCTAAGATATGTACATTCTTAGGCTTTAAAGTATATAAAATTGCATTGATCTATGATTATAGTAAGGTGTTGTGGAGAATACCTTTCAATAGCTTGATTTTTTAAAGAAGCTTGCAGAGAAAACAAAAATGCAATATGTATAGAAATGGATTATTCACTTTTAATGAAAAACCAATTACATGTTTTATTAGCTTTTACAAAGTTGAAATAAATAATATTCACCAGAAAACATTGAAGTATAAAAGGCAAATCTTATAACTTTCCTTGACACTTTTACATATTTATATAATTTTAAGTTAGTGTACAAAGCAATGGGTTTCTTTGTGATGTTTTCACAATATTTGTTCTTATCTGTTCCCTTCCTTCACCAGCCATCTGTATCCTCCTGCTTCTCTCTGGCTAGTCCCCTTGCTCCCTTTGATTACCTTCTCCTCCACACTCAGACTCTCCCTCAAGAGCTCTTCCTCCCTTCTGGTGATCTCCTCTTTAGTCTTATTACACACAGAGAGAAATTTTTAGTTTAGGTCCCACACAGGAGACAAAGTATGGTGTCTGTCTTCTTAAACCTGGCTTATTTTGCTTAACATAACTGATTTTCCATTCCATTCATTTTCCTGTTGATGTTGTATTTTCATTTTATTTTGAAGTCACATAAAATGCCATTGTGTACATGTGTGTGCATGTATGACAGAGAGAGGAAGAGAGAAAGAGAGAGAGAGAGAGAGAGATTTTCTTTTTTATAGGTCTGGAAGTTTTATTCTTCTATTAGTCCCATTATATACAGAATATATTAATTTTTTAATAATTAAAATTTTCACTTATTTTACATCCTGATCGCAGTTTCCATTCCCTCCTCTCCTCCTGTTTTCTCCATCCCCTCTACACCTCCCATCCACTCTTTCTGTGGAGAGTTTATCCATTTCTCCATGATGGGACATGTGGGCTGGTTCCCTTTCATAGCTGTGGTGTGAATAGAGCAGCAACACAAAGGTGTGCAAGTGTCTTTTTGGCAGATATTGGAATCCTTTTGGTATTCACCCAGGAGTAGCATAGCTAGATCATCTAGTAGCTCTAGTTTTAATTCATGAGAAATATCCATATTGAATTCCATACCAGTTGCACCACTTTGCATTCCCTCCAGTAGGAATAAGGGTCCCATTTCTTCTCCATGCTCAGTTCTTTTGATGATTTCTATTATATATATGAAGAGATGGGATCTCAGTGTAGTTTTATTTGACATTTCCCTAATACCTAAGGATGCTGAATGTTTTTTCAAACATTTACTCTCCATTTGTAGTTATTCTTTTCAGAATGATCCATTTATTTCATTAGCTCACTTTTATTTTTTAAAAATTTAAAGACTTATTATTTATGTACATTATATTTGCCTGCATGCTTGTGTGTAATAGGTGTGTGCTGGGTTGTGTGCTTGGTACCCATGGAGATCAGAGGAAGACGGGCCTTGGATCCCCTGAGGTTGGAGTTACAGAGTCTTGTGAGTCACCATGTGGGAGCTAACAATCAAACTGGGGTCTTCTGGAAGAGCAATAGGTGCTCTTATCCACTGAACCATCTCTCTGGGCCCCATTAGCTCATTTAGCGATTTTATAATTGGATCTTGTTGCTTAGTTTTTGCAGATCTTTACACATCTAGATATTAACCCATCTGCTGGATAGCCATCAATGTTTTTCTCGAGTCTGTAGATCGTCTCTTCTGATTGGGTCCTTTGCTGTGAAGAAGGTTTTTAGCTTTTATGGGATCCCATTTGTCAGTTCTGGAGATGATTTTCTATGGTTGGTATTGCTATCCTTTTCGGAAAGTTCTCACTATGCCTGTGCATTGGGGCATTCCCCCTGTAGTTTTCTCTGGTAGTGTCGGTTTCACTTCTTATATTAAGGTCATTCATCCATCCATTATTGGATTCCTTTTTAATGCCGGTTGAGAGGTGTGGATCTAGTTTCATTCTTCTACATGTGATTATTCAGTTTCCCAACAGAATTTGTCAAAGAGATTATATTTCAATTATGTTTTGACACTTTCGCCAAAAATTAGTTGCTGCTAGCTGTTTTATTCTATTCTATTCCACCCCATTCCATTCTGATGTATTCATCTATGTGTCTGTTTCTTTGAGCAAGGACCATGCTGTTTTTCTTACTCTAGCTCTGTAGGAAAATTGAAGACAATGGGTTTTATCTTTGACTTTGCTCTCTGCTTAGGATTGCTTTTGTGTAATTTGAATCTTTTGTGTTTCCAAGTGAATTTCAGTGTTGCTTTTTAGCTTTGTAATTAATTTCATTAGGATTCTGATGTGATCATATTCAATATGTAGACTTCTTTCAGCAATATAGCCATTTTCATGATATTAATTCTCCCAGTTTGTGAGAGCTAGAGGTATTCCCAGTTTATAATGTCATCTTTGATTTCTTTTTGAGTGTCCTAAGGTTTTTGGACCTCCTTGGTTAGATTTTTTCCTAGGTATTTTATTTTATTGTAAGCTATCATGGGTGACATTTTCACTAATCACTTTCTCAATATTTTTGGCTTTTGTAGACAGAAGGATACTGATTTTTCTATGTATATTTTGTAAGCTGCTTCTTTGTTGAAAGTGTTTATTTGTTAGCAGTTTTCTGATGGCATCTTTAGAGTCCTTTAAGTATGGGCTTGTGTCATCTGCAAAGCAGGACATACTTACTCCTCCCTTTCTTTTCTCTTGTCTTTTTACTCATCTGTAAGTCTTTGAGCACTGTACCAAATGAGAGTGGACAGTGTATGCACCTTTGTCTCCTTCCAGATTTCAAAGGAATTGCTCTCAGTCTTTCCCCACTTACATCAATATGAGCTATATTTCTCCCATAGTGTGTCTATCTCTGTTATATATAATCACTGTAATATTGAAGGAGTATATATTGTTACATGATATACAAATATTATGCATTTGTTATACAAATAGTTATATGTGATATATAGTCTTTCTATGTTTCTGTTTCTCTTTGGAAATATTTTATCATAAAGGGATGTTGAATTATGTTAAATGCCTTTTCTGATTTTTGAGGTGACCATGTGATTTCTGTTCTTAAGCCTATTTACATTTGGTATTGTATTTACTGATTTGTTGAACCAACCTTGTGTCTCTGGGATAAAGTCAACTTGGTCATGATGTATAATCTTGTTAATGTGTTCTTGAATTTAATTTGCAAGTGTTTTGCTAAGAATTCTAGCATTTATGTTTTTTCATGAGAATGGAACCTTGCTTTCCTCCATTCCCTGTGTTGTTATTGTGTTTTCCATCAAGGAAATATTACCTGTGGAGAATGAGTCTGGCAGGTTTCGAGTTAAATACTTGAGAAGCGTTGGTGTTAGCTCTTCTCTAATGTTTTGGTAGGATTCTGGAGTGAATTTGTCACATCTTGCACTAGTCTGTGTCTAGAGTCTTTTTTTATTAATGCTTCTTCACTTAATTTTGATAAGACATATGTTCTTAGGAATTAATTGATTGTTTTTGTAGATTTTATTTATTTAAATAGAAGTTGAACTAGCTACTAAGTCACCACATTTGAAGGTTGCTGTGATGGTGTGAATGAGACTGGCCCCTCTAGGCTCATGTATTCAGATACTTGGTCCCCAGTTGGTGGGACTGTTTGGGGTGGCTTAGGACCTATGGCCTTGTTGGAGAAGGTGCATCACTGGGAGTGGGTTTTGAGCTTTCAACAGACTTGTGCCATTCCCAGTTCTCTCTGCATTCTGTTTTCAGATCAAGATGTGAACTCTCAGCTGTTTGTGCCACCACGCCTTTGCTCCATCATCGTGGACTCTAAAATGGTAAGCCATTTAAATGCTTTCTTTTCTAAGTTTCCTGGGTCATGGCATTTTGCCATAGTAATAGAAAATAGCTGAAATAGTAGCTTATTATTGAAATGGACATCAGTCACTTTGTGAGTCAAAATGAGTTCTGTATTCTTCTTCCTTCGTTTGGCCTCCAGTCTACCTCAGGTCTTGAATTCGGTGATTCTTGAGGTCTGTAGGAATCTCTATATTCCATTACTACTTTTTATTTTCTCTTGCGGTTTCCAAAAATCTCTTTATTGCTGGAAAATTCTGATTTCTTAACAATAACTTCCCCATTACTTTCATTCTTTCCACAACAATCTCCCATTCATTGTCTCTGGTGTTTAAAAGAATATACTTTCGTAATTATCTGAGTTCTCCCTGTGTTTCAGTATATTTCCACATAAGAAGGTTTATAGATAACAAAATCCTTTTCAATACTTATGGGAAAATAGAACAGACATATTCTAAAATGTCTTTTTATTTATTTTTTCTTGCATTAGATCAGTTTTAAAGGTTTGGTGTTCTTGCCAGCCATGGTGGTGGACTCCTTTAATCCCAGCAGTCAGGAGGTAAAGGCAAGCAGATATCTGTGAGTTGGAGGCCAACCTGACCTACAAATTCCAGGACAACCAGTGCTACATAGAGAAACCCTGTCTCAAAATGAAAAAAGAAAAATATTTGCTGTTCTCTGTATCGATCAAAACTTGGGAGGACAAAGGTTCAGGACTTCCCACTTTTTGAACAAGTAATTTAACCTTTTGTAAGTTTGTAAATTTAAAAAGTTGTTTTTTTCTTATTTATCATGTGTTTGATTTCTTCATTGTGTTTTGAGAGTATTTCTTCTATAATCAGCTTTTACTTTTTATTTATTTAATCAATAGAAAATGATTTTGTCTATGTTATATTTGTCTATAATATAGATAGCCAAAATAGGCTTCAAATGTGTTGACTTAGTAGCTATTTCAGTTTCTATTTAAATAAAGCAAAATCTTGAAGAATCAATGAATTCCTTACAACTTATCAAAATTAAGTCAAGAAACAGTAATTTAAAAGTCCCTAGACAAAGACCAGTGCAGGATGTGGCAAATTCACTCCAGAATTCTACCGAAATGTTAAGGAAGAGCTGACACCAATACTTCTAAAATGTTTGACAGAAAGGGAAGAGACACTGTCAGACTCATTTGATGAAGCTAAAATCTTATAGCTTCATAGTGTTTTACTTTTCAAGACTTTTTTAAAAAAACATTTTAAGTTAATTATGACAAGATCTGAGAAGTCATAGCTGAAATGATAGATGGTAGACTGTACAACTCCATCACTGTTAGCGCTGGACTCTGTCAGCTGATCAGAATCTAGATGCATTTAGGGGGTAAACCTAGGGGAGTATCTTTGAAGGAGTTTCTGGATTAAGTTAGGTGGGAAGGGAAGACATTCTTTAAGTATGGGCAATACTATTCCATTCACAGCAGTTCTAGACTGAATAAGAAGGAAAAAGGAACACTAGAATTGATCTCTTTCTGATTTCTGAATACAGATAAAATGTGATCAGCCGTATCAGCTCCCATTGCCATGACTTTTTGACTTTAGACTATGAGCAGAAATGAACCCTTATTTCCTAAAATTGTTTTTGTTAGAAATTTTGTCATAGCAATAAGAAAACTGACACAATTGAACATAAGTTTAAGAAATTAAAAATATTTATGCTTTCAGTTGAAGTTTTACCACGATTAACAATGTCAGGATACTTTTGTGTGGACAGAATATTCAATTTTCTGGGAATGAGGAGAAATATATTACAATAAGAAAATACCTTAACCTCAAAATTGGCTATTTGTGTTCTTAGATCATAATGAGGTTTTGGGTCTATCAAGCTTTCTGTGTTTACAGAATATTTAAATTGTTCACTACATTGCCACTCTAATTTCCATACCCCAGTGTTTCCATTCCTAGTTAATATTCTTAACATTTGTATTCTCTGCTTAATTTTGATTAAATCAAAATAAAAATTGTGATGAGCAAGCCAGACAGTAGTGGCGCATGCCTTTTAACCCCAGCACGTGGAAGGCAGAGGCAGGCAGATCCCTGAGTTCGAGGTCAGCCTGGTAAATAGAGTGAGTTCCAGGACAGCCTCCAAAGCTACAGAGAAACACTGTCTTGAAAAACCAAAAAAAAAAGATAAACTAATTAATAAGCTAGATTAAAAGACTGAATATATCACATGTTATTCAATGGGAAAACTTGAGTGAAAAGGGCAAAAAAGGAGAGAAAGTATAATAAATAACAACTTTTGTAACTATTTTGGCTGATTCATATTTTTTTCTGTGAGGCTAAGCTTTATATGTGACATAGTTAGAGCTGCATCTCCAGGTCCTGGCAGGGCATGGGGTGTTACAGGTGATCACTTGTGGTCATTGAATAACCTCTTGCTTTTAGTATGATCTTAAGAAAATCACTTTGAATAGGATCATAGACTCACTAGTAATCTGTTTGGTGTTTACAGTTTTGTTCTAGTCCATTAGAAGGACATATTCTACAAGTCATCCTTCTAAATCTGTGGGTTGCAAATAAACTTCCTGTAAATATATGAATATAGGGAAAATGCTCCCCTTCAGTTGTGGGCGGGCTCTCTTCTGAGTAGTAATATTTACATTTTCATGACTTCGTGGTTTCCATTCTGAAGACACCGAATTTTCAGTTTTTTTGATTAAGCCTTCCGTCTTCACATTCAGATTAGGAAACCATCCTTTGTAGCTGAAGATTATAACATAGAGCTGACTAATGTTTAAAAAGAAAATAAAGGCCGGATTAGGAAATCATCAACCACAAAATATGTATGGGGTTTTCCCCAGTATCACATCATGCTGACTTAATTGGTGCTCAGAGTTTAAGGAGTTAAGGTGTGAGGTCACTTCATGAAGTAATGGTTTATTATGAGTTTGCCTGCAAGAGTATACAAGTTTGGAAGCCATACAAAAGATTTTTTTGAAGGATGATGGGTGAAGGGTGATGATGACATCTGGCTTTAATGCTTGCAAATGCTACTTAGTCATCTGTATGGGTGGTTTATCACGATGCTGGAACTGATATGGCGATACAGGAAGCATATGTGTGTGTGCAAGCATGTTTTATTGCCCTACATTTCTTGTATGCTCAAGAAAGTACCATTTGTCTTTTTCTTGCCGAGTATGTACTCAGTTCTGTGGTTTTGGATTGAAAATTTTGGCTTACACAATATTCTGGTGGAGAAAGGAAGTCCCAGGTGGTATTTTTATAGGCTAGCCCTTGGGAAGTGATATATTAAAAAACTATGAGCTTTGGGGATATAGTTCAGTTGGGAGGGGACTTGCCTGGCATGCACAAAGCCTTTGACTTAATCCCCAGGACAGCATAAAGCCTGATATAGTAGCACACACCTGAAATACTAGCAGGATTGTGGATTTAGAGGTCAGATGATCAGAAACTCAAGGCCATCACTTAAGCTACATAAGACTTTGTCCAAAGCAAAACAAAATACAAAACACCCCCCTGTTGTGGAATATTACTTTAACCTGTGTTTCATTTGTTTCTGCTGCTATTCTTAATGATGGAAAGACATGCTACATTCGTTTGATTAAATAAGATTAATCTGGAGTCAGGAGGCTGAGTCAACAAAGTAGCTCAGAGTGGTAGAGAGGAATTGAGGGTAGTGAGGGTTCTTAAGTTGGGGCTGAACAGAAGGACACTACTTTTTCAGGAGCTGCGAGTGAGGAGAGGTTAGGTACTTGCTATTCAGCCTCTCTGAGTGAGCAGAATTTCACTGCAACCTTTGGATTTTGAATTCCATAGAAGGATTGAGATTTAAATGGTTTCCTTTAGCAGCCATGATAGAACAGGTGCCTGAGGGAACTGAATTCCAGCCTGGTTACATTACCACTACTGGTAGCTGCAGAGTTGCAGTTGCCAATTGTGGCAGCAGTTGCTAAGGTGCAGACACTGTATCGAATGAAAAACAACCTCCCAAACACACTCAAAAAAACTACATGACCTAAGAAAGGGCCATCACAGTCTAGACTGGAAACCCCTCAGTAACAGTGTAGGGTTGAGAAACTCATTAAAATATGAGAGAGACAAATGACTTTTATTGTGACAGTATGTCCATATTGCAGATTCTAATTGGGTGTGGTGTGATATGCCTTTAATCTCAAGATTTGGAGACACTTGGATGGGAGAGGCAAGAGTTCAAGGTCAACCTGAGCTATAAGATCTTATTTTAAAAAACAAAAAGAAATTAAAAACATAAAAGAGAATATACTTATCAAGTTGTGATGATGTATCAAAGGATACCCATGAATATCTACAAAATAATTCTCTCCTTTCAAAATATCTATCTAAGACAAGATCTTCATGTATCACACCTACAATAATGGATTACAGTGGACTGAATGAAGAAAAAGATTTGGTAATCCAGCTGTCTTTTGTGAAGCCAGACATCAAACTCATACAGTGGAAAACAGTGTCTTTCTAAGTGGGGCAGTATGCACACCTTAAATCCCAGCACTGTGGAGGCAGAGGCAGGCAGATCTGTGTGAGTTTGAGGTCAGCCTGGTCTACAGAGAGAGAGAGAGAGAGAGAGAGAGTGTTCTAGGACAGATTCCAAAGCTACAGAGAAACCGTATCTCGAAAACCAAACCAAACAAAACAACAAAAAATAAACAATAGCAACAACAAAAAACAAACAATAGCAACAACAAAAACAATGTCTTTCTTCTTATTAAGACTTTCTTGCATAAGGACTACTAAATAAATACTGAAATTTTAATAAAACGTGGTACTTATGCCAATACATACTGAATTTATTATTTTTATTTATATGAAATAGAATATATGTACTTTAAATTCTTGTGTTATTTATTATATAGTAAACACATGTGTTTGGTTTTTGGATAAAGAGACACACAATAAAAATATCTTATACAGCATAAACCTTTGTAAAATTTGTTGCTTGTTTTATTTTTTCAGTGCCGGGATTGGACCGAGAACCCTTTCTAAGCCAAGATCACACTTTCCCCACTGAATTACACTTCCTAATGTTTACCACATCTTATTTAAAATATTTTAAATTAATGTACAAAGTGAATGGGCTTTGAGCTGGTATCTCCGTGTATCTATATGTTCACGCATCATTATATGTGATTGTCACTCCTCATCTTTGTTCCCATTTCATATTACATGCTTTCCAGTCCCCTCTGTCTCTCTTTCCTTAAGACATCTTGCTTCTCTCTCATTATTATTTCTTGTCTCATGATCTACAACCTCAAATGCAAAACTGTGCTTACCCATGTAATAAAAGCTAGTTTCTGCATACGGGAGAAGGTAATTGTGTTTGATTTCCCTTAACATGATAATTCTAGTTATACCTTTTTTCCGGTAAATGTCATGATTTTATTTTTCCTAATGGCTGCATTCAGTCGTGGTATAGATGAAGTACTACATTTCCTTTTGTTCTCTTTAAAATAGTTTAAAGTTTTTAAAGTTATTTCTTCTATTTTTGAGATTATAATATAATTATATCATTTCCCCTTCTCTGTACTCCCTCTAAAGTCTCTTTTAGTTGCTCTTTTTCAAATTCATGACCTCTTTCTTCCTTAATTACTGTTACACACACACACATATATATATATTTAAGTTAAAAATATCTTTCATTTATTTTTGACAATTTTAGAAAGAGTGAAAGATATAGGTCTATTTCCCTTCATTTTCATGTAGAAATTCAGTTTTTCAAATAATATCTTTTTTAAAAATATTTATTTATTTATTATGTATACAATATTCTGTCTGTGTGTCTGTCTGCTGGCCAGAAGAGGGCACCAGACCTCATTTCAGATGGTTGTGAGCCACCATGTGGTTGCTGGGAATTGAACTCAGGACCTTTGGAAGAACAGGCAATGCTCTTAACCACTGAGCCATCTCTCCAGCCCCTCAAATAATATCTTTTAAAAAAGATTATCTCCGAGTGTTTTTGACCATTTTGTCAAAATGAGGCAAATTGTGCAAGTTTGTTCATGAATCCTCATTTTTTACATTTTTGTGTGTCTGTATTTATGTCAGATCCATGCTAGATTTGTTCCAGTCACCCTGTAGTGTAATTTGAGATCAGGTATTGTGGTATGCTAGCATTTCTCTTTCTAAAAGAGCTGCTTTGGCTACCTGGAGCCTTTTACTTCCTTAGAAATTTTAGGTTTTGTCTAGTTTTGTGAAGAATGCCTTTTGTATTTTGATGGGCATTGCAGTGAATCTGTAGACTGCTTTTGGGAATATAGCCATATCCACAATATTAATTCTTTCAATCTATGAGCACAGGAGATATTTCTATTTTTTAATCTTCCATTTCTGGAGGAGGTGTTTGTTGTGGAATAGAATATTTGGTAATTATGTAAAGATGTGTTGTATTTGTTTGTGTTGTATTCTTAACTATGTAAAGGTATGTTGATTTTATTTTTGCTGCATTTCTTTAATTATGTAAAGATGTGGGCCTGTTTTATTTTGCCTACCTAAGGTATCTTAAAAAGATACCTTAAAAAGATGAACAGCCAATAGGTAGGCAGAGAAGGGATAGATGAAGTTGGCAGGCAGAGAGAAAAGGATAGCCAGCCAGTCATCTGGGGTTCAACCAGACACAGAGGAAGCAGGAAAGCAGGATGGGAAGTATGCAGATGAGGTACAGTGAACCATGGGACAGCTTATATATGAATAGAAGTAGGATAATTTAAGTTTAAAAGGAGCTAGCAAGAACCAAGCCTAAACTAAGGCTGAGTGTTAGTAATAAGTCTCTGCTATAGGTGACATTTACATTTTCATAATAGAAGTCTTTCACTTCTTTGCTTAGGCTTATTTTGAGATATTTTTTCCCTTGAGACTCTTATGAATGTTTCCCCATACTAGTTTATTTCTCTGTAATTTCATTGTTATTATATAAAAGTTATTGATTTTAAAAAGTTTTTATTTATTTGAGTAACCTCCACAGAACCAGGATTGAGCCAGTGATCTTCACCAGAGCAGGCCCGAGCCAGTGACCTTCGCAGGAGCAGGCCTGAACCAGGGACATCTGTGGGAGCAGGTCCTAGCCAGTGACCTCCATGGAAGCAGGCCCTCATGACCTTCGTGATTGCAGAGCTAACCCCAGGGGTGCCAAGTGACCTCTGGAAGCACTGAGCAACCTCTGGGGTGATAGGAACTTGTGGCTCCCACTCCACCATCAAGAGCAACCATCTCAGCCTTGGATCCTGGAAGTGTGTTTACTGGAGACATGGCCCAAACTACAGCAATCAGAGGAAAAGATGGGTAGACAAGGTTCGAACATACTCGCCACCACAAAGAGCAGCATGATATCAAGAAAAACTGTTGGCTCTGAAACAAGAAGACTTGAACACACCAATACAGGTGAAACAGAGGAAAATGACCTAAAAAATAGCTTTAGGAGAGTGTTTGAGACCCTTAAAGAGAAAAATGAAAAATTATCTCAAAGAATTAGAGGAAAGACAAACAAAAAATTAGAAGAAATCGACAAATTCCTTAAAGAAAACCAAGAAAAAGCAACCAAACAGGTGAAAGAAATGATTCAAGGCTTGAAAACCAAAATTGAGACAAAAAAGAAAACACAAACTGAGAGAATTCTGGAAATGGAAAATTATCAGGAACCACAAATACAATCATAAACAGCAGAATACAAGAGATGGAAGACAGAATCTCAAGTGTTGAAGATATGATAGAGGAAATAGAATCATCCATCAAAGAAAATATCAAATCTAACAGAAGCTTAACATCCAGAAAATATGGGACGCCATGAAAAGACCAAACCTAAGAATAATAGAGCATGAAGAAGAAGGAGAAGTCCTATTCAAAAGCACAGAAAATATATTCAACAAAATCATAGAAGAAAACTTTCCCAACCTAAAGAAAGATATGCATATGAAGATAAAAGAAACTTACAGAACACCAAATGACTGGACCAAAAGTAAAGGTCCCCTCACCACATAATAATCAAAACACTAAACACACAGAATAAAAAAGAATATTAAGAGTTTCAAAGGAACAGTGCCAAGTAATATATAAAGGCAGACATATCAGAATTACACCTGACTTCTCAATGAAAACAATGAAAGCCAGAAGGTCCTAGTTAAGATTTAACCAATACCTAGTCACAAACCCAGCCCTACACAAAGTACTTAGAAGAGAAACTACAACCAAAAAAAGTTAGCTATACCCACAATAATGCAGATAATAGATGATCTCACAGTAACAAATCCCAAAGAAGAGAAAAACACACACAATAACATCACCAACAACAAAAACTAAAATAACTGGAACTAGCAAACACTGGTCATTAATATCCCTTAATATAAATGGACTCAATTCATCTATAAATGGACATAGGCTAACAAATGACATAAAATATCTTGGAGTAACTCTAACCAAACAAGTTCTGTATGATCAGAACTTTAAATTTTTGAAGAAAGAAATTGAAGAAGATACCAGAAAATGGAAAGCTCTCCCATGCTCTTGGGTAGGTAGAATTAACATATTAATAATATTATTAATAACATAATAAAATAGAAATCTTACCAAAAGCAATCTACAGATTCAATGCAATGTCCATCAAAATCCCAGAAAAATTTTTCACAGACCTTGAAGGAACAATATTCAACTTCACAAGGAAAAACAAAAAGCCCAGTATAGCCAAAACAATCCTGTACAATAAAGGAACTTCTAGAGGCATCACTATCGCTGACTTCAAACTCTACTACAGGGATACAGTACTGAAAACAGACTGGTATTGCATAAAAACAGAAGGAGGACCAATGGAACCAAATCAAAGACCCAGGTATCAATTCACACACCTAAGAACACTTGATTTTTGACCAAAAAAAAATCAAAAAATATAAAATGGAAAAAGAAAGCTTATTAAACAAGTGGTGCTGGCATACTGGATATCAACATGTAGAAGAATGAATATAGATCCATATCTATCATCATGCATAAAACTGAAGTCCAAATAGATCAAAGACCTCAACATAAAGCCAACACCACATCAGACAAAGAGCTTATCTCCAAAATATACAAAGAACTCAAGAAATTGGTCATCAAATGAACAAATAATCCGATTAAAAAATGGGGTACAGATCTAAACAGAGAACTCTCAACAGAGGAATCTAAAATAGCTGAAAGACACTTAAGGAAATGCTCAACATCCTTAGCCATCAGAGAAATGCAAATCAAAACGACTCTGAGATTCCATCTTACACCTGTAAGTAAGAATTGCCAAGATCAAAGACAATGATGACAGCTTATGCTGGAGAAGATGTGAGGTAAAGGGAACACTTTTCTATTGCTGGTGGGAGTGCAAACTGGTACAGCCTCTTTGGGTATCAATATGGCAATTTCTTAGAAAATTAGGAAACAACCGACCTCATGATCCAGCAATACCACTTTTGTGTATATACCCAAAGGACACTCAATTGTACCACATGGACAGCTGCTCAACTATGTTAATAGCAGCACTGTTTGTCATATCCAGAACCGGGAAACAACCGAAATGTCCCTCGACTGAAGAATGGATAAGGAAAATGTGGTACATTTACACAATGGAGTACTACATGGCAGGAAAAAATAAAGACATCTTGAAATTTGCAGGCAAATGAATGGAGCTAGAAAACAAATATTATTTTGATTTAGGTAACCCAGACCCAGAAAGGCAAATATCATATGTATTTACACATAAGTGGCTTTTAAACATAAAGCAAAGCAAAACCAGCATACAATTCACAATCCCAGAGAACCTAGACAACAAAGAGAACCCTATGAGGGACATACATGGATCTAATCTACATGGGAAGTAGAAGAAGACAAGATCTTCTGAATAAATTGGGAACATGGGTATCATGGGAAAAGAAAGAAGGGGAGGGGGTAAGAAGGGAGGAGAGCAGAGAAAAATATATAACTAAATGAAAATAAAAACCAAAAGATTAAGGATGCAGAACAATAAATAAAATAAACTTTTTAAAAAGTTTTATTTATTTGTACATGTGTGGATGTTTTGCCTGTACCACATGTGTGCCACATATCTGCCACATGTGTGCCATTTGTGTGTGTGCTGCAAGTATGCTGCATGCGTGATATGTGAACCACATGTGTACCTCATGTGAATCATACCACATGTGTACACATGTGTTTCATAGAGACCAGGGCCCACAAAGACCAGAGAGGGCATCAGCTATTCTACAACTGGAGTTACAGATTGTTGTGGACTGCTATGAGGGTGCTAAGAATTGAGCCAGGGTCATCTGGAAGAGCAGATAGTGCTCTTGATTGCAAGGCTATCTCTCCAGCCCATAGGAAAGTTACTGATTTCTGTAGGCTGATTTTGTATCCTGTTGCTTTGTTGACAGAAGTTTCTGTTCAGCCTGGTTATAAACTGTTTGGTCTATTGCTCAGGCCTATTATTAACTAACTCTTAAACTTAAATTAACCCAAAATTCTTATCTATGCTCAGTTATATGACTTGGTACCTTTACTCAGTAAGGTATTCTAATCTTGCTTCCTCTGCATCTGGTGATGACTGCATCTTTGCCTTTTCTCTTCTCAGAATTCTCCTAGTCTGGTTGTCTTGCCTATACTTCCTCTCTGACTACTGGCCAATCAGTGTTTTATTAAACCAATGCAAGTGACAAATATTTACAGTGTACAAGAGCATTATCCCACAGCATTGAATATATTAATCCACTAAAGTTTTCTAGCTAAATCTTCGGAAGTTTTAAGCATAAGATCATTTAATTTTTAATTAAGGATAATTTGACTTCTTCTTTTTCTATTTTGATGTAGGATTCCCCTCTGTATCTTGTGAATATCATTGGTTAATAAGGAAACTGCTTTGGGCCTATAACAGAGCTATAGGGATCAGAGCTAGGTGGGGAAAACTAAACTGAATGCTGGGAGAAAGAAGAGTGGAATGAAGAGAAGCCATGGAGCCGCCAGAGACAAATGTGCTGAAACTTTGCTCGTAAGCCACAACCTCGGGGTGATGCACAGACTAATGAAGATGTGTTAAATTAAGATGTAAGAGTTAGCCAATAAGAAGCTAAAGGTAATTGGCCAAGCAGTGATTTAAGTAATTCATTTTCTCTGTGATTATTTCAGGGCTGAGCGACTGAGAACTAACTAGTGGCCTCCTTCAACACTATTTATTCTCCCCCTTCCTTCCTTCCTTTCTTCCTTCCTTCTTTCTTTCCTTCCTTCCTTCCTTCCTTCCTTCCTCCTTTCTTTCCTTTTTTCTTTCTTTCACTTTGGGCACTGTATTGAATGAGAGAAGAGAGAGTGGACACCCTTTTTTTCATTCCAAATTTCAGTAGACATTATCCCACTTTTTCCACATTTAGTATAATTTTATAGATGGATGAGGCATATGAAAACTTTTTAATGTTGAGGTTTTGCTCCTTCTGTCCTATTTTCAATGGGTTTTTTATTATGATGTTAAATTTCATTAAAACCTTATTTACTGATTGGGATGACCATGTGGTTTCCATCCTTAAGTCTTTTTAAAATTTATTTTTGGATGTATATTTTATTTTATGTATATGAGTATATTGTTTTCATGTATGTGTGTTGATCATATGACTGCCTAGTGCCCACAGAAGTCCAAAAAGAGTGTTGGAAGCATGGGAACTGGAATAATGGATGTGAGCCACTAAGTGGGACATCTGTCCAGCCTCATGCACTTATGATTTTTTTTTATTTATGTGCTGACATAGACTTATTAGTTTGTAAATTTTGAAGCAATGCCCCCTTTCTGAAATCAATCCATATTGGTCATTGTATATAATCTTATTTTGCTCCTAAAATTCAAATTGCAAGAATTTTATTGAGAACTTGTTTAGTTATGTTCATCAGAAATATTGCTCTATTATCTTATTTGTGTGTCATTATCCAGTTTTGGCATTATGGTGATGCTGGCTTTATGCAATGAACCTGATAGTGTTCCTTCTCTATTTTATGGGACTAGTTTGAGAAACATTGGTGTTAGTTTTTCTTTTAATGTTTAGTAGAATTCAGGTGAATACACCTGATATTAAAGTTTCTTTTTTTTTTGATAGAACCACAGTTTCTGTTTATTTTATTTTTTTATTTTTTTTTTAGTAAATTTTATTAAATTATAAAAGTTTCCATTTCCACCCCCCCCTCCCAACACCCTCCCACTCCCCCTACTCCCCCTCCTCCTCCCTCTTCGTCCCCCAGGGCAGTCAGGGTTTCCTGCCCTGTGGGAAGTTCCAGTTCCTTCCCCCTCCCTCCAGGTCCAGGAAGGTGAGTGTCCAAACAGACTGGATCCCCAAAATCTTTTTTGGGAGATTTTTGTTACTGCTTACATCTCATTGATTGTTTCAAAACCCTTACAATTTTTTCTACCTACATGGTTTAATTTTGATGGGTAATTAGATTTTAATGTGGTCTCCAATTATTATCTGTTAGCCTCCGCACTTTTCTGTGAATACCCAGACCTCGAAACAGGTGCGCGCTTTCCTGACTCAAGCCTACGAGAATGGACGACTGTCCTAAGGGTTTAAACACACAGACACAAAGAGACCTGCTCATTCACCAAAGAGCAAATGGCAAGTTTATTAAACTCAAGTCGGGTATATATAGTAGTGGGCAAGAGGGCAAAAGGGCACGGCCCCCTCCCATCAGGAGCAGTGGAAGAAGATGACAGGTGCCCGGTGCCTCAGGTCAGAAGCAGCTGGGAGAGGCAGGCGTGGCAGGCATATAGGGCCCACAGCTGGAACCTTGTTCACAGGTGGAATTACCATAACAAAAGAGAGCCAAGTTCTTTCTAAGCTATACCCTCAGGCTGGTGCAGAGCAGAGAAGCTAGAGAGCCAGAGGTCAAACAGCCCTGCAAATCGCCAGGAAGAAAAGGGGGAAAGACCTAGGTACCTACAATTATCTGTATTTCAATGACATCTGTAGCACCCCTCCTCTTTTAATAACTAATTTTATTAATTTAGGGTTTCTCTCTCATTTAATTACTTTCTTTAAAGTAATTGTCAATCTTGCACATTATTTCTTTTTCAAGAAGAACTACTTTTGAATCAGTCCAAAGTATAGTTCTTTTAGTCTCTAGTTCACCATTTCTGCCCTGATCTTTGCTATTCATTACCATGTTCTGCTTTTGATTTTGGATTATTTTCATTTTCTTAGAATCTTGTTAGGTTACTGATTTGAGCTCTTTTGTATTATATATTTTTTTTAAAATTAAAAACACACACACAGAGCTATAAACCTTTTTTTTTTTTTTAGAAATGTTAGAAATGTCTCGAATTTTCTGGTGGGTTCTGTCTTCATTTTCATTTGATTCTAGCAACTTCTAAATTTTCTTTCTGATTTTGTCAAGAACCCACTATTCATTTAAAAGGTTTTTTTTTTGTTTGTGTTTGTTTGTTTCTGTTGTTTTGTACAACTTTTTTGATTAATGATATCTAGTATAATTTCACTATGATCTTATAAGCTATGAGGTGATTTTGATTGGTTTTTTATTTGCTAAGACTTGTTTCATGACCAAGATTGTGGTATATTTTAGAAAATGTTCTATTGATTGCTGGGAAAAATATGTATTTTTGTCTTTTTGTATGTAATATTTTGTATCTGTGAAGTCTATTTGTTCTATGGGATAATTTATCTCTTTAGGTTTTGTTTTTGTTGTTGGTGATGATGATGATGATAATGATAATGATTTTGGCTTGGATGACCTAACTAGAGATGAGGGGATTTTACTAAAACTACTTATTGTAATGCTAACGCACAATACTAATCAGTTTTAATTTGTCCTAT
This sequence comes from Myodes glareolus, assembly GCF_982192425.1. Classification (NCBI taxonomy): domain Eukaryota; kingdom Metazoa; phylum Chordata; class Mammalia; order Rodentia; family Cricetidae; genus Myodes; species Myodes glareolus. The sequence goes on from NC_142030.1 coordinate 74,115,764, forward strand.
TTAGTCTTAATAATAGAAACTTAGAGTCTGATATAAGGTAAAGGCTGAAATATTAGAGAAATAAAAGAACAACCAAGGTCACCTCTTACCTTTCCAACTTTTCTGACCTTAAGAAGCATAGCTCCTTATCACTTCCTCTCCCCACCCAGCCTCATCACTTCCTGTCTGTCTGTACAGTCCTCCAGATCTCTATAGTTAACTAGTGGCTAGCTCTACCCTCTGACCTCCAGGCAATCTTTGTCAGACACAAAGAAAATATCAGAACATTATACATCAGGACATATCGGATATTTTATGCCCATTAGTGTTTGTTTTATGAAATTGGGAGCCCCAATGAAGGAAGAAGCAAGATTAAACATAAAATCTAAAGAATATGGGGAGTAAGTGTATTATGGATGGAGGGAAGAAAAGAGAAAGAGAGAAATCATTAGAAAAAATAAGAAAAAAATAAAATAGATTTTCCCAATAGTGAAAAATTAGATTAATGTAAGAAGGAGAATAAAAAGTAATACTATAAGAACATTAAAATGTTGGTGAGGTAATATCAAAATACTTTTAAAATGTCAATATTTTGGAAATAGAAGAAAACTCAATGACAAAATGGAAAAAAGAAGCTAAGGAAAATCAAGCGAAAAGAAGAAAGAGAGAAAAGAGAAGGAAAGAAGAAAAAAGAAAGAAGAAAAGGGTTACATTGGAGTAGCTGCTTGATGAGTCTTCAAAATTTCGATAATGGGAGTTGGAGAGATGGCTGAGCACATCAGAGTACTTTCAGAGGACCCAGGGGTAGTTCCTAGCACATACAGTGGCTTATAATCATCCACAACTCTGGTTCCCTCTCCTGGCCTCCACGGGCACCAGAGGCTCACGTGGTACACATACACACATGCAGGCAAAACATTTATTCATATAAAGTAGATCTAAAAAAAACCTTTACAATTGTAGAATGTTAATTATATATATGGATAGGAGGGGTCAGTTTAACTTATGGACTTAACTTCTGTTGTTTTATGCTGTTCTTGTGCTGTATTGGATTAGTGTCTAATATTTTCCGGAATTGTCTTGACAAGGCATATCAGGAGCCAGTCTCTGCTGGCCACATTTGGTTTTGCCTTCTCTTGTTTTGGCAGATTTCTGTCTCACTTTTCTGAGAGTCCCTAATTCTTACTCCTTGGGTAGCTGTTGCAGCTCATGGATGTCTCCCAAGTGTGTTGGGTGTGTGGGAAGCTCCCCAGCACTGAGATCAGTACAGTCAGAGACATTATCTTCATACTTTAAAGGCCGCCTCAGTATTAATCATGCTGCCGGAGGGACAGAACTGTGGGTACCAGATGCTCCTTTGGAACTTCATGGCTTTACATGAAAGACAGGTTGCTAGAGAACTTGATCCCCTGGCTGACCTCAAGTTCAGAGCTATCAAATTTTGAGTGATTCTCAGTTAATGAGATCTGTTACCAGCCGCTGAGGACAGGCAGGACTCCCTCTCTTTATGCACACCCCAACCTGTTCTATCCTCCCACTGCATGTACTCTTAGTTCCATCAGGTCCTGACGCTACTGCTGCCCACAGCTGCCTTTCCGAACCTTCCCTTTCCCAGAGGCTGTGGCCGGCCAAACTGTAGTTCCCTGACCTGTGGTTGTTTACAATTCTCAGGCCCACGGAAGCATTTAGTAATTAACGGCTTTCTCTCTAAAGACAGTGTCAGGTCTCTGTCCTCTGAGTCACAGTGTGACACAATGGGATTCTCTCCACCGCTGGTTCATCTGTGGAAGAATCAGTGCATTTCAAAGCCCACCACTAGCTTTGAACATCCTGCTTACTGTGGCTTGTCCAGAGGGCAGGCTTGCCTTGCTTCTCTTGGACTTACCTCATGGAAGAGGCATCTGCATCCTCTTTCCCTCTAGAAACCCAAGGCTGAGACTGCATCGTGCTGACTTCTCTGCTCAATGCTGCACCTTGTCTTCTTTTAAAGGTTTATTATTGCTTATACATGTATGTCTGATTTTCTGTATGTTATTCATATCATGTCATACAGGTTCCCCAGGGGGCCAGAAGATGGCATCACAGCTCCTCTAGAACTAGAGGTGGGTGTATCATGCAGGGGCCTGCTTATTGGGGTTTATGTCCTTCCCAGTTCCCCACAGCTGGCAAGCCCCAAAGAAAATCACACAGAGATATCCATAAGTTATAAAACTGATTGGCCCATTAGCTCAGGCTACTTATTAGTTCTTGTAGTTTATATTAACCCATTATTCTTATCTATGTTAACCACCTGGCTCGGTACCTTTCTCAGCGAGGCGGCTCACATCTTTCTTCTTCGGTGGTCTGGGAAGAACTGTGGAGGGAGCTTCCTGCTTCCTAGAATACTCCTATTTTCATCGCCACACCTCTACTTCCTGTCTGGTTGACCCACCTATACTTCTTGCATGGCCAATCAGCATTTATGTAAAACATGATTGACAGAATACAGATTATTCTCCCACACCACTCCCCCCCTTTTTTTAAGCAAAGGAAAATATCCATAGTCCATTTGTTGGGAATGTGGGCATAGTATTCCAGGCTACTTCTGGTTGATTGGGGTGCTGGTAATCTTATGGGGACCTAAAGAAAATTTAGAATTATCATCAAGTCCTGACTGGAGTATCCTGTGAGTCTTGATCATCTCAGGCAGCAGTCTTGAATCTGTTCTGGATGTAGAACTTAGACATCTGGGCCATCTGTTCCTATCGGAGATTTTTCAGGTGGTCTTCCTTGATCAAACCTGATTTTTCTTAGCTCAGAATGAATGCACAGTCTCTCATTTTCTGTGGAAACAAAAGCAAAATCTCTTCTCCAAAGTAACATACCTTTGACTTCAATTTTGAAGTCAAGGCATTTTCAAAATACCTATCTTGGATCAATTTAGCAGCATTTATAAGCAAATATCTTTTAGCAGCTCTTGCTCCTTCCTCAACATTTAAACAATTCAAAGAGAGCATAAATAGCATACAGTATCAAGATTCTCTGTGTATTTTCCATCTTTATGTGGGTTTACTTTAACCTGTATTTCTTTTATTTTTACTTTTAACTTTTGGCTTTTTGAGACAGGTTCTCTGTGTATCTTTGTCTTGGAACTCCCTCTGTAGACCAGGCTATCCTTGAACTCACAGAGATCCACTTGCCTCTGCCTCCCCAGTGCTGGGATTAAACGTGTGTACCATCACACTCAACTACTCTCTTTCTTTCTTTTTTACTTTAAGAACTTTAACCTTTATCCTGCATATATTTTTAACACAATGTAAACCATTTAGAGGTTTTCTTCATCTTTGAATCTCTCTTTACTGTATCTCTCTCTCTCTTTTTGAGACCACATGAGTCTTTAATATGCTAAGCAATATGGGTAGGATTAAAGCCGTGGCTTTGACGGCTGGATCCAGCCCATTTCTTAACTTTCTGAGATTCCAGCCTCATGGTTGAAGTACCAGCTGTAGTCATGTTTATTGTCACACTCTATGGCATTTCAAGGTCCCTGTCAGCAAACAAGCTGCAGCAGAGCATTCAGAAACCACACTCAAATGCTCCGTAGTCAGAACGCCTGTCTGAAAGAGTCAGAGCTTGCTCTGGCAGGATGGCCCAGAAAGCCGACATTTTAAAACGGCACAGGTTTTTTTCCTGCTACGACTGAAAACTGAAAATCATGCATTCAGCTTTTCATCAAAACCATTTAAGTGTTTCATGGCAGGATCTCTTAAAAGAGCAGCAGGGTTTTGCAGCTAAAGCTGAGTCAAAAAACTTCTCTTAGATGAGAGTGCTTGCTTGCCTCTAGCAAGCAGAGCAGACCTGGGAAATTGCTGCCACCAAGAAAACATGCTTTACTCTATTTTTTCCCAAGCTTTCTCAGGCTTTCTGTGAATGCAGTTATCCACGTGGGTGCCATTCTGTAACACTTAAATGCATTGGGTGCCATTCTATAACATGAGGGTCAGCTGCTTGTTGGGGTTTATGTCCCATCCAGTACTTCACAGCCAGCAAGCCCCAAAGAAAATCACACAGAGAACTCCATAAGATTATAAACTGATTGGCCCATTAGCTTGGGCTTCTTATTAGCTCTTGAGATCACCAAAGAAGCAAGATGTGAGGTGCCCCACTGAGAAAGGTACCGAGCCATGTGGCTAACATAGATAAGAATAATTGGTTAATATAAGCTACAAGAGCTAATAAGTAACCTGAGCTAATGGGCCAATCAGTTTTATAACTTATGGGTATCTCTGTGTGATTTTCTTTGGAGCTTGCCAGCTGTGGGGAACTGGGCAGGACATAGACCCCAACAAGTAGGTCCCTTCATGTTACAGGTGGGAATTGGAGTTACCCAGATGTGGCTAACTGGGAATTGAACCCAGGTCTTAGGCAAGGGCAGCAGATACTCTTACCCCCTGAGCCTGCTCTCCAAATGGTGAAGTATTGAACGCTCTTACATCTGTTCATTTGTTACTCACGGGTGCTTTTGCACAATAGCAGTTGAGCAGTTGTGATGGAGATCTTAAGTACCTGTCAGGCTCTAAAACATTTACTCTTTGGTTCTTTACAGAAAAATTGTGCTAATTCCCTCCCTCATACCTTGTTTCTTTACATGGTTTAATTTAATTAAAATCAACTAGGAGAAAGTTCATAGTGAACTACGTTCCCACATGTCTCTGCATAAGTTATTACCACATTCACCAAGGGAATAAAATTTTGAGTAAGTAAAGGTTTTTATAGTTAAAATTACCCATAAGACAAAATTCAGATTAACCGAAGTGCTGATGTAATGCCTGGCCCTTGTAGAGATATGGCTGTGCCTGAGGCAGCTCGGTATGCCTTTTCACAGATTCTTTTCTGGGACTTTTCTCTGACAAAAGTACTTGGCTCTTTGTGAACATTTTCCTCTCTGCTGGCATTATCTACTAACACTTGACACCTAACTCAACAGATCAGCCTCACGTCAAGTCAAGCTAGTCAGTGTGTCTCTAGAGAACTTGAGATGAGATCCCTGAGACAGGTGGCCACCAGATGTTGCAGATTTGCCCAATGATAATGCTTTTAGCCATGAATGAGCTTTGCTAGTTTCGAATTAAACGATTCTTTTCACTTTCTGCATTTATTCTTTCTACCTGGGTCCTGAAAGCATATATGACTTTTTCATTAAAAAAAAATCTTAAACAAGAAATAAAAAATAGTATTGAAATTTCTCATAAACTGCTTTATGATTTATGGTGTCACATTGTAAATAACATTTTACACAAACTAGGACTGTGCAACACTGTATGTTATTTTTATATGTTTTTTCATAACATAGTATATATGGCTCAGAACTATCCAATAGTTAAGCTAAAAATAAATTTGGAGGAATACATCCTTCACCAATCACTGTTATTGAAAATGGCACTTGTTTTTTATGGTACTTGACCTGGTAAGATTTTGGTGTGAATTACCAATGTCTGTGGCTTTGACTTATATGCTGGGAAATTGGGAAAGGAGGATTGGACAGAGACAGAAGGTAGATGGAGAGGTGGGGAAGCTGCAGCTTTGGTTCTCCAGTCAGAGGCCCTCACTTCATCACAGCTTTAATTTTACTTTACTTATTTCTACCTTTGGGAGAACAAGAACTTTTCTGGAAATGTCTCTATAACTATCACACTTACAAATATTCGAGTAAGGTGGTTCGCTGGTAAAGGCATGTGTCAGCAAGCCTGGTGACTTGAGTTTAATCCCTGAAACCCTTGTGGTGGGAGGAAATAATTGATTCCTGATAATTGCTTTCCGATCTCAGTACATGCATGATGGCATACATGCACCCACCCATTCATATCCACACCCAAAATAAAGAAATATATGTAAAAATAAAAGTATTATTCGGAACTTGGTGTGGCGCATCCTTGCACTTGTGAGGGGAGGTAGATAGATGTAGGAGAGTTTGGAGTTCAAGACTATTCTTGGCCACATAGAAAATTTGAAGCCAGGCTAGGCTCCATGAGATCCTGTCTAAACCAAACAAAACAAGCTTACTTGGATAAGGAGCTATTATTCACCCCTGAATATATAGTGCTGAGGTCATGGAGTTTATTTCAGGGAGGATAGTGTATGCTATGACAGTATTTAATAAGGTAAATAAGTTCAAAAAGTCCATAAATCATAAGGCTACTTATTTTACCTTTTAAAAACATACAGTAAAGTGCCTGTTGAAAATGTGATAGTAAGAATTTGAACGGTTTTGTCATTTTCTTTAAGGTGTTCCTCTCCTTCCCTCATTTCCTTGCAGGGTTTTCTTTTGTCTTTACTTGATTCGTGCAGCTTTCTGACCCACAATTTTCTAAACTTTTAGAAATAGAGTTTTCAACAAACACTTCGAATAAAATCACAAGACTGAGTTATTTAAAATTCTCCAGTCAGAGGCTGGAGAGATAGCTGGGTGATTATCAGCAATGTTGGCTCTTCAAGATGACCTAGGCTGAGTTTGCAGCACCTACAAAACAGCTTATGATCATTTTTACTTCCAGTTATAGAGATTTAATTTCTTCTTAAGGCCTCCATGAGCTTCCCACAAGTCATGTAGTGCCCAGACATATGCAAGCAAAACACCCATAAACATAGAAAATAGAAGAAAATTTATCAATCATAAAAACAAAAGCTTTGATGGAACTGCTTTCCTCATAATAGAAATAACAGACATGTAACTGTGTACGCAGAAGCATGAGGGTTTTGATGTGGTCCTCTCCTGCCTTGCCCGAATCCATTCATAGGTTGTGCTGAGGTATGACTACTGCTGCATTCTGCTTCAGTCATGTCCCCTGCTAAATTGTCAAATTAGCCACTGCTTTTAGAACTTTTTCTGAACTCCATATATCTGATAGTGTGTTGGCAAAGTCCTGTCAATGTTTGACAGTGAATTGTTTTGGCCCATGGAACCAAATCTTTGGAATTTCTTTGTCAAAAAAAAAAAAAAATAAAGACATGTGGAAGGTGGAGTTAGGGGGGGGTCAGGGCCATTTGCTTAAGGAGAATTTAAGCGATACAATGAGATTCTGTTTGAGTTGATGGTGATTTTGATTTCCAAATATCTATATTTTCTAGGTCCCATTTTACCTCTCTTTTTCTTTCTCCAGTTCTGGGCTCTTCAGCTCTTCCCTCCAGGACTCAGTTCTCGCCACTTTGTTTCATGATTCTAACCAATCCTGTTGACTTTTTCCAGCTCCGGATTGAATCTTACCCCAGAGTTCTAGACTCAAGATTAAATTTCTGATCTCTCAGAAATCAAGACTAAATTTTCTCCTCTCTCTCTCTCTCTCTCTCTCTCTCTCTCTCTCTCTCTCTCTCTTTCTCAGTTTTTTGAGGCAGGATCTCACTATGTAGCTCTGGTTGTCCTGGAACTCACTATATAGACCAGGATGGCCTGGACATCACAGAGATATGCCTGCCTCTGTCACCCAAGTGTTGAAATTAAAGACATGCACCATTATACCCACCTGACTCTGCTTGCTTTCTTGTTTCCATAAATATGGGTAATTGTCAAGCCAAAGTTAACATGTCTCATGGATTTCTGGAATGTGCTACCTTCTATTCTTGCTCCTTTCGAATCACCTCCACTTCAGAGATGTCATAGCATGGAACTATTTCCTAAGGCTTCAGCCTGGAACCTAGTTCTCATGGCTTTCTTCTTTTTCTTCACCATACAACCAACCTCTATGTCATCTTTATAAAGCCAGGTGTGGTGGCTCAAACTTAAAGTTCCAGCACTTGGAAGGTTGAGGTGGGAAGATTGTTGTGAATCTGATTCAAGATCAACCTGAAATACACAGTGAATCCCATACTAGCCTGGGCTATAATGTGAGACCTAGTCTCAAATATATTAGTGTGTGTGGGAGGTAAGACATCTTTAAATTCTAACTTATGCCTGTCTTCTACTGTTTCTCACAGATTACATTGTCTAAGTAAAAGGCACCTCTCTTGAAGATATTGAAAATGTTTTAAGAACTTAGGACTTTTCATGACAGTGAGACACATCTGCTCCTGGCAGCACCAATAACTTCAAGAGGAAGATGGACACCAAAGAGGCTCCTTATGGAGTTGGCTAGACATTTGGTCAAGAAACTGCTCTTGCCTGGACTGCTTGATGAACTGGACATACAGGACCCTCAGAGAAAGGACTGCTGAATTTGCCTAAAGGTGAGATGGTTCTTCAGGTTTCCTGCTTCATGAAAGAGTCTGCCAGACATTCTACAGGACACAGAAGAAAGTGACTGACAAACTGTCAATATAGGCAGAACTCTCTTTGAAATTTCCTGCTTCGTGGAAAAGTCTGCTGGATGCTATGGGCCTGTAGGCTGAAGATGGATGTCCCAATGGTACAGAAGAACTTTGGGTAACTGTCCAGGCAGTAAGATGTCTCTGTCATTTCTAGAGTTTTGGAAGTTGCTTACAATGCACTTCCTGTTTATAGGTAATATTATATCCTTCTGGACTCTTTGATGGAGTTGAAGAATGCCTATCTATCTTAAATACATCTCTGTCCGTCTAGAGAATCTAACCAACATGACTAAAGCTTGACTCTTATAGATGATTATCTATTAAGCTATATTTCTTAATTATATATTACACTTTAAAATGAGCTGCACAAACACAATACCTTAATCAAGAGCAGAAACATACATATACAAAATTAAATTTGTATCAATTAACCAAGATCCAAATCTCTAAGCAGAAGATGGTGGTAATGTCTTCTTGCTTGAATGCCTATTTTCACTCTTGACACCAGAGAATCTGTTAATACAGTAAGCAACATGGTCTGTTGTGGAACATTATTTTAAGATGTGTTACATTTGTGATGCTGTGGAATATCTGTTTTATGATACAAAAATGTGTTGTATTCTTTTGTGTTGCATTTGTTCAACTCTGTGAAACTGTGTTACTTTGCTTGCCTAAAGCACATGATTGGTTTAATAAAAGCTGATTGGTCAATAGTAAGGCAGAAGACGGATAGGCAAGACTGCTAGGTAAAGAATAAATAGAAAGAAAGAATGAGAAGGTCAAGGATTGAGACAGGGAGGAGAGGAGGATGCTGGGGGCCAGCCACGCAGTCACATAGTCAGACACAGAATAAGAAGGAAAGAAAAGATATGCAGAAATAGAGAAAGGTAAAAGCCTGGAGGCAAAAGTTAGATGGGATAGTTTAGATTAGAAAAAGCTGGCTGTAAATAAGGCAAGTTAAGACTTGGTGTTTATAAGAAGGAATAAATCTCCATGTATTTATTTGGGAGCTGCAAAAATTTATTTACAATGTTGAAATGACATCCTGTTGTTGGGGGATGGAGAAATGGAGAGGGACACTTTTGTAGTCTACACTATGTCTATATGTGTGTGGATGTATGTGTATACAGGCATGTGAATGGATATTGGTCCTCAGGAGCACTACCACACTGTTTTTGTTTGTTGGGGGCAGATTCTCTCACTGGAACCTAGCTGGGCAGTAAGCTACAGAGACCCATCTCTCTCTGCCTCTCCAGTGCAGGTATTGTAAGTGTCTACCAATCTGCCTTTTTTTACAAAATGGGGACTGGTGGTCAAATTCAGGCCATTATGTTTGTATGGAAAGCACTTTTATCAACTGAACTATTGTCCTAGTGTTATATTATATAAGGGCACACACATATTTACTCTGTATTGTGTAAAGGAATCTACATATGCACTTTAAAAAATAGTTATCAGTCTGTTTGCTCTGAGTTAACCCCTAACCCTGGGATGGGAGTGGTACTCGGGCTGATACTAAGAGACTCTGTCAGAGAGTGTCTGAATCCAGCTCTGTAGAGAGACAATAGCAGGAGAATTTCGGGAAATGATGAGAGAGGCATCAACACTAGGAATCTCTGGGAGGGGCCTGACCGCCTCACCAGGGCAGCGGCACTGAAGTTTGGAATGCCTGGCAGGCTAGAGAAGAGGCATACTGCAGTTCTTTCTGATACCTTCTCTGGCCATCACTCTCAGAACAAAGGGCAAGTTAAAGCCAGAATTCCTGTGTCAGATCAGGTGTTTTTGTGGCGACAGCCAAGACTTCCATTGTTCCAGTCACACCGTTACCCTTCAAGCAACACCAAGATTTCCAGGATGTTCTCTGCACCGCGTGACCCGCTGATCTCTGAACTCTGCCCTATCATTCTACTACGTTTACACCGCTCTCCAGTCACAGTGGGCCTTGGCTTCCTTTACGTTACCAGTGGCTTCCTATAATTCAGATCCCTGACCAAGTCACCTCCACAGAGAAGGCCTCGTCTTCTTGCTCCAATGATCCCTCACTGAAGGGACCCAATTTATTATTATACACCAGCTCCTTAAATGTTTATCTTTTGCACCAGCTCCTTAAATGTTTATCTTTTCCTCATAGAGTTTCCCATCTTAAATTTTATCTCTTCTTTACTTGTTTATTTCTGCCACCAGAATCTAAGCTTTAAACTGTAAACTCCATAAATCTTATTTGTCTTTCTCACCAAGATATTGCCCTCCACAAGATAACATGCAGCACCTAATAGCTTTTCAATCAGTTTTTCTTAAGTTATAAATGGAAATATTTGAAACATAAAAACAAAACCATGAACCATTAGTTGGGACATGTTTTAATTAAGCTATGGTCCAACCATCTATGTTAGAGTCTAGTCAGAAAAAAAATAAAGCACAGTAGTAATTTGAACAGAAAAAGGTTTGGCATTGCACAAAAGTGACTCTCCCAAGGTGTCAGCAGTGTGAAGATTTATTGCTGCCCAATGCCTGTTGTCTTTTCTTTTATTTACATATTTATTATTGTGCACACATGCACACACAGAGGTTTCAAGACCTGTGTATGGAGGTCAAAGGTCAAGATTCCAGAGCCTGTTCCCTTCTTTGTCCATGTGGATCCTGAGGTCCTGAGGATGGAACTCAGGTCATCAGACTTGGCAGCACTGGCCTCAGCTTTGCAATATTGATCTTCTCTGGTTCCCGTTACCAAGGTAATAGTGTAAAGTTTACCTAAATGTAGAGCTGGTATTCATGTAGTAAACAAAGGCGATGATTTGGAGAAGCACTTTCATTTGCTCTTCCTTGGGATACATAGACAAAATACAGTCTACTCTGCAGCCCCAATCATCAGGTTATCTAATCACTGTGGCCAAAGTGATCGCTGAGTAACACAGACATTTGACCACAGCTGGGCTAACAGGAAGCTGTGCAGGAACTTTGGGTGGAATTCTCAGGAAATCTCCTGGTAGCTCCCAAGACCACCATGTGGTGCCAGCTCTTCCAACACAACAACAGAAATGGAGAAACCAAACTCCTGAAGCTGTTCCATCCATCACTACACTCCGCTGTCTTGGAAAATTTACTCCCTAGACTTCCCACTTAGTGTCTCCTTCCTTAGTTTTAAAGATGGCTTGAATTATTCTCATAATCTCCAAACACGTGTGGGCTGCTGTAAAGAAGAAGCCAATGACACTATTTATTGTGTTTCTGAGTGCTGGAGTCATAAAGTCTCGGATGACGTACTTCTTGATAGATATAAGAAGGACATCTTTTTGTTTTGTTTTGTTTTGCTTTTTTTTTTGAGGCCTTGTCTCACTCCACATCCTGGACTGGCCTTGAACTTATAGCAGTTCTCTGCCTCAGCCTCTGAAGTTTATAAGAGATTATAGGTGCGAGCCACTATCTCCAGATGACACACTCACAAAGAAGAAATAATATTAGTAATAAGTCTGAGAAGAGAGAAAATATTGGGAAGGCATAGAAAAGAATATGGTATGCTCCTCAAAAGACAGAGACAGACCTTGGAGCACTCATGAAGAGTATATGGACATATGAAATATGACAAGAGGTTGTCAGGAACCAGGTGTTCTAAGAGTTTGATAAAGAATTACTGATTTATATATTGGAAGGAAACATAGGAAGACATGAGACTAATGGCAGGGTTCCAGATAGGCTATAAAAGGACTGGAGGGAAGAAATAAAATTCATCCCCAAACCAATATTTGTGGAACTTAATAAATTGAATTCATTGATAGGACTTGAGTGGGCGTGATGGTTCTTGTCTTTAACCCTAGCACTGGGGAGGCAGAGGCAGGTGGATCTCTATGAGTCTGAAACAGCTTGGTCTACCTGTGGGTTCTAGGACAGCCAAGGCTAAATAGTAAGACCCTGGCTCAAAAAAACCCAAAACAAACAAACAAACAAACAAACAAAACCCCCAAAAACTCATCGAGGTTGAGAGCGAGAGAGAAATTCTAAACAGACCCTGCATTTCTGACTTGAGCATCTGGGGGGTGCCATTTGACAAAGAGAGACACAGAAGACAAGATCCTTGGAGTCACATGATAAGCTCAGACAGGCACTCCACAAACAGTTCTGAGCTTGGACTCAAAGTTTAGATGTCATGAAGCAGGAGGAATAACTGGTGCTCCTAGATCAAGGAAAAAGTACAGATTCTGTCAAAAAAAGGTGGTGGTTGGGGCATCAAGTTTTAAATGAGAAGATTTTAAACATTAAAAAAAAGAGTTGGAGGTGGAAAAGCAATGAGAGTGTAGTTTAACAGAAGTCTCGATGATGAGGCTTCAAGAAGGCCATGGGGAGGGGAGCGGGAAGACACGCTGGGGAGGATTCTGGCAAGGTGTCCGGGAACTTCCCACTGGATTTGGAAAGTGGCCTGGTCATTAGTAAGTTCACTAACAACATTTTGATCAAATGTGGATTGAGATAATTACACGCTTGGCTAAACTAAAGGATGAAAGATGAATACTTCTCTATGTGTATTCACGTGTAGGAGAGCACACGCACGCGCACAATAAACAACTATAATAAAATAAATGGGCAAAAAAGAAATTTAGATAAGCAAACAGACTTCTTAAGGTTTTTTCCATTATTTTGATACAGGTTTTTTTTTTTTTTTTTTCCCTGACTGTCCTGGAACTCTTCCTATAGACCAGGCTGGCCTCAAACTCACAGAGTGCCTGCTTTTGGCTCCGAGTGCTGCAATTAAAGGCATGCACCACCATATTCAATTAGAAACAAGGGTAATGACATGTAATATGAAGATGCCATGGTGAAATATGTTGCTTGTAAAAATGAAAAAAGCATAACCTGGGTGTTCTGTCCCATCTGTAATCCCAGCACTTGGAAGCGAGAACCAGGCAGAATCTCAGAAGTCAAGGCCAACGTGGCCTGCAGAGTTAGTTTCCGGCCAGCCAGGGCTATGCAGTGAAACCTGTGTCAACAAACAAACAAACAAATAAACCCCACCCCCAAATTTTAAAAATTAAAAATAAATTTCTGCTGTATGTATGAAACACAATTTGAGTATAAGTGTAATTTCTTATTTTGCTGAACTCTATCAAAAGGCATTTGATCAAATAGTACAAATATCAAGAAAACGCTCCAACATTTGATGTGTTCTAGAAGGGGGGCGTTTCTACCGTGACCTCAATGATAGGAAGGTCGTTGACTGCTGAGTCTGTATACTACAAGTCAAGTTGGTTCTTGTTTCTCACACTATTCCTGTGGAGTTTATCCCACAAAGCACCATCAAGCCTATTCTTCAAAAGTAGAATTTAGAAACCTCTTTGAGGCTCTATACGCTTATTGCCTTCCGGGGACTCCCATCAGACAGTTGCGTGATACTGAAATGTCCGAGGTACAGTTTGGAGTACAAGGACCATCCCCAGCATTGGTCAGCGAACAGGGATGACAAGTGACCATTGTCTGCTTAAACAAGATTGAAACATCCCCAGATGAGACATCAGCGTTGTCACTGGGAATATTCAAAACAGTGCAATGCTGGATTAGGTGGCAATTACTAAACGGCTATATCAAAATAATGTGTTAAATCATCATTGCAATAAATGTAAGTGCTTGGGAAAGTTCTCTTCCAGTGAACGCTGTGTAGACTTGGCTGACTGGATGGTTCTGGTATGCTTATTAATGCCAGGTTTTCTTTTAACAGTCAGTTTTCCTATTTACTTACTGTTGTAAACCAAAGCTCAATTTGGTGGCCCATGTTTATAATCCCAGCACTTGAGAAAGCTAAGCAGAAGGATCAGGAGGAGTACAAGGCCAGCCTGGACTACGTAAGTTTTTGTCTCAGAAAAGCGCAAACTATATAGATGTATGAACACAAACTTTGCCAAATTTTCACACCATCTGTGAGTGCATATGTAGTATGTGTAGACAGAGATTTGTAGAACTACAAAGGGAATCATGCACATTATATATTATTGCATATATGTATATGTACATAATATAAAACATATATAATGTATATTGCATTTGTATGTAAGTGAAATTTGATTTTTTTCCAATTAATAGTTAGTGCACAAATATAGTCTCCTGTTTTCATTTTTGCTGCTTTTGGTGTTCACTGTGTTGCCTGGGCTGGCTTTGGCTTTGTAATCCTCCTCTCTCAGTGTCCCCAGTGTTAGGATCACAGCTGTGTGTCAATACCACACCAGGCTACTTCCACGCTATTTTCAACGGATACGTAGAACTTAGTGGCACATATATGCTAGCAATTTGTCAGTCTTCCATATTGTCAAAATTACCCTGAAAAGAATGCCTAGCCAACCTGGGATCTTAGGTGCTAGATCTTATTATGACTGTTATGGTTTGTTATGATTCTTATGATACATTTGAGGTGAAGAAGAACTAGATATTAGAAAAAGCAGGTGGGTTGATTAAGATCACACCGACGGTGGGAGATTCAGAATCAGAACCCAAGAGTTAAACTTTAGAAGAGGCAAGGACAGCATCCTCTCAGTTCCTAGTATTAAGTGAAAAGTACTGAAAAGAGGAAGAAATTGTTTTTGATCTCAGCATTGAAAAGGTAAGGCAGGGGGATTACTGTTAGCTTGAGATTACCCTGTGCTGCATAGTGAGTTCCAGGCTTGCCTGGGTCAGAGCAAGACTTTGTCAAACACCAGCCAGCCTACAAACAGAGCAAGATAAAAGGGGTCAAAAGCACACCGCTGCGCAGCTGTGATAGGTAAACATTGTCTCCGCGGTGGCGCCTTTGTTTGAGTTTATTTGAACTGGTCCCCGCAGCAGCGCTGAGAGTGGAAGAAACTGTCTGGGGTCTGCTGGGGTTAGGAGAAGAGCAGAGGGTGGACACCGCATGACTATTATCTGGGTGTGGAGAAGATGAGAAGAAGCAGTTAGCAAAAGTTGGGGAAAGTTTCCTCGGAACTCATTAGGGACTGTGACAGTAAGGAAAACTAGAGGATTCCCAGCAGCGAGCCAGGCAGAAATAACCGGCTAGACCTGTGGTGGGCGTGGCCAGCATGACCCGTTCCTCTGAATATGCAGCATAGCCAGGGCAGGCAGATGATCAGCAGACCGTCTTTCCAATGAGCTATTCTGGTGAAAAAACAACTTCATAAATGTAAAAATAAAATTAAAATTAAATTCAGAGTTTCAGTTTCAAGTTTTCATACATATTTGCTTTCTGGGATTGAGCCTCTTGCGGGCAGAAGACCTGTGTTGGTACCCTGTGCAAGCCTGGCAGTTTAGCAGGTGACACAGGCATTACAGAGCGACGCCTCTCCCAGCGTGCCAGCTGCCGCGCACACACACAGGGGTCCTGTAAGAGGGAAGTGGTTACGTGATTGAAAGCGGCACAGGGCTTGCATAACACAGAATCCTTGCGGCAGAAAACTCCAAGTGCATTTTGTTTTCAAGTGATGAATTACACACAGGATTTCACAACGATGGTCTCAGAAGGCTTCCAACCAGACGGCCTCCATTCCCCCTGGGTTTGTCTCCAAGATCATGTTTGGACTTTCTGCAAACCTGTTCCTAGAGACGAAGAGGAAGCTGGCTTTTCATGAAGAGATGTGGAAAACCGCACGCACATCGAAGAGTGTGATACTGTCTAGTGGATGTGCCACTTTGAGAGGGTGGGAGCCCTTTTCCAAAACGTTTCCTCACGGGCCTAATTGGTGATCCCTTGATTTATCGGTAATGAATTTGTTCCTGCTGTTATTCAGAAATAATACGCTATGACTAAGAGACACTGGCTCCACCACCCTTTCTGTTGTAAACAATCTAGCTTACCCCAGTGGGAATACAACTTTACACAGTTTGAGAGAGCAATGCGGATTTTAATTATTTTTGTTATAAAACTGTTTATTCAAATGATGTAAATGGTGAGTTCGTTAAGAGTTCTTTGTTCTTTCTTTTAAATTAATGCATTTTATTCTTTGATACTTGTCATGGTATTTTTTTTTTCCTGTTTAGAGACAGGATATATAGCCCACTGGAACTCATGATATAGTTTACGTTAACCTTGAACTCATGATGGTCCTCCTGCCTCAGCTTTCAGAGTCCCAACATTATAGGCATAAGCCACCTGCCTGCTAAACAGACATTTGTTGTTCTTGTTTCACCTTTGGAAATGGGGTTTTGTGTGGTCCTGACTGGCCTTGAACTCTGTATGGAGCCAGCGTAGAAGATGGCCATGAAATTCTGAGCCTCCTCTGATCCTGTCCCCAGAGCTAGGATTACAGACACAACCATAGCTGAGTTTTTATGGGGAATTTGGGCTCAGACCTAGGCTTCTGTGCATATTAGGCAAACACTCTGCTAACTGAACACACTCTAAGTCCCTGATAGTTTTAGTGGGCCTGGGGGCATGAAAAAGATAGGTGTAGCCTCCTAAGTGCTGGGATTAAAGACACATTAAAATCCTGGATAGCTTTTATACAGCATTATTTTTTGTTTGAATCCATAAAAAGTAAATTCAAGCAAAACTGACTTAAGTGAGCAATAGAATAAATGTTCACAACTATGGCCCAGGCTCTTCCACACTTCAGAGACAACTCGATTCTGTAGGTTTTTTTTTTTTTCAGTGTATCAGAGGGAGGTGACAATCTAGTATTTTGGGAAAGCAGCCCTCCAGCTGATCCAAGTCCTTTGAATCCTGCCTCTGCTCGTTCTTCCAGGCCATGTGACACTAGGTGAATTGCCTTGAGATCCAGTGTTTAGAAAACGCGAACAGTAATTGGCATATAGTGTCAGTCTGTGCTAACTCAATGAGTCCACGCTTGGAGAATATAGTGTACAGAAAATCGTCAATACAATATAATTCTCACCATTATTTCTACAGATGTCCTGCCTTATTTTCCATTACTGAATCCTCAGATCCAATCAATCATAGATAAAAGTATTTAAAAACTTAAATCTGTGAACATGTACAGATTTTTTTTTTTACTCTTCATATCTACCAAAACAATATGATTTGCCAATCTGTAATTAAAGGATGGCAAAATTTAGGAAAAGATACGTATGGGCTGCATAAAAATACTGTGTTACTTTCTAGAAAGCACAGAAATATCTCTGGGTTTTAGGATATGAGGAAATTTTTGGAACCGATCTTTCAATTGAGTGTCATTTTCTCGAAGAGGTGTGATGGCTGGCTTTCAGTATGCTTGCTGAGGTCAAGCAGATCCAGGATTATGTCTTCTGTGTGTTTCTTCCTGGAGTGAGCTGCATCATCCACTTCTGTGTGATAGTTGAAGGGCAGAGATGATGCAGCAACTGTTCTGTAGCTCACACAGCCGTCACAGACGTACTTCCTCACAGTTTATGGGAGGCAGAGGCTGGGCTTCTAGTCTCCCTCACCTTTCACCTGGATCCTCTTAGGGCTTTCCTGTCTCCAGGGACAGGTGTGTTTGTTTGACTCCATGGTGAAGCTTCTCTAGGACAGTCACATACGTAAGGACAGTGGCCAATAAGACCTGACGTAAGGCTCACTCCATCCTTGCAGGTGCCAACTTGTGCGTATAGGTTCCTGCTCCTTCCTGGTTTCCTTGATTTTTTTTTCTTCCTGACTCTTTCCCTCATAGGTTTTAAGTTCTAACACAAGATGGAGACATCAGAAATAGGAATACTAGTACTTTGAGAAGGCCAAACCCTGAAAACCATGACAAAACTCTTGATTGCTACAGCTCTCTAATGGTTCTGATTCTCTATTTGATGTAGCCTCAGTAATGAAAAAAAGTTTCTCTTGGCAGCAGTGTTGTGATGAAGACAAATGAAGCAGATTATAGGCCAAGGCCTATAATCCCATGTATCGGAAAGGAAGATTTAGGTAGATTTCTGTGAGTTCCAGGCTAGGCTGGTCTATATAGCAAGTTCCACACCAGGCAAGATTACATACTAATACTGTGTCAAAATCCCAAATGAACAGACAAAAATATAAATGAAAACATAAATAATAAAATTATATGTAATATTTTTTGTGAAATTATTTACATTATTAATAATAAACTACCATTAGATGATGCTTCTTACGACATTCTAAGATCTGGAGTGATGGCTCAGTGGTTAAGGGAACTATTGCTCTAGCTAGAGGGTGCAGCTTCAATTCCCAGCACACACGTGTTGACTTATGACCCTCCTTAAGCCCAGACCCATGGGATAATGCCATGTACTGGCCTCTGTGGTATCAGGTATTCACTTAGTGCAAACGTAGGCAAAACATTCATTCACATAAAACAAAAATAAAAAATAATTTGGAAATATGACATCACAATTTAAAAATTCTTTGTAGCTTTTCTGGATTATATTAAAAAGTATTGTTAAAGTTCATTTAAACTTATCTAATTCCATAGTTAGTTTTGGGGGCTTTGAAGAATTAATGTTTTTAAATTCCCCAGACTATTATCATCTTCCTTTTGTAGGAGACATGGTAACCTTGGAATTTTCTGGATAAAAGAAAATATACACAAGAGTCCTCAGCTCCCTCTGCGTCTATCTCGAAACTTACTTCTGATTCAAAGGAATCCAGCCATCCCTCATTAAGTCACTCAGTCTTTATTCATTTAATCATTCTAAAGCACTTCTAAGTACCTGTTAAGTGCTGTGAATGAAACTGTTGCTAAGTACATTCAAATAAACATTGCCACTTCCCTGACGTAGGTCGGTCCCTAACAGGAGCAGGCTAGTGTGAGGAGTGTGTGTGGGGAAGAGCTGTGCACAGCACTTCTTCCTAAAGGAGGCTGGCAGCTTAGTAGGAGAGAGCAGGAGAGAACTTCCTAGAGAGAGCATACTTAAACTGGGTATTCAAAATTTATTCGTAAGATCTCATCAAAGTATAACATAAAAATATAATCAAGAAATCTTTTTTAGTTTGCTAAAATTACCATTCCAAAATCTTTACATTCTCTATTTCTTTCTCACTGATTTTCTCACTCAATCACCAAAAAATAGTCTTCTCTCATTTGGAATTATCAGCCTTAATAAAATAGCTCCGAATTTTGTTCTTGCTTTCTCTGATGCTTTTGACAGAGAGTTATCTTGAGATTTAAAGTTTAGTAGAAAGTCGGGCCATCAAGATTAGATGTGAGGACTGGTAAATCCTATTCAACAGTAGTAGAGAGACACTTAAAACGACCCAACCCTCTCCTCAAGTATATTTGCTAAGTGTTAAATACCTAAAGCACCGTTAGCATTAATGGTCAGCATTTCCTGTAAGCTCACTGTTGAATATTTACTTGTCTCTTAAAAAGCTAAGATGTTGGGAACTGAACTAGCTTGACTCCCTAGCTGGTCATTACTAGATCCTGCCCTGGTAACTGGCTGCCTTGGACAGAGGACTGTCATCAGAGTAAGTCTCTCTGGTGTCCTTCTGGCCTGCCTTCATGGAGCTCTGGACACCACAAAGATGTCTACAGAAGATACAGGGCAACTGTAACTGGTGCTGGCTCTCTGAGCGACATCTCAGATAAGACTGTTTCGGACAGTTTGTGACAGACTTTATGCCATCACAAACCTCCGTAAACCTTTATCCTTCCCGGCCAGAGCACTGCCCTGATGGGGCAGCAGCACTGTGGTAACTACAAACGCAGTCTTCCCTTGACATGACTTGCTAGACCACAACTGGTACAAACACCTTGTGCAAGGGGAACTTGCCACACACAGTTCCTCTTCTGGCTTTATCCACAGTGTGTACAGCTCACTTTTTGAATCAGCTGGGAGACACCTTTCTGGGCTGCACTACGTGTTAACAACACGAAGTCCAATAAAAAGCTTCTATCAAGAGGTTTTGTCTTGTGTGCTTTGTATCTTTTTCACCGGCACACTGGTAGATGTCGGAAGTAGCACCAGCTGCTGCCACCCTAGTGGGTGATGGTACAGCTGAGGAGTTTCAGAGAGTAGCTGGGGGCAGAGAGAACAGCGAACAGAGGCAGCACAGACGAGGGATGGTGGCAGCGAAAGGTCAAGGCTGAGGGCTGATGTGAACCAGGAAAATGATAATCTAGCCATGGTTACTAACCAAGTTCCAGAGACTTTCCAAGCTTCGAGGGTCTAGAACTCTAGGCCCCCCAGCAGAAAGATTATCTTCTATAGGAACAGAGGGTTGCAACATTTGAATATCACACACGAATTAAAGCATGGGCAGGAACATCTTGTCTCTGCTTCTTCCTGCTACTGGCTACTGCTCTGCTGCTGGAAGTCAAGGATTTCAATAGATGCTAAATGCTTGGGTCATTGATGGTTAAAGTCTAGAACGAGGTGCCTCCACATTAAGACCTACAACCACCAACTAGCTTCTATAGCTTAGAGCAATAGGCCCGCCCTGGCCTGTCAGGGCTTAGACCTCTAAGCCTTTGGCTAGTTCAGTCCAAGGCCATGGGCATTCAAAGGCCCAAGGCTGCAGTATTAGTTTTCTGTAAACTTCACGCGAAGTAGAGTCATCTGAAACTCCAAAGGAACCTCCATTGAGAAAATGTCTCCATAAGATGTGGCTATTAAGCATTTCCTTAATTAGTGATTGATGGGGGAGGGCTCAACCCATTGCGGGTGGTACTGGGTCTATAAGAAAGCATACCGAGCAAGCCATGAAGAGCAAGTCAGTAAGCAGCACCCCTCCATGACCTCTGCATCAGATCCTGCCTCCAAGTGCCTGCTCTGTTTGAGTTCCTGTCCTGACTTCCTTCAGTGAAGGACTACAGTGGTGCACGAGTGTAAGCCAAAGCTTCCCTCTCAGCTTGCTTTGGATCATCGTGTTCATCACAACAATAGTAACCTGATAAGACAGCTGCCAGCACTAGAAAAGTCCTTCCCTCTCACTGTGACTTCTATCTGGATGGTGCAAGGATATCACCGCTAGCTGACTGGTAGTGGTAATTTGGTTCAAATCGTTAAGAATAAAGATATTTACTAATTTGTTTTATCACCAAATAAATGACATTGATTACATCTAACTCATATCTGGATTTTATAGAATCAAAAGAAAGTCAACAGTTCAAGAAAACAATACTGTGCTCTTTTCATTTTGCTCCCACTGAAGGTCTTCTGACCACAGCCCTCACCCTCTCCACCGCACCCCTTTCTCTTCTCTGCTGTCCTCTATAGCCATCTTTGTGACATTCTTAATGTTCCTTTGGATCCTGTGCCTTTACTTCCAAGCGAACTTCTGCAATTCTCGAATCTGCTTGCCCGGCTTGGTTTTGTGGCTTCTCAGAAGAGCAATTTTTCTTAGTCTGTTTCATAGTGACATGGAGATCTCCAAACAGAAACACACACTTCAGAGCACATTAGGAGAATACCAGTCACGCCCACCTCTGTGACTCCAGGTCTCCTGACTCGGCTGCCGTTGTTTCAGTGGTGACTTCTGGTCATTTGCGTTTCAGCGGTCTTCTTACATGGCTTATACTATTGTTCTGGAATGACTTTCTTGCTGCTACGTCTGAAAGTTATCTCCCTGATGAAAATGCTACTTCTTTCTAGTTATGATAGGATTCTATTTTTAGTCCTACCCAGTTAGGGCCATGGCACTGCCTGTCCTTTTGGGGATGCTCCATGAGGCTGGTGTGCTATTGCTATTTTAGGACAACCTTGCCATCCGTCGGGCAGCCTGTTTACACTACCTCTCTGTGCCCTCAGTGACAGAATCCAGGCCTGCTCATGTTCTGCTACAGCAATACTCGAGGCCCTTCCCAGCTCTGCCTCTAAGCCCATGGTCAAAAAAGCCTGGACCTCTTCAGGGTAATTATTCTAACTCTTTGAATTTTTAAATTCTTTACTGTAATTCCCTATACACATATGTAACATGGAAACAAATATTTCATTCTGAAAATCAGGAGATTGTTAAAACAGGAAATCTCATCTAAGTACAGCGATTACTTTATAAACTCAATTGATTATTTCAAACACTTTTAGGGGTCGTGAACAAATGGTTTGCCGTTGAGTCTCAAAAACAGTGGTTCTAGCCTACCTGCTATGTAGTGTCAATTCGCATAGTCAAGTCAAGCCTAAGTGTTTGTTGTTGACTGTGAACTTTGGTGTCCAGAGTCCCTTCTTAAGGGGTACACTACTCCTGAGTGACCTACTATTGCCTAGCTGGTACCCAAGGGGGAGATGTGAGAATGTGTTTATGTCCACGTGTTTGTGCATTTGTGTGTGTGTGTGTGTGTGTGTGTGTGTGTGTGTGTAATGATGATGATACAGGGTCTTATTACATAGAACTGGTTGGCTCCACACACTTAGTCCTCTTGGTGCAGCTTGCTTAGTGGTGTACTACAGAAATGTGCCACTCTACCTGGAGACACATGTTAGAAATGTTAAAAAAAAATATTTCCCAGACAGTAGTAGAGGGTCCTTAAATTGGATAGAGCATGACAAGGGAGAGATATTACTTGGGTAAGGTACAGTATAATAGAAGACTTCATGTACCGCTGCCATATAATAACTAAGTTAGTGACTTAAACAAGTTGAGTTGATTTGTCTCTTACATAGGTTCCAAAGTTGCAGTTCATAGCAAGTGAGTTCGTTGGTACTGTGACGTTACCAGAAACCCAGGTTTTATTGATGTGGCTTCCGTATTATATCCCAATATATCTGTTCGAAATATGATCAGTAGGAAAAAGAAAAGCTGTAGGTTTCACACATTATTTCCTCACATCCCTTAGACTGACAGTGGTTACATGCTCACAGGTAATTAGAAGAAAAGCTAAGAAGTATAATCTTCAGACCTGCGGCTATATTCCTAACGTGTTCCACCTCTTTAAACACAGTGGTGGGCATCCCATGGCAAAAGTAAAAGAATGTGTCAGACCAGGCTTTTCTTTTCCTTAGAAAGTAACATCATGGGAGCTCCACCTCATGACCTAAACAAGAGTTATTCCCCAAAGGCTCCCCTTACAAAAACTGTTCACATATGAATTTAAGATTTAGTTTCTAGGAAGAAAAGACTGACCAGGCTGACACCAAGGAATGGGTCTATGATCTTGTGATTCTTCTCCAGGTACCAGACAACCACAAGAAGTCACTATAAAGACTGCTACACAACGCGCCACATATGTCTCTGGAACGTTGATGTATACACCCAGCCTACATAGAACTGCAGAAAAACAGCGCTTTGGAAAGCCCTAGCCAAAAGGAGCGGGAGAGGACACTTTTGAATTGTTGTTGTAAGGTGTGACTGGCTAGGCGTGAAATTGAATGCAGCTTGCTCATGATTCCTTTATAGTTCAGGTTCTCCCTAGTTGCTAGTAATGTCTTGGCTTATGGCATTGTAACTCAGCTTCTTACCTGACATATTCTCTGTCTCTGTCTCTGCCCCCACCGCAGTGTGTGTCTGTGTATCTGTGTGTACGTGTCTGTGTGTGTACCTATGTCCAAATTTCCTCTCCTTAGTGGGACACTCATAAAATGTGATCGTCAACCCACTTGACTTCAGTATAGCTTCATACTATCTTAACCAATTGCATCTTCAAAGACCCCGTTTCCCAACAAAGTCAAACTATGAGGTACCAGAATTCATTTTTTTCCTTTTTTATTGATTTTTATTGAGCTCTACATTTTTCTTTTTTCCCTCCCTGCCTCTCCTCTCCCCCTCCAGCCCTCCTGCAAGATCCTCATGCTCCCAATTTACTCAGGAGATCTTATCTTTTTCTACTTCCCATGTAGATTAGATCTATGTAAGTCCCTCTTAGAGTCCTCATTGTTGTCTAAATTCTCTGGGATTGTGGTTTGTAGGCTGGTTTTCTTTGCTTTATGTTTAAAAACCACCTATGAGTGAGTACATGTGATAATTGTCTTTCTGTGTCTGGGTTATCTCACTCAAAATAATGTTTTCTAGCTCTATCCATTTTCCTGCAAAATTCAAGATGTTATTTTTTCTGCCATGTAGTACTCTATTGTGTAAATGTACCACATTTTCCTTATCCATATTTCGGTTGAAGGGCATTAGGTTGTTTCCAGGTTCTGGCTATGACAAATAAAGCTGCTATGAACATAGTTAAGCACATGTCCTCGTGGCACGATTGAGCATCCTTTGGATATATGCCCAAAAGTGGTATTACTGGGACTTGAGGAAGGTTGTTTCCTAATTTTCTGAGAAATCACCACACTGACATCCAAAGGGGATTGTACCAGCTTGTATTCCCACCAGAAATGCAGAAGTGTTCCCTTTTCCTCACAAACTCTACAGCATAAGTTGTCATCAGTGTTTTTAATCTTGGCCATTCTTACAGGTGTAAAATGGAATCTCAGAGTTGTTTTGATTTGCATTTCTCTGATGACTAAGGATGTTGAACACTTCTTTAAGTGCCTTTCAGTAATTTTAGATTCCTCTGTTTAGAATTCTCTGTTTATGTCTCTACTCCATTTTTTTTTTAAATTGGACTATGTGTTCTTTTGGTGACCAATTTCTTGAGTTCTTTGTATATTTTGGAGATCAGACCTTTGTCTGATGTGGGGTTAGTGAAGATCTTGTCCCAATTCTGTAGGCTGTCATTTTGTTTTGTTGATTATTTCCTTTGCTTTACAGAAGCTTTTCAGTTTCAGGAGGTCCTATTTACTAATTGTTTCTCTCAGTGTCTGTGCCACTGGGGTTATATTTAGGAAGTGGTCTCCTGTGCCAAAGTGAAGTATTTCCCACTTTCTCTTCCATAAGGTTCAGTGTGGCTGGCTTTATGTTGAGATCTTTATCCATTTGAACTTGAGTTTTATGCATGGTGATAGATATGGGTCTATTTTCATTCTTCTACATGTTGATATCCAGTTATGCCAGCACCATTTGTTAAATATGCTTTCTGTTTTTCCATTTAATATTTTTTGTTTATTTTTCAAAAATCAGGTGTTCAAAGGAATGTGGATTAATATAAGGGTCTTCTGTTCGGTTCCATTGGTCCTCCTGTCTGTTCTTATGCCAATACCAGGCTGTTTTCAGTACTGTAGTTCTGTAGTAGAGTTTGAAGTCAGGGACTGTGATGCCTCCAGAAGTTCTTTTATTGTACAGGATTGTTTCGGCTATTCTTGCTTTTTTGCTTCTCCATATGAAGTTGAGTATTGTTCTTTTGAGTTCTACGAAGAATTTTGCTGGGCATTGCACTGAATCTGTAGATTGCTTTAGGTAAGATTGCCATTTTACTATGTTACTTCTGCCTACCCAAGAGCATGGGAGATCTTTCCACTTTCTGATGTCTTCTTCAATTTTAAAGTTCTTGTCATATAAGCCTTCCACTTGTTTCGTTATAGGTACTCTGAGATATTTTATGCTATTTGTGGCTGTTGTGAAGGGTGTTGTTGCTTTGATTTCTTTCCCAGCCTTTTTATCATCTGTGTATAGGAGGGTTACTGATGTTCTTGAATTAATCTTGTAATGTGGCACATTACTGCATGTATTTATGAGTTGCAGAAGTTCCTTGGTAGAATTTTTGAGATCTCATATGTAAACTATCATATCATCAGCAAACAGTGAGAGTTTGACTTCTTCTTTTCCGATTTGTATCCCCTTGAGCTTCTTTTAGTGTCTTATTGCTCTAGCCAGGACCTCAAGAACTATATTGAATAGATATGGAGAGAGTGGACAACCTTGTCGTGTTCTTGATTTCAGTGGACTCGCTGGGTGTTTGTCTCCATTTAGTTTGATGTTGGCTGTTGGCTTGCTGTATATTGCCTTTATTATGCTTAGGTATGTTCCTTGTATCCCTGCTCTCTCCAAGACCTTTATCATGAAGGGTTGTTGTATTTTGTCAAAAGCTTTTTCGGCATCTAATGAGATGATTATGTGGTTTTTACTTTTCAGCTTGTTTATATACTGAATTATGTTGACAGATTTTCATATGTTGAACCATCCCTGCATCTCTGGGATGAATCTGACTTGATCATGGTGGATGATGGTTCTGATGTGTTCTTGGGTTTGATTTGCCAGTATTTTATTGAATATTTTTTCATCAATGTTCATGAGTGAGATAGGTCTGTAATTCTCTTTCTAAGTAATGTCTTTCTGTGGTTTGGGTATCAGGGTAATTGTAGCCTCATAAAAAGAGTTTGGCAATGTTCCTTCTGGTCCTGGGCTTTTTTTTGGTTGGGAGACTTTTGATGACTGTTTCTATTTCTTCAGCAGCTATAGGTCTGTTTAATTTGCTTATCGGGTCTTGATTTAATTTTGGTAAGTACTATTTATCCAGAAATTTGTCTATTTCCTTTAAGTTTTCCAATTTTGTGAAGTACATATGACCTGATGATTCTCTATATTCCTTCCATGTCTGTTGTTATGTCCCCCTTTAATTTCGGATTTTGTTAATTTGGATATTCTCTCTCTGCCTTTTTGTTAGTTTGGATAAAGGTTTGTCTATTTTGTTGATATTCTCAAAGAACCAACTCTTTGTTTCATTGATTCTTTGTATTGTTTTCTTTGTTTCTATTTTGTTGATTTCGGCTCCCAATTTGATTATTTCCTGCCCTCTAGTTCTTTTAGGTGAGTTTGCTTCTTTTTGTTCTAAAGTTTTTAAATGTTCTGTTAACTCACTAGTGTAGAATTTTTTCAGCTTCTTTATGTAGGCGTTTAGTACTATGAACTTTCCTCTTAACACTGCTTTCATTGTGTCCCATAAATTTGGGTATGTTGTGTGGTCATTTTCGTTGAATTTAGAAACTCTTTAATTTCTCCCTTTATTTCTTCCTTGACCCATTGATGATTCAGGTGAGCATTGTTTAATTTCCACCCGTTTGTGGGTTTTCTGGAATTATTATTGCTGTTGACTTCTAATTTTAAACCATGGTAATCTGATAAGGTAATTGGGTTATTCCATTTCTTTTTGTATCTGTTGAGATTTGTTTTGTTACTGAGTATTTGGTCATTACTAACCCAGCATAATTCCTCATTATATTCTAAATACTTGTTCTTATAGACAGATAAATGTCCTCACCCCTCATCAAGGAGATTTCTCTTTGCAATAGTAGGGACCATTATGGAAAATCACAACCAATCAAAATGCAGAGTTGTGGAGCACAATCCCAAAGAATATATCTAAATAGAAAACAAATCAAAGTAAAACAAACAGGCAATAAACCATTCCACACCTGAGGCTTAGTGAACACTACTGAAAATGGTATGGAAGGATGTAAGATACAGAGGATCAGGAAGTTTACTTTGAGATTGTGTGCCTTAGTGATGTCAGCAGCTACACCCATAAAGTCTGAGCAATATGACTGCCTAAACAGGAGCTGAACAAGGACCACAGCAACAGTCATGCCAAAGTGAATGAAGGGAAACCCAGGAGGCCTCAACCCTACAGAGAACTACAGACAGCTAAGAAAAGCTGAAAGTGGGAGAAATAATCTTCCCTGAAGAGGGGCACACCCAATTGGTTAAATAATACTAAACGATCAGATCCGAAAATAGGTATACAAGTAGCATCACACAGACTGAATGGGTTATGTTTAGGAATATAGTAAATATGCATGCAAGTGTGTGTGTGTATAATGACAATTAATATAAAAATAGAGGCCATGAATTTGAAAGAGGGTAAGGAGGAGTCTATGGGAAGGTTTGGAGGGAATAAATGAAAGGAAGAAATGATGTGATTATATTACACTTCAAAAATATATTAAAACATTCTTAGTAATAGATTCTGTTGTACCATTATTGAAACTGTTCTCACTTGCTTTATGAGACTAAAAATTCTACTAATGTACAAATAAAACATATACTATCCTTTTTGCTTTAAAAATGATCAAAGCTTTTGTCTTAGTTACAGTTTCTGTGAAGAGACACAATAACCTTGACAACTCTTTTAAAAATTGTTTTTATTTAGCTATGTACTTTTCTCCATGCCCCTCCTTTCCTCCCCCCTGCCCTTCTACCCTCTCCCATGCTCCCCATGCTCCAAGTTTACTCAGGAGATCTTGTCTTTTTCTACTTTCCATATAGATTAGATCCAACTATATCTCTCTTAGGGTCCTCTTTGTTGTCTAGGTTCTCTGGGATTGTGAATTGTAGACTGGGTTTTTTTTTTTGCTTTATGTTTAAAAACCACTTATAAATGAGTAATATGATATTTGTCTTTCTGAGTCTGGGTTACCTCTCTCAATATGATGTTTTCTAGATCCATCCATTTGCCTGCAAATATCAAGATGTCATTTTTTTTCTACTGTGCAAACGTACCATATTTTATTTGTCTATTCTTTGGTCAAGGGGGCATTTAGGTTTCCACATTCTGGCTATGACAAACAATGCTGCTGTGAATATAGTTGAGCATAAGTTGTCCTTGTGGTATGATTGAGCATCCTTTGGGAATATACCCAAAAGTGTTATTGCTGGGTCTGGAGGAAGGTTATTTTCTAATTTTCTGAAAAATCACCATACTGATATCCAAAGCAGCTGTACCAATTTGCACTCCCACCAGCAATGTAGGAGTGTTCCCTTTACCCCACATTCTGGCAACTCTTATTAGGAAAGCATTTAATTGGGGTTGGCTTACAGTTCAGAGATTTAGTCTGTTATCAGCATGGCAGTGTGAAATCAGACATGGTGCTGGAGAGGAGCTGAGCGTTCTACATCTAGATCAGCAGGCAGCAGGAAGAGAGAAAGCTGCTGGTCTTGACTTGAGCTAAAACCTCAGAACCCACCCTCAGTGACACATTTCCTTCAGTAAGGCCACACCTACTCCAAAAAGACCATACCTCCTAAAAATGTTGCTTCCTCATGACCAAGCATTCACATCTATGAGCTTATAGGGGTCATTCCTTTTCAAACCACCACAGTATTTACAACTCAAAAGAAGAATTTAGAATATTGGCAACAAAGCTAATATGTTATCATAATACTTGATAAGGATCTTTGTAGTCTAAGTTTTCCTTTCCTGACACCTACTCCCAATAACCAGCAACTGCTTCCCAAATAACCAACTTAGAGACTTAATATAAGTTATAATTGCTTGACTGATAGCTCAGGCTTGTTTCTACCTAACTCTTACATTTAAATTAACCCATATTTCCTATCTATGCTTTGCCACATGGCTCATGACTTGTTACCTCATTTTCTACATGCCCTGCTTTCTCAGTGACTAGCTGGTGTCTCCTCTGACTTTACCCTTCATCTTCCCATTTTTCTCCTAGTTTCATTGTCCTTCCTGGCTACCAATCAATTAGCATTTTTTTATTTGAAAAGAAACTATCTTTTCTCATTTTACATACCAATTCCAGTACCCACTCCCTCCCTTCCTTCCATTCCTTCCACATTCCACCCATCCCATCCCCCATCCAATTAGCATTTTATTAAACCAATTCAAGTGACATATCTTTACAGTGTACAAGACCTTTACAAAGTATACAAGGTTTAGAAGTCAGACATAATCTTTTGATTTCTAAACAAAAACCAAGGTCTTCCCTTCTAAAGGAGCCAGCTAGGGAAGTATGTTTATGTGAGCCCACAAATTAAAGACAATAACAGATTTATTAGTCATCATTGGCTTCATTTGTTGTGTACTTTAGGAAAGTTTTTATATCTCTCTGAAATTTAGACATACCACATCTCTTCTTTGGTCAATCACATTTGAGTAGAAATGACAGAAATTGCAATGTCTAAGCATGGCAAATCACATTTACTTTCCCTTGCCAATGGCTGTAATTGCCTAAGTAATGACTCCATCATTTTTTGCTCCTGAATGAAAGGACTAGAATTGGACAATGAGTGAGAAACAAACTTTGTGTATGTGTTAAGCTGTAGATTAGGCATCCTTAAATTCTGAAATCTAAAACATTTAAAAATTTGAAACCATTAATGTGATGTTCCACACTAGATCTCATAGGATGGGACATAATGAAAATGCAGCATTTTAAAAATATGGTGTTGTATTAGTTACTTTTCTATTGCTGTTATGAGTCACTATGGCCAAGGCAACTCATAAAAGAATTTATTGGGAGATTGCAGTGTCAGAGAATGATTTCATGACCATCATGACAGGGAACATGGCAGCAGCCATGGTGCTGGAGCAGTAGCTGAGAATTCACACCCTTATTTGCAACTAGGAGTCAGAGAAAGAGCCAATAGAATGGAACTGGTTTTGTAACCTCAAAGACTTCCCTCAATGATATGCATTTTTCAAAAAGGCCACTCTTCCTAATCCTTCCCAAGGAGTTCCATCAGCTAGGGTCCAAGCATTCAAATATTGGAACCTGTCAGGGGGATATTCTCATTCAAGCCCACAGTGAGATGGGTAAAGGTGCTTGTTGTGATTGTTGTGATGATTTGAATGAGACCCCTCTATCACACTGTTGCAAGAGAGATCCAGCTTCTGAAAGTTGTGTGTGTATGTATATATATATATATATATATATATATATATATATATATATATATATATATTCCATATACATGCTGTGCTATGAATTCTCTCTCTCTTTCTCTCTCTCTCCCTCCCTCCCTCCCTCCCTCTTTCTCTCTGCACACTGACCTTCACCAGGCCTGTATACCCTCTCCATAAACTCCTAAATGGGTTTGTTGCATGTTCCATGTTTCCTTCCCACTCACTCCAGGTAATTTCACTAAGGAGGTGAGGTTGCTGAAGAGCCCAAGAATAAGAATATAAAAATATAGATTCCAAAAATAAGAATGTAAAAAATAAAGAAATATAAAGTTGTATGTCTAGGAGAATGAGAACAGACTGTTGGCATCTTTCTTAGCAGCTTGAGGATTAACTAGTAACAGTGGGTTATTTTGCTTTACAACTCTATTTACAAGGCCAAAGCTTCTCTCTGCAAACTGAGAGCTAGCCTATGGATATGAGCTGAGTCAACTTTTAGGAAACAGATATGTGACCTCTGGGTTATGCATTATCTCTGCTATGTGAAACTGGCAGCATCAAAGGGGAGAGCACAGGGCTTCGGTAAACACTACCTGGAAGCACCAAGAAAGACAATAGATTAAGTGCAAACACTAGTTTAACTGAAAAACTCTGTTAATGGAGCTTGTAAAGTAAGGCAATCTGTTTCTGAGTTTTACCTTAAGATTGTAAAAATTTCTTTGTTCAGACCTAATGCTTGGTGCCCCTGCCATAAAAATGTGGGTTTAGAAACCAGCCTTTTGCCACAGCCTTACACAATCCATCTCTGGCTGTGGTCTCAGTTAGCTGATAAGCTTTTGGTGCCCCATGAAGATTTGTTTTATTTTATTTTTTTATTTTTTCCTGGATTCTGGTTTCTGAAATAAAGTTTGCTTCTGGTTTATTAGACTTTGGTGGTCTGTCCACATTTTGCGTGGCCTCCCTGGACCCAACAGTTGCTTTAATTTCTACTTCAGACTGCGTTGTAGAGTGAGTTTCAGGACAGCCTAGGCTGCAGGGTGAGATCCAGGTCTCCTGAGGACCCTCTCCTCAAAATCTTTGTTCTGACATTTCTACATCAACCCTCAGAAGATCAACTTTTCTATTCATATGTCTGGTTTTCTCCATCTCTCTCCTGACGAAGTAGCTGCTGCTGTGGCTCCTTTTCTCTCTCCCCACTCTGTTTCTCTCTCTGTCTCTTTCTCTCTCTCTCTGTGTTCTTCTCCGCTTTTCCCTTTTCCTCTCTATAACCCACGAAACAAATATCCAACCTCACTCTTAATGGCGTGTCTATCCATGTCTTTGTCTCTTACCTGCTGTGTGGCTCCCTGCCAGGGACAAGCCACCTATGGAGACCTGCAGTGTGGTCTTGTAACATGCCCATCCATCTGTCTCTTCTTATGGGACTGGCTGCCCCATCGAGGTCTTTCACCTGCCACATGGCTCCCTGTTGGGGTTTACTGCCCCTTGTGGCCCAATGCAGCCACTTTAGGAACTGTGTTGTCCCTGCCTGGAACTGGTTGCTCTCGGGACCTTCTGCTTGCTGCCTGGCACCACTTCAGGGACTTGCAGCATTTTATTTAAACCATTACAAAGAGACTACAAGGAAAGGGAGCAGAAAGAATAACAAAGCTTCAGGAAAAAAATCCATATGGTCACTAAAAAGGGCAGTGGCTGCCCTTGTGGACAATTCAATTCATTCTTGCATAGATTCTTGTTTTTGTGGTGCTTGGAGAGACAAAAGACCTGCCCCTCACAAAAAAAGCAAAATTCCTTATTTTAATAAAATCATGTTTTAACCATTTGGAACCTAATACATGCTGTCTCCCACAGATACCAGCTTGCCTAACTTGTAATTAGCCATGGATCTTACACAAATGACCATTCTCAAGAAATCAACTTACAGTGTAAAATCTACTGCTCAACAAGATGGCAAGTGGACCACCAGCCCCCTTGGATGGGGTCAACACATGAATACCACTGTGGCAAGAAAGAAAAAGCTCTCCCTCTTAACTGCCTCAAAGGAACTTCCACCATCACAGCAGCATAGCTCCCTCTCTGAGAACTCATCTGATCTCTAGAAACTACAATAAATTCTACTGGCCATTCATTCACTTAGTAGATTATCTTGCTACCTGTGTCACCAAGCTTCCACACAGTGCTTCTCCTAGCCAGAGCTGAGACTCCACAGAATCCAGCATGTGTCAGGCCAGCTCTCTACTGAGTGTTCTATCCTTGAGCTCCAAGCTCCCTACACTGCACCTTTTCAAGTCTCATCAGCAAGATGACTCAATTATTGTGCAATGGTATTGATTTACTCCATCAGCTTACATTTCTCAGGGATTCCTTTTCCAGTTCTGTACCTAGACTACCAAGTACATGACAATGACTCAACATCTTTGCTTTACCCATTATCTCTTTCTTGGTCACTGGGGTCTTTTTCTTTTACCTAAGGACAATGGAATTGGCTCATTTTGTTGAAGTAGCATGTTAATATGTAAGATGTTGAACTTATAGACTTCACCCACAAATTTGATCTTTCCTAGGCCTCTGTAGTTCATCCATTAATATTGTAGAAGGAATTTATGTTCCTACCCTTCTGTCAGCCTCAACATCTTATCTTCCCCCTCCACGTTGAGCTTTTATTTCCTAACATTCTCTTCCCTTTGTTTTTATTGTCAAGGTTTGACAGCACACTGATTTTCACAATAGCCCTTTTACTGACCTCATGTCTGTTTCAAAATATACTCTTGGGTGTGGCCATACAAATGCCTATAACCCAAGCATTGTATGGGACAGAGGCAGACGGGTCACTGGGTCTTGATGGCCAGCAGTCAACTCAGTGAGAGATTTTTGTCTCAGAAGAATAAGGCAGAAAGTGATGTAGCAGGATACCTTCTGTGACTTCCATAAGCATAAGTACACATACACCATCCCCATACCACCACATACACACACACACACACACACACACACACACACACACACACACACGTGCAGGCAAACACATAAAAATAAATTTTACTTTCCAAATTAACTGCTACCAATGTTCCTTCAGAATCATAAGACAGTCAATTTCAAACTCCCCAGTACGTCTTACATATACCACCACCTGACAACTGGGGATTTTGTAGGTTTTGTTTTTAAATCTCATTCTCCTGCCAACTACCATTACCCAACTTCAAAGGTTTTCTTTTGTAATTTATATGCAGAAAGATCTGTCGGGTCTCCAGCCCTGCCATAATCTGTTGTGCCTCCCTGTATGTGCAGCTTTTCCTTCTTCCTGCCTCGCGTCACATACCCTGCTTGTCCACCTGGCTCTCTTAGTCATGTTCACAGACAACTTTTCCACCTTCCCACACCCCCCACCCTGATGACTGACTCTCTCCCCTTCTCTACTTCCATAATACATTCTCTGCATTGTGCTAATTATGTTATTGTATAACAATTATCTGCCTCTTTGATTATCTCTCTTAAGGATAAATGTCAGAAGACTGAGTCAGTTTTATCTTCCACAGGATATGAAGCTAGTTTAAAACTCTCTGAGCACCTGCGTTGGTTAATTTTTATCATCAGCTAGATAAGATTTATAATCACTGTAGAGATAAATCTCAGGGCCAGTCTGTGAAGGAGTATCTGATTGAGGTTAATTGACTATGGATGGCACCGGTCCATAGATTGGGGTCCTGAACTGAATCAAAAGGAGACAGTGAACTGAGTATAACCTCCCTCTCCTCTCTGTTTCCTGGCTATGGATGCACTGTAACTGGCAGTTTCAAGTTTCTCCCCATGGTGAACTGTACTCTTAAACTGTGAGCCAACACAAAGTCTTTCTTCCTTTAATTGCTCTGATCATGTATTTTGTCTTAGCAGTAAGACAGGGAATGAAGACAATTCTCAATAGATCTAACATGTAACATTATGTAACAGGCATCTATTACAGCAGGATCTACATTCTGTATTGAGCATTCTGTACATTTGGAAAATTTTGTACTAAATATGTATGTGGTGATGAGGTATGTGTACACTTTTAACAAATATACCCATTTTGTGGAGATGTTGGTGATGGTGGAGGCTAGAAAAGTAGCTACGGAAAATCTTTGTAATTTTCTTTAATTGTGCTGCACTTTTGTTTTTTGACATATGGTCTTATTGTAGTTCAAACTGTCTGTGAACTCAATATGCAGTTGAAGATGACCTTAAACTTCTGATCCTCGTCTTTGCATCTCCTTAGTGTTGTGGTTTCAAGATATTCCTAACCATGCCCAATTATATGTGGTGCTGGAGATCCAATCCAGTCTTTCATAAATGCAGGCAAGCAGTCTAGAATTGTGTTACATGTCTAGTCAATGAAAACCACTCTTGAAATAAAATCTGTGCAAAAGAAAAATATTGAAATGTAGCTGATATTACCAGAAATCTGCCTATTGTTCACAAACTAGAAGGCAGAGAGAAGGCTTGGTAGTTGAGAGCACTTACTTGATGATGTAAGTCACAAGACAATCCCACACCAGTTCAGAATTATGATTAATAAAAGGGTTATTTATTAATGGGGAAAACTTACAGATCACTGTGCAAACAGGAACAGAGTCTAGCAGCCAGAACCGGGAGCTGGAAGCAAGAGAACAGGCGTATGTTTACCACTACTTTTACAGTATAGGAGACCATGCCCAAGTGGGCTGGTATCTTAAAGGCTATTGGCTAAAGGAGCAGAATGTGCTCCCACAGCACCTCCCCCTGTTGTTTGGATAAGAGAGCTCCAAACCTAATACAAAACTATATACACTAGGAACAGATATCAAGTATAATTAGAATTACAAATAATATTAAAAATATTAAACAAGTAACACATGCTAAATGTTTTAATAAACATTCTATCCTATGGAGTCTAAGTGTTTTATAGGAAATGGCTTGGCTAGATCATAAGAGTACAGTAACTATGACTACCTAATCTTCAACCCCATTGAAGGCTTGAGAAGAGAGATAATATTACTTGAGCAGGCAGGAAGTACAATCGAGTAGCTTCCAAAGTGACCAAATATATGACAAAGACAATTAGCTACATGAGCAATCATCCAAAATCTCATTTTGTAATGTTGAAGCTACCAATCTTGGCTAAGGCCTAGCAAAACTGACAGACCATTTTCAGAGGCAGAAAAAATGTTAAAACCTTCTTACCCTGTCTTGGCAAGATTTGACAGTCCTGCTTATCCATTTCTGGATGTCATGTAACTTGTCAGTGGTTGAGACATTGTCAGTTTCTTGCCCAAAGGCCAGTTTTTCCAAGAAGAAAACAAGCTCTGAGTGGAGTGTCTTTGGTGCTCAACATTCTCTCGAGAATAGATTCGTGTTGTCAAAAGCAATCATGTCTCATATCAACAGAACCCTAAGTTATTTAAATGCCGTATTCCACATATCCTTGAAGTGGTCGAAGATTATCTATCTAGACAGAATACAATCTTTATGTATCTAAATAACCTAATTGATCTGACTGTATGCACAATAAACATGAACAACTATTGACCTATAATAATTAATACCTGTATAACTTAAAGACTAAAACTTCATGTCAGAATATTAAATAATCTGTAAACAAATGTGCAACAAATGAGGTCAATGACCTCAAAATGTAAACAATCTATAAGCATCTTGATTAGAGGTATGAATAATATATAATGCAATATGAAAATATATCCTAAAAGTTGTATCAATATACAAAATGTCCTAAACCGAGGTAGAAACATGCATATATACAATCTGACAAAATAACAAGTAATGTCAACAAAAGTGACAAATATAATTTGACCTTGTATCAATATACAAAAACTATACCAATGTAAATTATCCATAAATAATAGCTCACAAGTATTTACTCTATTACCCACTATTACTATTCCCCCCTTTTTTGAACAGACATAGTTTTTACCCCAATTCTCTATCTAAGTAATAATCAACAACCCCAGTGTTTCCAACCCTATGAACAAACTTTTTTGGGATAGGGAGCGCTGTCTTCTAGAATTGCTTTCCACTGTTACAGAGGCAATGTTCACTTAATGGGATCATGCAAAAGTAAAGTGATGGTTAAGTTTCAAAATTACTGTCTAGTGTAGTTGAAAACAATTTCTAAGCACTGGATAGGGTTTTTTGATTTTTGCTTTTTTATGTTTTTTTTTTTCAAAGTTCTTATTTGGAGTTATGGCCAGAATGTCAGGAGAAGGTACACCATTTCAGCAGCTGGTACCCCAAAAAAGAAGCAGTCTTATATAATAGCGCTGCCTGCATCATGATGTCATCTCAACTAGGTGGAGTTGTTGCTATGGGACCCCATCTTCTTCTTGGAGGCTTTAAAGATTACTGCAGGAAAAGGATCTGTAGGAAAATCTATTGTTCATCACAGAAAACTTAAACATCATTCATATAAACATACATTCAATTAAGTATATGATATAGACAAAATAGGCATAAAGAAAGTAAAATTTTTCCTAAAGTCTTCCTTCTGTCCATATCAGATGGCTCCCAATATGAGACAGAAACTCTGAATATTCCTCTTAAAATATACTTGAATTTAGAGAAATACAGAGCCACTGTCCAACTCTAAAAGTAGCTGAATATACTAATATGTGTGTGTGTGTGTGTGTGTGTGTGTGTGTGTGTGTGTGTGTGTGTAAATGTAAGTGTAACCGTACCTGGAATCATAATCCATATTCTGTTTTCTAGATGCTTCTTAGTGGATAGTTATTTTTCCTTCTGTCAGCATTTAAACATTCAGGGTCTCTTGAATTTTTGATAATGTGTATTTTCCTGCAAAGATAAGAGCAGAACCCTGCCCTAACTCCTATGAGCTTTTCTGATCACCTGTATGATTGTCACCATTGTGGATGAGCTGTCACTTTTCTTTTTCAAGAGATTTCTCCTTTTCAAATGGAATATTTATTAATTTTGATGGTATCCATAGTTTTTTCTTCTCCTGTGGAAACAAGAGCAAAACCCCTTCTCCAGTGTAGTACATCTCCTGGATTCTATTCAACACATCCTTGAAATATACTGGTTGATTTAATTTAGAAGTTTTTTCCATTATCCCAATGCCTCTCTTCTGCTATTGTTCCTTTCTCATTAGCATTTAGAAAATTCAAGGTCAATAAAGCATTGTGCTATCTATTTCTGGGGATATTTTCCATTCCTTTCTGTTTGTTCAGCATATCCTTTATAGTACAAATTGTCCTTTCTCTAACTGCCTGACTTGTAGGATTATTTGGTATACCTGTAATGTGCTTTACATTATAATAAGCAAAAACCTGCTTCATTTTCTTAGATATATATGCTGGACCATTGTCTGTCTTTACTTGTGCAGGTATACCCATGATGGCCATAACTTCCAATTAATGTATGATTACTGAATCAGTCTTTTCTGAGCTCAAGGCAGTTGTCCATTGCAAGCCTGAATATGTGTTTATGATGTGGTGTACATAATTTAATTTACCAAATTCTGTAAAATGGAACAAATCCATCTGCCAGATCTCATTCCTCTGAGTACCCTTTTGCTTACTCCCTGCAGACAACAGTGTTTGATTATAGAAAGAGCAAGTAGGACATCTCTTTATAATCTCCTTGGCTTGTTGCCATGCAATAGAAAACTCTTTCTTTAAATGTTTGCTATTGACATGATATTTTTTATGATGCTCAGAGGCCTGCAAAACACTTCCAATCAATAATTGATCAATTTCTGCATTTCCTTGTGTTAGAGGACCTGGCAGACCCATATGGAATCAAATGTGTGTTATTTGTATAGGACAAAGCCTATTTCTGATTATGTCTTGAACCTGGATAAATAATGAAGTCAATTTCATATCATCTGGTAGAACTTCAGCAGTTTCAATATGCAAGACAACTCTTTCTGCTTATTGTGAATCAGTAACTATATTGAGAGGTCTTTTAAAGTCCCTTAGTACCAGAAGAATAGCATATAATTCTGCCTTATGGACAGAATTATAAGGGCTTTATTCCACCTTACTTGATTCTTCTGATTTGTAACCTGTCCTCCCTGATTTATTGGAATCAGTATAAAATGTACAGGCTTCAGTTATTGGTGCATCATGTGCAATTTGGGGAAGAATTCAAGAAGTTTTCTTTATAAGGTTAAGTCTAATGCTTTTGGGATAATTGCTATTAATTTCTCCCCCCAAAATAGCACAAGACCTTTGCCAGGGCTCATTGCCTTCCTATAACTTTTTTTTATTTCTTCAGCAGTAAAAGGCACTATAATTTCTGCTGGGTCTATGCCTGCTAATTGATGAGGTCTCAATTTACCTTTTATAATTAATTCAGAGACATTTTCCATATAAGTTTTTAATTTTTTGCTTGGTTTATGTGATAAAAAGATCCATTCTAAGATAATATCATCCCTCTGTAGAAATTCCCATAGAAGAAATTCTGGAAGGTAGTATGACTAGAGTGCAATTAAGATTTGGATTCACCCTATCCACATGTGCCTCCTGTTATTTCTCCTCAACAATCATCAATTACTTTTCTGCTTGGGCTGTTAATTCTCTGGTATCATTCAAGTCTTTATCACCATCTAAGGTTTTGTTCAAATGAATTGTTAGATCAGGTGTTATTCAAATGAATTATTAGATCAGAAGACTGGAAATGTCTCCTAATAATCTTTGAAAGTCATTAAGAGTCTGAAACTGGTCTCTCCTAATTTGTGCATTTTGTACTCTAATTTTCTGTAAACCTATTCTGTAACCTAGATCATTAACAGAATCTCCTCTTTGCATCTTTTCAGGAGCAATTTGTAATCCCCATTTAGGCAAGGCTTTCTTTACCTCTTAAAACATCCTTTTTAGTGTATCTGTATTTGAATCAGATAACAAAATGTCATCCAAGTAATGGTAGATTATAGACTTAGAAAATTGTTTACGCATTATTTTCAATGGCTGGCTGGTGAAGTATGGGCACAGGGTGAGGCTATTGAGTATTCTCTGTGGGAGGACAGTCCATTGATATCTCGTAGTAGGCTGAGAATTATTATAGGTAGGCACTATGAAGTCAAACTTTTTTCTATCCTTTTCTTGTAAAGGTATAGTGAAGAAGCAATCTTTTAAATCAATAACTATTAGAGGCCATCCTTTTGGTAACAGAGATGGCAGAGTAATTCCAGATTATAGAGGGCTCATAGGTTGAATAACCTTGTTGATAGCCCTTAGATCTGTCACCATTCTCCATTTTCTAGATTTCTTTTTAAAAATAGATAAAGGAAAATTCGAAGTACTGGTAGATTCTTCTGTATGTTGAGCATTTAGCTGCTCTTGTACCAGCTATTCTAAAGCCTGCAACTTTTCCTCAGCTAGAGGTCACTGCTTAACCCATATTGGTTTCTCAGTTAACCATTTTAAAGGTAGGGCTGTTGGTACCTCTGAAGGTTTATCAATTGCTTTGTGTTCTTGTACAGCCTGAATGGCTGGTGCCCATCATCTATAATATCTTCTAATATTTTCTTTCAAAAACATAAGTTTTGGGGACTGCAGGAATGTTAATCTGAGTATTTCATTCCTGCAATAGGTCACAATTCCACCAATTCATGCTAATATTGGCTATATATGGCCTTAGTCTTTCTATTTGCCCTTCTGGCCCTATGCATTTAACCCATTTGGTTTATTTTTACCAAAGTTAGGGTTCCAATTCCCAGGAACTGACCATCTACCTTTTGAAGAAGTCAATTCTAATGCCAGGATTCTGGAGTAATGATGCTTACAGCCACACCCATGTCTAGTAAGCCTTCAATAAAACTGCCATTTATACACACTCTTAGCTTTGGTCTTTGATCATTTATAGAAGTCTGCCAGAATATACATTTCCTCTGTTCTACTGGAGTTTTTGACTCATTATCCACATTTATCTTATCATTCAGACCAATATTGCTTTTTACAGCAGATGTTGGATTTTTTAATATTCCTGGTGATACATGTTCTCCACGGTAACTGGGGGTGACTGTACCACATTCATCATGGGGACCCTGAGAGGCCCCACATGAGGCTCCACATGGCATTTCCAAATTGTATACAGATGCCTTGTCTATCTTTCGTTGACCTACATTCATTGGTCCAGTGTCAGCTTTTGCCACACCTCCTACATATACCTGAAGGGTAAGTCCTCCCATTTCTGCCATTTCCAGAGGAGATATTTTTTCTAAGAATCCATTGTCTATAATCCCTTCACAGATGTCCCATTCTAACAAAATTAAAATATTTGATATCTTAATTTCTTCTCTTACCATTGGAAATTGCTTCTCTCACCCAAGCTTAGTACCATAGTCAAGTGTCTCAACATTCATTGTATGCAAGAACCATTCATCCATGGCTGCTGATGTGATCTTCAGAGGCCAAAGGGTTCTTTTGCACTCTATGTTGGCATTCTCATAAGCCAAAGATTCAATTATTATATGTCTAGATTCTGGGTCAGTTACCCCTATTTGTACAGCCCTAGTTAGTCTTTGCAAAAGTTACTAAAAGATTCTCTCTGACCCTGTTTAACCTTAAGATATGATTCAACTCTCTTTCCTAGTTTCTGAATCCTGTTCCAAGCCTTTAAAGCTGTTATGCTACATAGGGACAAGGTGTGGTCATCATAAAGAGCTTCATCCTAAGGGTCAGAGTAAAGTTCTTT
The DNA here is from genome assembly GCF_982192425.1 of Myodes glareolus. Classification (NCBI taxonomy): domain Eukaryota; kingdom Metazoa; phylum Chordata; class Mammalia; order Rodentia; family Cricetidae; genus Myodes; species Myodes glareolus. Next base: position 74,157,001 of record NC_142030.1, read on the forward strand.
ACCTAGAATTTGAGCTAGGGAAATCCTGAGTCCTTTTGCTTTTTCTTGTTGCTCTAAAATTCTTGCCTCCTCGCTAAATAAAAAGCACTTCCAAAGTAATTGCGGTACACTTTCTAGGACTGCTGAGATTAATCGAGTCTAATCTTGAGATGTTGCTTTGCTACTGAAAGCCCATGTTTTAACCATTTCCCTAACAAAGGCTGAATGTAGTCTATAAGCTACAATTGCTTGTTTAATTTCCTTCAGATTGATCATAAGTATGGTCTCCCATGTACATTCTTTGACAACCTTAGGGTACTTGGAGCCAGATACTTTTCTGATGTTATTACTGGAAAGGCAGGCTTTTAAACTCTGCAGAAGCTATCCCGGAGATTTTTACATACCGACGAGGTTATATTTTGTCTTTTTACCTTTTGTTCCTCATCATCAAATTCACTTTCTTAATCTTTTCAAATATGTTTGCCACTGCTTTTTGTAAAGTCTGGATCTCCTGTCCAGTGTTCTTTTCTAATGCCCTCATTGAGCATTCTAAGGTATGAAGTCTGTCCAGTAGAGATAATGTCTCATCCTTTGATTTATCTTTATAGCATGCATATTACCTTCCTGGAGAGACAGTCTATCAGTCAATCTGTCCTTTTGACAGGGTCTGATTAATAATTCAACAGTGTGAATTCTTTCAAATAATGTTTTAGCATCCACTGTCATTGATTAGGTTTTATGTGCCAAATCGGCTGTTTTCTTCTCCAGAGTGCTGAATCTTCCTTTAAGATTATATAAAAAACTATTAGTCTGTATCATTTCAAAAAGTACATCAGTTGACTTAGTTTTGTTAGTTAATTTGTTTGAATCCTCCTTCAGATTCCTGACCTCTTTTTTGAGATGCTTGGTGCCAGGTTGTATCATTTCTAGAAGTACCTCAGTTGACTGAGTTTTGTTAATTAAAGTGGTCATATCATCCTTCAGATTACCGACCTCTTTTTTTAGAAGCTTGGTATCAGTCTGTACCATTTCCAAAGTACCTCAGTTGACTGAGTTTTGTTAGTTAAAGTGGTCATATCCTTCTTCAGCTTTCCAAACTCTTTCTTGAGAAATGTGGCATCAGTCTGTAAAGACTGTGCTAGTTCTAAAAACTCCTCATTCTTAGTCCTATAGTCAAACCATATTTTAAGAAAAAATATTGAGGACAAGACTAATTCCCAGAATCAAACTAATCAAACTAACCATACAAGTCTTATAAAACCTCACACATGGTGTAAGTAAAGAAGCTATTAAAACCTTGGACGGTTAGGATGCCTTACATGTTGTCCTTTTAAATTAGTAACTTATGATCTATATATTAGGATATTAAATCTTACCTGTGGTTTAATTAGCTTTATTAGGTACAATAACCATTACCTGCCTGAAGGTGTCTAAGGCCACCTACAAAACTAACCCAGTTGGGCCCGACAATGCACTTATAGTCACATGACTGGTATGAATATGATTTTAGGGTGAAATGCTGAAAGATATGCTTAGATCAAAAAATAGTTATTAACAGAAATCACAGACTGTGTGTGCCATAGTGGGTCTTGATCTGTCAGCAGCCACAGGAGCAAAGGGATAGCAAGATAACAGCAGGAACCCAGGAAAGCCCATATCCTGTCTGAATTTGCATTCAGTGTGTGTGGCGGGACACAGACACTGGGGCTAGTGCACAGGGACTGGAGGTTGCTCTGAGGTGAGTAATGAGAGAATATAAAGAACTGTGGCTGATATGTAGCAAGAAAAGCTGCTGCTTCGTGAGAATTCTATATCCAAATGAACTGCTGGCTGCATGCACAGGCTGTGGCCAGCTGAGGGAGAACTCATGCCTAGTCAGGTGCACTCCAAGCTGGTGGTGGGCAGCAGAGCTGGGAGTTTCTAAAACCAAACGTTCAGGTGCCAGATGATGACGTAAGTCACAAAACAATCCCACACCAGTTCAGAATTATGAATAATAAAAGGGTTATGAGGAAAACTTACACATCACTGTTCTAGAAAACATTCCTCTGTGCAAACAGGAACAGAGTCTAGCAGCCGGAACCAGGAGCTGGAAGCAAGAGAGCAGGCACATGTTTACTGCTGCTTTTACAGTATAAGAGACCATGCCCAAGTGTGCTGGTATCTTAAAGACTATTGGCTGAAGGAGCAGAATGTGTTCCCACAACACTTACTGCTCTTGCAGAGTATAATGGTTTAAATAAAGTGCTGTGGTTTCCCTGAGGTATGCAACAGCAGAAATGCTGCAGGTCACCAAGTTGACCTGGGCAGCAGGCAATGAGACCATGGCAGGCCATGCTACAGGTCCCTGAGTGGCAGCATGCAGTGGACACTGGGTCCCAAAACCATGTTAGGCCATGAAGTAGCTGGGACCCAGGCAGGAAGTCAGAGGGTGAGAGACAGAGATGGATATGCAGGCCATGCAGAGTGAAGTTGGATATTTATTTAGTGGGTTATGGAGGAGAAGGGGAGAAGGGGAAGAGCAGAGAGAGAAGGTGAAGAGCAGAGAGAGAGGGGGGCAGGGGTGAAGGGAGAAGTGAGGAGAAGGGAAAGACAGAAGTTGCCTCTTTGAGAGAAAGACGGAAAGGAAGGGACTCAGGCTGGAAGTTGAAGATCAGCTTGCCTTGGTGGATAGGGGAGGGAGTGGGCATGACTTTTCTCTTAAAGGGACAGGACAGACCATTACATTCCTATCTCTTTTTTATAATAAAAAAGTGGGAAGTGAGGTACAACAGGTTGAAGGGATTGGGGTGGCAGATTCTCAAGACTGCTTCCTGCTTATTTGTGGACATCATCTTGGGGAAACCTGAGAAAACTGGGTGCTGGTCACATTCTGGGATACCTGATCTGTTTGTTCCTGTCTGGTGTTTGTGGTATGGAGATGTCTGCTGTCTCTTATATCTGTTTAAGGTATTGGCAGAACAGAGGACAAAGTTAAGTTTAGGGAAAAAAAATAGCACCAGGGAATTGAGAGGGGTGTATCTGACCCGTTTAAGGTGAATCCTTTCGACTTGGTTTCTTGGAACTCACAAGAAATTTTTGGGTTTGTGAAAACACAAGTTTTAAATAGCAGCATATTTATATCAGAATGACTGTGATAGATTTTTTTGCAAAATGAAAAGTATTTTTTAAGACTATGAAAAGCAGCATGAGAGAGAAATTTGATAACTTGTATTTGTCCTCACACCTTTACAATTTGCAGGTACACACCTTAATAACTTATATTTATATTTTACTTAAATTTGTTTGGTGAGGCTGTCCTTTTAAGTGACAAAACCTCTCAGCTATCAAACTGCATTAGAGATCTTTGAGAAGGATAAAATTTTACTTTAGTTATTTATTTAAAAAAAGACAGAGAATTTACTTGGTTGTCACCTAGAGCTACTCCTCAGGGTCCTCCATGGTTGCTGAGGGTCATATTTGCCGTTTGCTGTTTAGTTCAGAGCTTTCCAGGCTCCAGAAGGTCCTGTGGGCTAAGAAATCTGTAGGAAGACAAGCCTACCTTGACCTGAGCAACTAGGCTGTCTATTCCAGTGATTCTGTCCACTGTCTGGTGATGTTCCATTTAGATGATGGACAGTTTTACATAGTAGTCAGTGCTTGGAAGTTAAAGCAAATTATGGATGAATGTTGTTTTCTACCCATTTGTCTTCTGTCTTCTTTAGAAGAAACAGTGCTGTTATTAGGAGCCAACCTGTCTCTTTTTATTATGAAAAGTTTTTAATAATTAAACATTTAAATGCCACATTGCCCAGAGCTCTGAACAGTTGAAGGCTGTTAATCAGGTATAACTACAGTATAGAATCTGCCTGGAGAGCTGGTTCTGAGCTTGACTGTATTGACTTTCAACTTAGCAAGTAAGATTAACATTCATAAAAAGACAGAAGAAAACACACTTGCAACAGAAGGTTAACAACAGAACTGACAATAGGAGAGAACAGCTTAATATATTTTAAATCAGGATTGGATTACATATATATTATTTTTTTGTAAGAGACTTAAAAGTACATACCAATTTAAAACATGAAAGTTATTGTTTTGTTAGTCTAGAATGAGATACAATGAACAGACAATTATAATATTTAACATTAAACATAAATGTATTTAATAACACATATGTATATATACACACACACACACACACACACACACAGTGACCAGGAATTGGGTGATATGGATGCTCCTTGTGGGCCCTACCAAAGGCATGCCATTGCACAGAACACACATGTAAAAGAGTCAGCAAGAGCAATTTAAAGACCAAAGCATAAGTAAACTGGGGTATCAGACAGGGTATACTCAGTAAAGATGGTGGGACTAGGTCACCTGACATGGCTCTTAGGTAAGATGGCAGTGAAGTCACCTGACCTTAGTTAAGATGGCAGTAAGATCACCTGATCTCAGTCAAAATGGCAGCAGTCACATGTTGTATGGAAAAACCATGTTTTCTAAGCCCCAGGAGTTTTAGACATAATAACAAGAGAGACCTAGAGGTATGATCTGCCCTGTTGTCACGGCCAAGAGCAAAGGCTAGAATTGAAAATAGCTGCCTCATGGAGCCAATCAATCTTGTTGGTAGTGATGGCAGAGACAGTCTGAGGAAAAGCAGAGCCAGTGAGACCGTGGCAGAACATAGTTTGAGGGTTTATACCATAGCTGAAAACATGAAAACCCACAAAAAACAACAAATGAACATTGCAGGGCCTATAGAAGGATGTCTCCAGAGAGCCTTGAAGCCACTCCAAGCAGTCTCTCATGGTGGGATCACTGACGAGTGGTCCAAAAGAAAACAAAAGAAAAAGAAAAGAAAAAACAAAGGAGAAAGAAAAATCCAAGGGATTCAACTGGGGACCCTGGGACCCCAGTTGAATTCACCACACAGTGTGTGCAGTGCTAGCATGGGAGAACTGACCCTGTGTTGTTTAGTCACATTTTAGCTATGGAAAACAGTAGAGGGCTCAACCATAGCCATGAAGCTTTTGGTTGGGGGCTGAAAGGGGAAAACTCATCACCGAAGCCACTGGTGTGTGTAGAGGTCAGTGTTCAGGCAGATGGAACACATGGTTGTTGTGAAAAAAAAAAACACCTGTTTTCGTATCATGACCCCAGGAGAGGGGCAGGAGAGCCTCCTGAGTCTCAGGCACCAATGTTATGGTTCAAATAAAATGATACAGGTTACGAGGGGTACAGCAGCAGAATCGCTTTAGGTCTCTGAATGGCAGCAGCGGGCCATGAGACCACACAGCAGGTCCCTGAACTATGGTAAGCTGTGGGTCCTGAGACCATGGCAGGCCAGGAAGGCAGCCAGGCACATGCAGGGAGCCCCTGAGTGGCCCATGGGCCATGAGAGCCAGCAGGTCCTAGGCAGGGAGCCACATAGCAGGTGAGAGCTGGTCGGCAGGAGCCCTGGTGAGTGACAGTAGAGACATGGATAGTCACATCATGTAGAATGAGGTTGGATATTTATTTAGTTGGTTATTGAAGGAATGGGAGAAGGAGGGAGAAGAAGGATGAGGAAAGAAACAGAGAGGAGAGAGAGTGGGCGGGTGGAGAGGAGAGGAGCCACAGCAGCATCTACCTCACTACCTTTTTGGGGGAGAGAGGAAAGGAAAAGACTCAGGCTGGAAGCTGAAGATCAGCTTGCCTTGGAAGACAGGGAAGAGAATGGGCATGGCTTGTCTCTTAAAGGGACAGGACAGATCATTACACAGAGAACATAATTTGGGTTCCTAGAATCTGCACTGGGGGTAATGACTACTTGTAACTTCAACTCCAAGTGAGTCAGATGTCTCTGGTCTCTTCATACACCTGCATCCATGTAGCCATATTATCTGCCCTCACTCAATACACATAAAAGATCAAATAAAATAAGGTAGATTTTTATGCTCTGGACCACAGCAGAGCTATTTCTAATGATCATTTTCTTCAAATTGAAAATCAAGGGCTATGGATATAACTCAGTTGGTTGGGTTCTTGTTTAACATGCAGGAATGCCCTGAGTTCAATCTCCAGTCCTAACTAAAACTGTTGGTTTATACAGGTAATCGCAACACTAGGGAGATGTAGGCAGGAGGATCCGTTCAGAGTCATTCAGAGCTATATAATAAGCTCACGAGCAGCCTGAACTAGATGAGACTCTGTCTTAAAAAAATATTTTAAAATGCTATTTACAGCAAACTAGTGAATCCTCCAAAATAGAATAAGATAGAATATGATATAAAATAAACTTTGAGTTATGGATTTCTAGTTCCTCATCTTAGACTTTCACATGCTCCCATCCTTTCATGGTTAGTTACCACTACACACTGACTGCCTTTGTCCAATGATGTGATGGATCTATTACTGTTTTAATACATTATTGCCTGGCATGGCAAATGTGTGGGTGGAGAAATAATTGTGATGGATACTGGAAAATAAACAATTAGCCATGTCTGTTCTCCATTTTCATGAAAGACGATGAACAATGCATGGTTACATTTCTCATTTCAAGTCTTCTAATGCCAACAAAACAAAGTTTCTCATGTCTCTACCCAAAGCATGTGATTCCTCTGTACACAGGATGTTCACGATGAACGTTAAAAAACAGGAAGAACAAAGGGAGAAGAGAAAGCGAAAATTATCTGTGTATTTATACAGTTGGACTTATCTTAGAGCTTCTGAGAACACAGGGATGAAGTAATGCTATACTGGGCTTTGGACCCTTTCTACCGGGGCAAGACAGACATCAATTTAAGGGGTATGGGTGAAAAGAGGGATCCTATCTGGTTGACCAACTCTGACCAGCTCATCACTGGGCTGACAGGATAGAAGCTTGGGTGCAGTGAGAAATACTCAGTGGCATGGTCAGGAGCTGTAGCATCATGAGGAGAAAAGGGTGCTGTATAGTTCATATTACCAGAAAAACAACAACAAAGATGTCCCTAGGTTGTTTGGGTGTGGGGGAAGGTGACCTCTTCTAGGTCTTTTCCTTTATTTATTTGGGCTGATTAATATGTGTGTATGATATTGTGCATTGGACACATTGTTGGCATGCATGTGGACCTCAGAGGGCAATTTTGAGGAGTTGGTTCTCTCCCTCTGTCTTTAGCTTTGTCCTGTGCTGAGCCCTTTTACCAACCCTCTTCCCTAAGTCTAATTTTGAAATTACCAAACTTACCACAATGTCTGTAAATAAGTAAGGATTTCAGATTTGGAGTTAGTATTTGTGCAGCTACTCTCTTTTGATGGCAGTTAATATAACCATCTGCCAATGAGGATTTTGTTTGCACGCTTGTTTGGCTTTCACTGTTTCTAGGCAGAGTCTCATCTTCAGTGACAGGTTCCAGCATCACCCAGGTCTCCCAAAGGAATTCTTGGAGTCAGCCACGTAGGATTTCCCTCCCTGTTTGCTAACATAATATTCCCTCACATTGTGTAATAGCAGTCACATCTTGGTCTACAGTAACGAGGTGTGAGTGTGAGTATTCTATTTGCCTTGCCTGTGCAAATTCTGTGAATGGCTGGGAAGGGCAGGGCGCTATACCTTGGTGCCTGCAGGAAAGGGAGATCTTTTTCATTAGATTTTTTCGTAATGAATTTATATATCTCCTTCCAAGTTGCACAAGTTGTTACAGGCAATATTTTGGAAACAAGCACATGGGTACCGTCGGCTACTAAGCTACTCAAGTGAAGTGTGCTGGGAGTACCTTCTCCTGGGAAGAAGGGTTTAAAAGAAGGGAGACACCAAATCCCGTTGCCATGTAAGGCTATATAACAGTAAACATCATCTATAGCCCGAGGGCTGTTCCTTGGTGGATCTGGCCTGGAATGGGCATAGCAGCTACTCTACCTGACTGCTGCCATGAGAGGCAGGGGAGCTGGCACAAGCCCTGAAGACTCGTGTGAGCAGGTAACTTGGCTAGAAGTTAAGGGAACCCAGCTGTAAGCGTGATATCTATTAGGTAAATGATACCTCCTCCAGGGCAAAGTATCTGAACCAGTTTGGCTTGAAATAGCGTGATGTTTTTCCAATTTTTTTTAAAAGGTGAGTTGTTTGGTGAATCAGAAAACTGTCTGATTCCTGTGAAACTTTTCCTACTTCTATAAACTGCCCAGCAAAGAGTGAATAAATTACCACACTGCGACGGATTTTTAGGGGGCTTGTCAAGTTATGTCTTCCCCAACTTCTTATACTAGAATTCTCAGCCCCACTGCCTCAGAATCTGCCACTTTGGGAGATAGTACCTTTAAAGAGGCAACCGATGTAAACTAAGGCCACCAGGGTGGGTCCTAATCCAATACAAGTGGCCTCCTCATAGGAAGAGATTGAGATACATATGTGCTGTGAGCTCAGCAGAAGGTCATGTGAAAAGTCCTATAACAACCTAGCAAGAGGGCACCATTTGCAAGCCACAAACCCTTACCAATACCTTAGTCTTGGGATGCGTACAGTACTACAAAAAGGCAAATACATTTCTCTTTTGCTCTTGTTGAATCTGCCAAGTTAATGCTATCTTGTTATGATAACTCTATCAAAAATAGGGCATGAGATTAAAAAAAAAACACCCACTAAGAATTTTCTGAAATTTCTAAAACTATGTCCAATAGATCTACTTTGGAGTCTCATTTGTAACTTTCTCTTACGTTGGCCAAAGTTCAATAGCTCACAAGTTTATATCAGAAGGTTTTTCTTTCTGGCCACAGGTTCCCTCAGAAGAGGATCTGAATGGTGTTGTCCTCTGTGTGTTCTATGGATAATAGCATGGTTCTGTTCGCATTAAGGCCCCCAGTCTTTAACCCAATTTTTCATAAAGGAGAACAACATGAATTCCACAAAGCATGGTGGTTCACGTTGTAATCCCACACTACAGGTTGAGACAGGAGGATTGCTATGAGTCTGAGGATAATCTGGATTACATGGTGAATGCTAGTCCCCACCATGAGCTATAGATAAGAATATAGATTCTAAAAATGTTCATCAAAGTTTCCAATGGATATGAAACAGGAATCTGGAAGAAATTTATTGGTAGAAACATTTTGTCATTGGGGTATTTGTAAATGACTTACCAATTATGAAAGTTTAACATGTGACTGTTGACAGCAAATCATTGCTCTGATGTTAATAGTCATTTGCATGAGGGAATTCGTATGATGTTGAGTATTACTGCCCACTTTCTTTTTACTTATTTTTTTGGGGATGGGGTTTCTCTGTGTAGTCCTGGATTTCCTGGAACCCACTCTGTAGACCAGGCTGGCTTTGACCTCAGAGATCTGGACCCGTGATGGGATTGAGGACATGTGCCACTGTCACCCAGCTTCTACCCACTTGTGAAGTCCGCTGCGCTTTGGACTTATGGGATATCATTTTGGTTTTTCTTTTCTTCTGGCAAGAACAAATCTGCTTATTTTTCTGCCCTTTCCTTCTCTAGTTTTCAAAGGTACCCATGTAACTTACATTAAACAAGCACACTTACTGACATAATCAAACCATAACCATTACTGTTAAAATCATACTCTCTGTTATGTAACTCAGCTATGTACTTGCCTATCATGTCTGGGTTTGATCCACTGCACTGCATAGACCAAGCTGTAAATCTAGCACTCAGAAAGTGGATGCAGGAGGACCAGTTATCTTCCTTGGCTACACAGAGAATTCAGGGTCAGTTTGAGATATCCATACACTAAATGAATATCCTTATACTAAAATTAATGTTTTAAGTGTAAAATTTAGTTTTAGGACCATCTGCTTCTTAGTTGATAGGAATTGGAGATGTGATTTGTTTTCTTTAGGAACTTCAGAAACTTGAGAGTTGGGCAGTGATGGTTCTAGGATTCTCATAATTCTTTTTATTTATATATTTTAGTTGTTTGGGGCTTTTCCATGTGTCTGGGATATGGTTGCCAGCACACAAGAGCAATCCAAATGGCATTATGAGTTGGTAGGAAAAAGAGTTCCTACTGGTTTACGTTTCCAAGCTAAAGCCAGCTTGGGCCCTACATCAAATGTTTACTTATTTATACAGTTATGTCTCAACTTTTTCACTCTTCTCCAGCTCAGAGTTTGAGACTCAGCCAACTACCCAACTACCTTTCTCAGACTCCTTTGCCGTTTAATTTCTTATTAAGTTCTGTCAAGGAGAAGCACCAGAGGATTAGAAGGACAAGTGAGGACAAAAGAATTTGTCTCCTGTTTGTTTAGTTCTTATTTCACTCATCACTTCAAAGCAGGAAGGAAGGAATAAAGAGACATGTGGCTTCAACTCTCAGCCTTTTATTATTTTTACATCCCTCTGCATCTTTTTATACTGTGTTGGCTAAGAGGACCAACAATTACCAGCCTTTATCCCACAGTGCAGTCGGCACAATAGTTAATCTGTTGCATGATTTGATAAAGCTGCTGCATATCCAAATCTCACCTGTAATTCATGCCTTGATCCTGAGGAGCCTCCACAGCTTAGAGTGAATCTAAGGACTCTGTCCATTGAGCTCTTGAGCCTCTAACTAACTGTCAGCCTTTTGCTTTTGCTTCTCAGCATCATAAGGGAAATTAATTTTCTTCCTTCTCTTTCAGCCTTATAATATCACCCTGATGGTTCCTGAATCAATCCGTTTTTCATTGAGATGTTCAGTGTAGGAGCAAGATTAGACTCTTATTAGTTGTGTAGGCTATAGGACTAATCAGTAATTGTTGAGTTCAGATAATGACTACAATGAGCCGAATGAGGGCTACAGGCCAAACTTTGTAGTTAAAAGCAGTCTTTTACTAAAAGAGACATAGGTAGGGAGCATTACACTGGCAGATAGCCAAGAAGGGAAGGGATACAAGCTACACTCATTATAGTTAACAGTTGTGTGATTTTGATTGCTGTTCTTACCTATTTTTAGTGCTACAATGGAACACCTGGGAGTGGATATTTGATAATGAACACAGGTGAATGCAGTCATGGTTCTGGAGACTCTGAAATTCAGGATCTTGGGGTTATCATGTAGCAAGGATTGTCTCCCTACACCCTTCCTGTGGCAGGCAGAAAACTGGAGGCTGTAAGAGAACACGAAAGTGAGCTCACAGCTCAAGCCCTTTAATAACAGGCACCAATCCATTCATGAGGGCAATTCCCTTGTGTTATAAGATTCTTATTGGGAAGACATGAATAAATGTCTATTCATCCCAGCTTGGGCACTGAGAGCAAACCAAGAAATGATTCTTCCCAAGCCTAGCTTAGTGAAATAATGAGTCTTTTGCGTGGCCTACCCTTCTCAGCAAGGTGGAGGGTGTCTTCTCCCTAAAAACTGATTACTGATTTTCATACCCTTGGCGGGACTTTCTGCAGCTTCTTAAGTTTTACTGGCTTGAGATTCATGAGCATCCCCTTTCCCTCCAAGAGGGATTGGTTTCAGTTAGGAGGAAACAGCTGCCAAAGGACTCAGTGCCTAATCACCGCTCTCGGGCCCCACTTCCCAACATTTGTATTTAGAAATTCACCTCATGTGGTCTTTGGGCAGAACATTCAAATCATAGCTCAAGGTGAACTAGAGAAGAGAGGCGGGAAAATGCTAAGTGAAGTAACTGGTAAGGTTAAAGGGATCGAGTTTCAAGCTGAACACACATATTTCAGTGATGATGAGAACTAACTAGAGAGGAAGAGGTAGATAGATACCAGGAAAAGAAGAAACAGTTAATATTGAGCCAATCCAGTTACAGGAGGAGTTGGGTGTGCAGCTCAGTGGTGTGCACAAGGATACATGAAGCCCTAGATTCAATCACTAGCATCCTTCCACCCTCGCCAGGAAAGAAAGAAACAGAAACACAGAGGGATTACTTTAGCGTATGGTGCTGTAGATTTTTTTGAAGGAGAGTGGAGACTCTAATGCACCTGCCGTCAGGGAGATAGATGCTTTAGGAGGCCAGGAAGAACTTATTACTATTCTTCTCTGCTGGCCTCCACTTTCTCTGTTAGGGTAGACAGAAGACATCTTTAGAGATTATGAGAAAGAAAACAGGAAAGGACAGAAGTTTTGGAAGACAAAATTTTGAGAAAGGCTTTTGGAAGGCAGAGAGTAAGGTCCTCGGTGAAAGTCAATGCGATTGCAGGAAATGCTGAGAGCACTCTGATTCACCAGCCATGGACCATAGGAGTGCCTGTCAGCTTTCTCTTCTCTGGGACCATTCCATGCAAACCCTGATGGATGAGGGATTATAGAGATGACTCAGCAGCTTATACACTTGCTGACTTTTCCAGAGAACCTGGATTTGGTTCCCAGCATTCAAACCAGGAGGTTCATGACTATCTGTAATTCAAGCTTTGTGAGGTTTGATATTCTCTTTTGGTCTCCCCCAACACAGCATATGGACACAACCTCCAGAGGGTTGCCAGGAGCTCAACGGTCAATTCGTCGGGTTCAAAGAAACAGTTAAGCTGACCAGAAAGGGAAAACTCACCATTGGAAGCCAGTGTTGTTCGGAGGGGTGGCGCTCAGGCACATGAACCCGTGGTTGTTTTCAAGAAAATCCCCAGTTGCAATTCCAGTCCCAGGAGTCCAGGGCAGGTCCTGGCCCCAGGATGGGAGCCTCGGGCTGGAAATTCCGGCCCCAGGATAGGGGCCTGGTGTGGGGGGAGAATCTCTCGAGTCTTGGCACCAAATGAAATGTCCAATGCGAGTGAGAAAAGGACACGAGACAAAAACAAACCCACTTAGAGGTGTGCTCATGGGCCCGAGGAAACAGTGTGTGTTGGGGGGGGAAAGCCCAAGCATCCAGCTTTTAAAGGTTTCTAGCACCTGCGCACGGGGGTGGGGAGTGAAGACGTACTACGTCAGATGCTGATGACGAGCGACCCTATGCCATGCACATGCACACAGGGGTTTTGCATCAGACACTGATGATGCAGATGGTGGGCGACCCACGCATGCGCACACAGGGGATTAGTTGAGTTGCGGATGGAGGTAACCACGATGCACGCACGTGGGTCACGCGGCCCCTTGTTCCCAAGCGGCCCCTTGTTCCCAAGGGTCCACCCACATGTGCCTGCCTTAGGACCCAGAAGTGCAGCCTTATGGGTGACTGAATAATTACAGCAGGTGCTTTGGTTTAATCGATGTCTGTCTCCATGAAAACACACTGAAATGTCTCAATGTGAAGGTGTTGGAGAGTGAGGCCTTTAAGAGGGAATCAAAGCTTTGACCTGGTGGTTCATGCCTGTAATCCCAGCAATTATAAGAGGCAAGAGAGTTATTATGAGATTAAGGTCATCCTGGTCTACATTTTAAGCACTAGGCTAGCTTTAACTACAAAGTGATACCCTAGCAAGGGGTGGTGACAGATACTTGCAATCCCAACATTTAGTGGGTAGAAAGAGGAGGATTGGAAGGCCAAGGTCACTCTCCATTACATAGTGAAGTTGGAGGTATCTGGGGAAGCATGAGGTTTTGTCTTGAAACAAACCACACCAAATAATGAAAGATCAACAGAAACTTCCTGAATATCTTCTAGCATAGACATTGTCATTTTGTTTTATTTCCATGTTTGGATTTGCAAAAATCAGTCATTAAAAAAAAAAAGACAGTCATAAAATGGTAATTTCCAAGCACAGAACACAGGCTCAGAGGGGTGTGGTTCTGACACAATAGTGACTGACTAGTCCCTGGTAACTTGTGGGAAAAAGGAAGGTTATGTGACAGCTATGACATCATCTTTCCTGTTTCAGAATCTCAGGAAAGATGATGCTCTGCTTATTGACACACCATTTCCCCTTCACCTTTCTTCCTTTCTGTTAAGGCAGAAACATCGTGAGTGGACCATCCTTCTCACCTCGTATGCCCAACATCTCTGACTCTCTCTCCTCAAGGACACCCAAAACTTGACCATGTTTAGGATTAAGCTTCAGGAATCCATCTTGACCTGACTATAGCTACCATGGTTTTAACCACCCCTTTGCCCACTGTGTGACTCAGAAATACATCTAAACCCTCTAGGACATACCAGTTGATTAAGTCAGTCACTGGAGGAGCTGGGCATGCAGCTGAGTGGAAGAGTGTTTACCAGGAGTGTGTGAAGTTCTGGGTTCAATTTCTAGCACCCTTCAACCTCCACCAAACAAACAAACAAAAACCTGGTCATTCAGGAAAGTTACACTGACTGTTAATGTTTGAGACATCATTTTCTCTGGCACTGGACAGTTAATAGTTTTTAAGAAAGAGTGGATATAGTATAAAAGAAGAAATATTTTAGTTGGATATAGCCCGTTTTTTGTTTGGTTTAGCATATAAACCCTTGTTTTGTACTTTGAGATGCATGGAACCTCCTATCTTGCTGTAACTGAGACATAGTTCTTTCATAAGTCTGTCATAAATTACAATTTGTGCAATCTTGGATCTGTCTGCATCTTTCTTCAATATCTTAGCCCCTCATGCCTTTGGGACCTGGTTCTCATACACCATAACTGCTTTTTCTCAAGCAAAAATGTGATGGTTGATCTTGATTATCAATTTGAAGGGATATAGAAAAAAAACTCAAAACATGCATAATAGGAGAAAAATAGTAAGACATTGTAGGAGACCAGACTGTGCTATTCCAAAATATGCCACACCATCTTAAACAGTGTCAAAGTATTAGCTTAAATTTATTACACTGTGTGTGTGTGTGTGTGTGTGTGCCACAGTGTGTATGTGGAGGGTCAAGGTATACCTTGTAGGAGTTGGTTCTCTCCTCCTACCATGTGGATCCTTGCGGACCAAACTCGGGTTTACAGGCTTGATAGCAAATGCCTTTACCCTGAGAGCCATCTTCCCAGAACCAACAAATTAGTTTAATCTGAAAGCAACTGAGACAAATTGAACAGAAGCTTTCTGCTATCCTTCTAACTGTCAACTAAGATGAGGCATAAATCTGTAAATGTCCTTTCTCCCAGCTCTACCAAGAAAATCAGTGAAGTGGTCAACGTGACACCGTCATAGACAGTTGGTACGCACCCTGGCTGCTGTGGCATTGTGCTAGAATCATCTCAGGTGTTCCCGATTCCTCGAGTCAGGCTTGCTAAGTACTTGCCTTTATGAAAGTGATGGTTCTGTAGATTTGTTTTAGTATTGTTGTTTATGTTTTAATATTTTTTGAGCAATTTTAGCTTTTAGAAAAATAGATAATAAAGTACAGATATGTGTAATATGCTTCTCTCCTCAAGTTTTTTAAATTAAAAGTTTTAGTGTGGTATATATATTTTAAAGTAACTAGAGAAAACTTAAGAGGTCTGTAGTTGAATTAGCAACATTGCACCAATCCCATTATCTTGGTTTTAATAATGCATATATTTACATAAGAGGCCACTATCACAAGCAGGCGGATAGAGGGGTCACTGGGATTTGTATACCATCTTGCAACCTTCTATGAATTCCAGATTATGTAGCATAAATTATTTTAAAAACTAATTTGAGAATAATCAAGACTCGGCCTAAAAAAATATCATTCTTCCTTCTTTTCAGTCTCCAATGCTAACCTGCTTAGCTAGCTTCTGAGATAAGACCTAAGTAGGCTAATCAAGATGATCTGGCTGTAGGCTTTGCATGTTTGTACCCTCTTGCAAGGTAGAGAATGATGAGAACAGCTCTCCCCAGAGAGCAGGGCTAATCAGGTATCCAGTGCTTGGTTCTCAGGAGACCACTGAGTCTGCCTTGCTCTTGCTCTTGGTTCTGCTCTGACTTTACTGGACTGGTTTCATTTTGACTAGTTTTCACCTCTACTGAATATCCATTCCTGAATTCCCCTCTGTCAGCCATGTGCCATGACTAAGCTGGCACTGACCACCAGCCTGCCTGGATCTCACATGACTTCCGTGTTGCTGGCTGAAGGGTCTTAGCATGACCTGTCTTTCTGACTGTACTATCTGCATACTGTGCCTATCCTAAGTGAGACTTCCTTGTAGGGCCTTCACCTGCTATTCAGAATTTGTTCTTTCTTCCTTTGTTTCCCGTCAGATCATAGACATTTTCCACCATGGTACTAATCGCACTTCATAATTGTGTCATGTTTGCTTATTCATTCAGTGCTCAGCTTCTCTCTTGTCTCCAGCTCAATCAGGGCAGAGACTATGCTGTTTTCTTCTGTGAGTGGGGAGCAAGCCATGCGCATGTGTGAGAGAAGACGGGGAAGAATAAAGACCAAGACAAAGTCCGAGGAGTAGTAAAGCCCATGTGGCAGGGAGATGAGAGTAAAGGGACAAAGGGGCGAAGCGTGGATGGGGAAGGACTATGCAGAGCATGTGGGGATAGTGACTTCAGAGCAGAGCAGAGACATAATGACTTTGCTTTTCTTTGGCGTGGCATTGAAAACCTCTGCATCATTTTGAGCAGACATGATCTGACTGGTTTAAAAGGTATTTCTGTTTTCTTGATTCTCTCTATGTAAACATAGTTGAAGAAAGAAAAGAAGGGTGTTATCCATCAGCTCCCTCAAATATTATCCTAGCTTCCCTCTGTCACATATTTTACTTGTATTTTTCCTTTAGCTTCATTGGTTATCCTACCTGAGAAACTAAGAAGAAAGCTTATTGGGTGTTTAAACAAATGAGCCAAGCTTTTACAAACTAAGATCTTTGTACCCCAAGCGTCTGTGCTCTGAACTACCCCACTCTACTTCTGGAGTATAAGCTCTGAATTAGAGTATAATAAACACTATTTGTGGTGGTACATGTCTGTAATCCCAGTCATTGGGAGTCGAAGCAAGAGGACCATAAGTTCCAGGCCACCCATCTCCAAAAACCAACTAACCCACAAAGAGAAGTGTGGGATAAGAAAAGGACTGAAAACATGCATACAAGTAACATTACACAGGCTGAGCAAGGTGTACTTATGTATTTAAGAATATATATATATATGTATATATATATATGTATACATATATATGTGTATGTGTGAATAAGTAACAAAAATTAATAAAAAAGAGGCCATGAATATGAAAGAGAATAAGGAGAGGTATATGGGAGGGTTTGAAGAGAGAAAAGGACAGGGGAAGAGGATGTAATTATAATCCCAAAATAACTAAAATAAATAATTAAAAATAAAAGGAGTAAGAAGAAAAGCATGCCAAAGAAGCTAGGCACAACACTTTATTACCCCAGGGCTGGGCTGGGCGCCCATCGGAACCTGGCCTCTCAGGATGACTCACCATCCTATAGTTTCAGTAATGGAGCCAACATGAACATATGATCCCAGAAAGGCCTACCAGAGTTTTCCTTTTGGAACTGTTATTAAAACCAGAGCAATGTATTCTTTTTTGGTCCTGGTGTTGCACGCAAGCATGTAATCAGGAAATACCATCAATTATCTTTCCTTCCACAAGAGAAAGTCAGTCCACAATGGGAAAAATTAATAATTTGGGCCTAGAGTCTTCCTTGTTAGTCATCTCAGGAATGCTTTGTAATATAATCCACAGAAGGGGTGGAAAGAGGAAATGCATGCTTGTTTTGCATAAGCCGACCTTATATTACTATTAGCCCTAAAGTAGTTGCAGGAGTAAAATCTTTCTGTCAGAAATAAAGTTTGCTAAATAAAATTGGCCTTTAATCCAAGGCATAGTTGTTCATTGACAAAGAAACGGCCACATAACGACTTCCTCTATCTTTCTTTTCCTCAAATGCCCCTGGTAAAATCCACAAACATTAAGCTCTTTTCCCAAGCACTATGCTGGGAGCATGACGTACTTACCTGTAATCCCAGCACTCAAAAGATATAGTCAATAGGATCAGGAATCTCAGGGCAATGAAAAAGCAACAATATAAAGACTTTTGAAAAATAAAATGAAAGAGACACCAGACTAGAATTTATAAGAAGCAAAATGGTAAACGGATTCACTGTGTGTGGTCACTCTTTGTCAGACTTCTAACTGAAGTCTCTGGAGAATTTCCATGACTTTTAGGAAGAATCCATTCATCCACGAGTCCTGTGATGCTCCAATGACCCAGCATACAGCTTCCTCTACTAGATCATCTTGACTAGCTTTGTCTTGCTCACTCATTCTAACCAACTGGACTCTTCATTGATGTTCAAAACACTCCAAGCATTTCTGAGGCAGAAAAGTAGGGTGAAGAGTGAGGCCCACAAGGTTTACACAGAGGGCACAGAACAGGGACTGAAGCATTCAGGAGTGTCTGAAGGTACCTGTAATTCATTGCAATGCTAGAACACACAGCATGGTTGGAGATTTAAGATGCTACTGTAGTACATTCATAGTATACATATAGGTCCCAAAGCTTACACAATGTGATGTTAAAGCCCCAGACTTTTGTACAGTGGGACCTACTGAGTTAATAAATTATCTGCCCCAGCCTGCTCACCCCCTCCCAGAAGTATATCATCTTTTTCCCTTTTTCTTTTCTTCTTCTTCTTCTTCTTCTTCTTCTTCTTCTTCTTCTTCTTCTTCTTCTTCTTCTTCTTCTTCTTTGGTTTGTATAAGTCTTTGAGTATGTGTGTGATCATGTATGGTGATCTGTACAATGTACAAATGTCTGCTCATTGACTATGGTAATATGTACACATATGTGGAGGCCAGAGGTGAATCTCAAGTATGCTTCCTTGGGAACTGCCCACCTTGTTTCTCAGAAAGGGTCTTTTATCTGGCCTAGAACTCACCAAGCAGGCTAGGCTGTCCAGCCAGCAAACTCATGATCTGCATGTGTTCCACTCCCCAGCACTGGTTAAAACACATACCACCATGATCTGCCTTTTCACATGGCATCTGGACATCAAATATGGTCCTTGTTGCTGAACCACAACCACTTTACTAATTGAGATGTCACCCAGTCAGAGGTATACATTCTTTTAACCAGTTGTTCCTGCTTCTGTGACTGTCCATGTGTCTCAGTTCAATTCTTTGTTCTGGGATGCAAAAACCTGGAACTGTCCCAGGTTGCTAACTAAATCCTGATGTCTATTTGGTGTGGGTCAATTGTATATATTCTGTCAATTATGTTTTAAATAAATACTGATTGGCCAGTAGCCAAGCACGAAGTACAGGTGGGACAACAAGAGGGAAGTAGAGGTGGGTAAATGAGAACAGGAGAATTCTAGGAAGAGGGAAGCTCCCTCTGCAGTCCTGCCCAGATACAGAAGAAGGAAGATGTGACTTGCCCTGCTGAAAAAGGTACTGAGCCATGTGCCTAACATATACTAGAACAATGGGATAATATAAGTTATAAGAGGTAATAAGAAACCTGAGCTAATGGGCCAATCAGTTTATAACTAATGTAGACCTCTGTGTGATTTTCTTTGGGACTTAATGAATACAGGATCTGGGCAGGACAGAAAACCCACTGCCAACAAAGGGTGTCATCGTGTGGACAGCTGAATCTACATAAAGCCTGACAGAGCTTGGGAAGTAGTTCTAGATAAAAAAAAATAGAGTTAAGCATGGCTTCTTAATAGCAGCATTTTCTTGGGTGTACTCTGCTTGTAAGAGGCAAGCACTCTCATTTAAGAGAGGCTTCCTGATTCAGCTTTTCCTGCAAAAACTCTGCAACTCTTTTAAGAGGTCCTGCCACAAAACACTTAAATGGTGTTGATGAAAAGATGACCACATGCTTTCTGGTAGTGGCAGGGACCTGGAAATGCCATAGAGTTGTGGCAATAAACATGGTTCCAGCCAGTACCTCCACCATGGGCCTGGAATCTCAGAAAGCTAGGGAATAGGCTGGATCCAGCTATCAAAGCCTTGGCTTTAATTCTAGCCATATTGCTTAGCAAATTAAAGTGGTCAGAAAAAGAGATAGAAGAGCCAGATGTTAATCCACACACCCATGAACACCTGAATTTTGACAAAGAAGCTAAAATTATACAATGGAAAAAAAGTATCTTCAGCAAATGGTGCTGGCATAACTGGATGTCAACCTGTAGAAGAATGAAAATAGATCCATATCTATCGCCATGCTCCAAACTCAAATCCAAATGGATTAAAGACCTCAATATAAATCTGACCACACTGAACCTGATAGAAGAGAAAGTGGGAAGTAGTCTTCAATGCATGGGCACAGGAGACCACTTTCTAAATAAAACCCCATTAACTTAGACACTGAAAGCAACAATAAATAAATGGGACCTCCTGAAACTGAGAAACTTCTGTAAAGTAATGGACATAGTCAATAAGATAAAAAAGGTAGCCTACTGAATGGGAAAAAAATCTTCACCAACCAACCCCACATCAGACAAAGGACTGATCTCTAAAATATATAAAGAACTCAAGAAATTAGACATTAAAATTCTAAATAATCCAATGAAAAAATGAATTATTGAACTAAACAGAGAATTTTCAACAGAATAATTTCAAATGGCCAAAAGATACTTAAGGAAATATTCAACATCCTTAGTTATGGGGAAATGCAAATCCAAACCACTCTGAGATACCATATTATATCTGTCAGAATGGCTAAGATAAAAAACACTAATGATAGCTTATGCTGCAGAGGATGTGGAGTAAGGGGAACACTCATCCATTGCTGGTGGAAATACAAACTTGTACAACCACTTTGGATCAGTATGGCAGTTTCTCAGAAAATTCCAGGCATTAGCGCCTCTGGGTCCTACAGCCTACCCATGAGCCATCAGTGTTCAGTCAAACTGCCTGACCACCCCTGGGGCTTTAAGCCCTATGTAATCTACACGCAATGTGATCATGTAATCTATGTGTGAGTTAGCTATGTAAATCCCTTGTATATATGCTAGACGGCCTTTAAAAGTGGACATTCAGGCTCTGTCTTTCTCTCTCTCGTACCCTGCTGTTTTCAGACAGGCCTGTACACTGCTCTCTTTCCCCTTTCCCATTCCTTCTGTTAATAAACCTTTTACAGTGGGTTTTTTTATGTATCTTGTGATCCATTCTCACCATGCTCCTGGAAATAACACTTCCACCTTTCCTTCCTTCATTCCTTCCTCTCTCTCTTTCTCCTTCCTTCCTTCCTTCCTTCCTTCTTTCCTTCTTTCCTTCCTTTTATTCTTTCTTTCAAGACAGTATCTTCCTATATAGACTCTGTTGGTCTGGAATTTATTATATATACCAGGTTGGCCTTGAATTCACAGAAATCTGCCTGCCTCTGCCTCTTGGGTGCTGGGCTAAAGGCCCAATGGTTTGACTTCTTAATAGATTTATAGGATCAGGGCAGATGTATTAAATTGTATAGAATCAGGTCAGATTTTATTAAATTGGTGCCTAAAAAATGCAATTCTTAAAGGTCAGACAGAGTTCTACTCTACCCCAGAGCTGTGTAACAATATTGTAGACAGCTTGACACAGTTTTATTGGTTGGGTCCCCTCTATATTAGCACCACACTATAAATAACTTGACTAACTGGTCAGATAAAAATTACCTCTTTCTTAGCAACATGATGTATATTCTCTAAGGTAACATAATCTCATTGATATTTTAGAAGCAACATTTAAGCTGTAGCTTTCTTTCACATTTACTCTTATTTTTAAGGTTTCTAGACCCTTCATTTCTTATCCCTTAATTGACTTCTTCAGGTAAGTATGGATGTTATAGCTGTATTCTATAGATAGGTAGGTATGTACTTCATTTTTACATTTTGGCATAAATTATCTGTAGAAGAAGAGAGCCGCTTGTTGGTTCCTGGCCACTCGGCTAGCTTAGACCCAAAATCATCACACAGAAACCATATTATTTAAATCACTTCTTGGCTCATTAGCTCTATCTTCTCACTGGCTAACTTTTGTATATTAATTTAACCCATATTTATTAATCTGTGTATCGCCACATAACAGTGGCTTACCAACTAAAGTTTCCAGCTTCTGTCTCTGGAGGCTTCATGGCTTCTCTCTGACTCTGCCTTTCTTGCTCCCAGCATTCCATTTAGTTTTCCCTGCCTACCTAAGTTCTGCCCTATCAACAGGCCAAGGCAATCTCTTTATTTCACCAATGGTATTCACAGCATACAGAGGGAAATCCCACATCAATTATCACTGTATGTGTTTTATGCTGATAACACCTTATACTCAACTAGCTCATTTAATTTCTCTAGTTGCTCATAAATTTTCAAGTCAGTATCACCTCAAGTTCTACAAAACAAAGTAAGTATTAGGAAATAGCCTTTGCTACTAACACCTAAATTCTCTCTCCCTTTCTCTCTCTCTCTCTCTCTCTCTCTCTCTCTCTCTCTCTCTCCCTCTCTCTCCACTCTCTCTTTGCCAGAATTAAACTCAGGAGTCTATGCAGTCTAAGGAAGTGTTCTTCCACTGAGCCATATCCCAGCACTCATAGTTAGATCTTTTCCCATTACTTGTCATTTCTCACAATGTGAGGGTGTTAGCTAACAATTTTGACTGACAAAATCTTAAATTATACTGTCATGTACTTGCTGCTATATGACTTCCTGTCTCTTGATCCTATGTCATGACACATTTGACTATCCTAACCCCATCCAAAGAAGACATCTGAAAAATTGTTGCACATGAGGTGGGTTTGTTCAATTTTTGATTCAAATTTTGTAGGTTCTTATAAATTTTGCAATATTTATTTTTATTATTATTGATAAAAACTATTGGTTCTAACTGTAGGCAATATCAACCAATCTTCTGAACCACGTTGGGTGATTGTGTGATACAATAAGAAATAATATAATATGGAACTTGTGCTATAGTTTGTGCTATACTTTTCACTTTGGAACCTCTGAAAATGTATGGTGACCAGCAGTTGCAGGGAAGGGGTTGTCTCAGGTAGTATCATGAATGGGCTGTGAGTCAGAAAGACCAATGCATGGACAGAGGCTAAGGACTCTTCATCTCATTTCTCAGGTTCTGGAATGCAAAGATGGATTGAAGCCTGGATTGGCCAGCAATGGCCAAGGATGTTACTAATTAGTATGACAAAGTGTCCATAAACTCCTGAAAGGACAGGGCTTGTAGAGCTTTTAGATTACTGGAAAACCCCAACCTCACAGAGTTTGTTCATCAAGACCTTTTCAAATTTCCCCCTACCTGTTATGCCTTATGCAAGACAGCAAGGTAGTGGTTTACCAGGGTTGCCTGTCTTACTTTCCTCAAAAGAGGACCAAATCAAAGCAAAAGTAAAATGTAAGCAAACAATAAACAACTTGTAACATGAGGGTCGGCTTGTTGGGGTTTCTGTCCCACTACCCCATAGCTGGCAAGCCCCAAAGAAAATCACACAGAGATCTCTATAAGTTATAAAGCTGATTGGCCCATTAGGTCAGGCTACATATTAGCTCTTGTAGCTTATATTAACCCATTGTTCTGATCTATGTTAGCCATGTGCCTCAGTACCTATTTCAGTGGGGCAGATCACATCCTGCTGCTTTGGTGATCTGGGCAGGAGTGGGAGGAATCAACTTCGTCCTTCCCAGAATTCTCCTTTCTCATTGCATCATTTCTACTTCCTGTCTGGTTTTCCCACCTATACTTCCTGCCTGGCCAATCAGCGTTTATTTAAAACATGATTGACAGAATATAGACAATTCTCCCGCACCAACAGCTAAACAATAGCATCACTAGGGCTGCGTCAGTAGCGTGTTTGTAGCAGCCAACTCAACCTTGGAGGGGATCTGACAGGCCATAGATTACACAAAGAGTGAAAAGAGAAGGCCTAAGAGCTGAAAGAACAGAACTGCTTGGCGTCTGTCAGCAGACATCTTACCTTACATGTGTAAAACTGAGCTGCAGTACTGTGGAGGGCTCAGTGTTCCTACTTAAGTTTCCAGGTCAACAACAACGAGAAAATTGGTTCTGCGCTCCCTGGCCAAGAAGGTATAAAATAGCTGGGTGTGCATACCTGAAGTCCCAGCACATGGCAGGTACAGGCAGGAATTATCAGGAATTCGGGGTCATTCTTAGCTACATGGTGAATTTGAGGTAAAACTCTATCCCTGTTACTGCTGATTTCCTTTCAGAGCTGGAGAATCCATTCTACCTTGCTTCTTAACAACAAAATAACACACACACACACACACATACACACACTATCCAGAAAGGAAAGAATGTCACTGAAAGTACCATAAAGGAAATGTATTTTCACAGCTAAAACACACACAACTGTTATTGACTTGGAACATTTTACTGTCCAAATGAGCCAGAATCCTGGAAAGCTGATATTATTTCGTGGTATTGTGTTAAAGTGAATACATTCTGCTCACGTAAGTAAACTTGTATATGCATCCATAGTTAGCATTTTGTTCATTCCTCAACTAAACTAGGAGTCAATAAGAGTTGTGCAGTTCTAGCTGAACAGGATTTGTGACAGTCCTGCTTCAGTGTCCTGAATGCTGGGCTTATCCCACCATGACGTGTTCCTTTTATAATCTTCAAATTTTTGTGTGTTGTTTTGACTAGAGAAGAATATTTTGTATTATTTACATATTTATGTTTATGAGTATTTTCAATTATTATTATGAAAACCATGTTCTTTTATGAAAATATATTCTATGTCTTATCCTATACGAAAACAAAAAGAGTCACCAGGCATGCTGGGACATGCCTTTAGTCCTAGCATTCAGGAGTCAGAGGCAGGGAATCTTTGTAAGTTTGACGGCATTGTGATCTATATAGTGAGTTCCAGGACAGTCGGGGTTATCCCATGGCGGGACTCGGTCTCAAAACAAAATAAAGCAATGGCAGTAGTTGTCCACATTTGAAATCTCAACACTTAGGAGGCTGACACAAGAGGATTTCCAGTTTTAGGTCATCATGGGCTACAGTGTGACTTTCCCATTCTCTCTCTCTCTCTCTCTCTCCCTCTCTCTCTCTCTCTCTCTCTCTCTCTCTCTCTCTCTGTGTGTGTGTGTGTGTAGGTGTGTGTGTATGTGTGAGAGAGAGAATGTTCTAGTTTGAGTGGTATAGCGTGTATAGAACATATGTAGAATATACAGATACACTTCAGGCTCACCGCTGGTTCAGAAAGCTAGACAGCTTAAAAGTATCTTTTGTTTTCATGTCTATTATCTCACAATGCAAACAGACAAAACACGATTTCTGTTGGCCTTGGTTGGTCTCGAACTCACAGAGATCTGCCTGTTTCTGCTTTCTAAGTGAGAAGAATTAAGGCATGCATCACCATGCCCAGCTGGAAACAAAAAGGACTTTTAAGACGCAGATCAGTGTGTCTAGAAATCATTCCATAAAAAAATGTTTGTTAAACTTACTCATTTCATCTTCCTCATGCATTTTTCTGTAAAAATAAACTTTTTTCCAGACATTTTAAGACTCTGGGTGTCTCATTCTAGCCCTGACATAGGAACACTGCCGCTCTTCAGCTTTTAGTCACAAATGCTGCGGCATCACGGTGACTCACATGACTGTATTTAGAACGCTGTTATAGCAGTGCCTTGAAAGGCAAGCCGAATGATGTTACTCCTTACCTACACTATACTCTTTATCCCAGCTGATTGCAGGCCTCTTCAAGAGTACACTAAGAATAGTAAAGGGTCCTGAAGCTGGAAAGCCCAGTGGTGTGCGAAGTACCAAGGAATCCTATTGCAGAGAAAGCAAAAGCCCATCTGTTATAGTCTCTCTCCCTAGGCTCAGCAAATCTGCGCTCTCCCTGCGTGTTCTCATGACCTCTTCTCTCTGGGTGTTTAGTTAAAGAAAGAGGAGGTAGAAGGAGAGCAATGTGTCGGGAGAGAAGATGAATGAACCAGGACTCTCTAGAGTCCCTGTGGGACTCTTATGATTACATCAAATATTTCCTTAGATGTCCAAATAGGCACAACACAGACTAGAATTTACACATAAGTTTTAGGAGTACATAAGCATTTATATAACCACATCACTTCGAGTTTTGTAAAATGAAAATAGAACGGTATTCCAGTGTAGTGGGAAAGACCTGTGATATTAGCTCTTAGAAGGTAGAGACTGGAGAAGACAAGATTCCATAGCATGTCTCAAAACAAACAACCATTCAACCAAAAAAACAGACAAAAACAGCAACAACAACAAAATAGGAAAACAAAACAAAACACCCCACCCCCCAAAGCAACCATACCAGCAGAAGAAAACTAGAGATGATTTTGACTTTTCATGCCTCTGACGTAGTTTGATTGAAACCATTCAAATCAAATGAAAATGATGGATTTATAGTAAACTTATGTAGTGACTTCTCGATTAAAAACTTTTTCTATGACATTCTTAATTTCTGTCTGTACATAATTCTTTTTTTTTTCTGTTATTGATCGCCTTTCAGTGCTGGGGCAGCCTTGTGGCCTTAGCTGCATCATGTGGACTATAATGAAGTCTCATGACAATATCCGAGCTGTTTGGCCAGATGTGTGCCTTCTAGCAGTTCTCATAGACTAAGACAGCAGAGGTTTGGTGGAGTGCTGGGCTTGCTCCTATCATACCAACCAATACCAGCGATTGAAGCAGAGGCGTTAGGACAGCCTCTGGACAAAGTCAAGGACAGCCAGGGCCACATGAAGAAAAGCTGTCTCAAAAGTTATCTCTGACCCTTACCCCCAGTCCACCCCTCCTCGCCTTCTGTATTCACTCAGAAAGGGCCAGGTCTCCCATGGGCATCAACAAAGCAAGGCACATAAAGCTGCTGTAAGACCAAGCGTCTCCACCTGTATTCAAGCTGGGCAAGGCAAGCCAGCATGAGGAAAAGGTTCTCAAGAGCCAGCCAAAGCACCAGGAACAGCCTTTTTCCCAATGCCAGAATCCCACAAATAGATCAAGTTATACAACTGTCACATATATGCAGAGGGCCTAGGTAGAGGAACAACTACAAATTCTCCTCTGTCCTCCACAAGTACACAAATGTTTGCACACATTCAAAATAGTAATTTTCACATTTTTTAAAAAAATATCAATTTGCCTTTGGTTATAGTTTGAAACAGAAAAAAAAAGAAAGAAAACAGCTGCCTTTAACGTGACAAAGCCTCTAGGATTACAGTCTGCATTATTATTTGCTCCCAACTTTTGTTTACCTTTTTCTAGTGCGATCAAATATTAGACAAACAATTCAACTCATTTAAGAAATTGGATTGAAATGGAATTGAAATAAAGATTTTTAGAAGTTGTCTGTTGTAGTTTCCTAACCACAGAAAAAGAACTTGCTTTTTTTTTTTTCACACCTCCTGCCCCAGCTTAGCCTTGAAAGAGCTCTGTAGCTGAGGATGACCTCAGGAAAATCAGCCTCTGATTTTCCTAGCTTCACTAGGATTGGGTCTTGGGTTACAGGTCTGCACCATACCAGCTTTTGAGCTGTGCTGACGATGAAACCCAGGGCTTGCTATGTGCTAAGGAAGACACTACCAACGGAGCTATGTCCCCATTTTGTATAAGATGGGGAGCATGGGTGTTATATTTACTGCTCTGCTGGTAATGCCTAGAAACCAGGGCAAACCAGGTTGTCTAACTGTGAAGTCCAAGAGCTGGGTGCCCAGTGTGCTGCCAGGTCTTGCTCATTTGAGTGATCGGGACCGTGCTTGCTTTAGAGTCTGAATTGCCCTAGAGACCCATGACTGCCTCATTATTACTATGTCTCTAGTGATTTCAAACAGTACTCCAAATTGCTAAACATAAATACTAGTTCCACTCTAAATTAACCTATTTATGGAAATTCATTTTAAGAATACTTATGGCATATATCACTCAATATGTGAATGAAGAGAATTAAAATAAAAAAAGAATATGCATGTCAATTGATATGGTTTAAAACTACCTCAATTTTTTTTTTTTTTTTGAGTCACGGTGCAGTCTGTCAACCTCTACCTAACCCCCCCTTCTGCTTCTACTGGCACCTGCACCAGACAGGATTGTTCAAACTGTCTCTTTCAAGCAGGATTTCCTCCAAACTGATTAGCATTTCAAAAATCTCAGCAGTGAAAGTATTATTTAGTATAGATAGATCAAGTCTAAATAAAATATGGCATGGTAATGTTAGAGAAATTTTGCATTTTGAGGAGGAGGTTTCAGGGTGTGGACGAAAGGAGCATTCTTGCCCCATGCATCATCACCACCTTTTTTCTCTGCTTTAGGAGCAAGATTGTTTACCCATTGGCCCCTTTTCTTAGCTTCTTTCAGAATACTACGTCAGTTCAAGACACTCCCTTGGGAGCGTGCAGAGCATCCCCCACCCTGTG
The DNA here is from genome assembly GCF_982192425.1 of Myodes glareolus. Taxonomy (NCBI): domain Eukaryota; kingdom Metazoa; phylum Chordata; class Mammalia; order Rodentia; family Cricetidae; genus Myodes; species Myodes glareolus. The sequence goes on from NC_142030.1 coordinate 74,185,078, forward strand.
TTTGTGAATGTCGTCATCATGAACAGCGTTATGGTCAACAGCCAGGGACTAGTCACGCAATAGTGCTACCACATCACAATAGGGAAGGTGAAAGACAAGGGAGCTCCATCCCCACAGAGGCCACGAGATGGGAAATCCTGAGGTAGGGAGGTGGCGCCGGAGGTTTGTGTGCCATGGCTGCCAAACGCTGGCTGTTTTTATTTGTGATAATCTAGGAAAGAAACTGGAATGTGAACTGGAGCTGGCTGGTTCCTCTTTCTTAATTTGCGAAACAATGATTCATTCCTGGAGTTCTTCCTGGGCATTTGACTTTTACATAATTTTAGCATTGATTTTTCAAAGCAAATGTACATGGAACTCTGCAATGAGTTGTACTTTGTTTAAAATACTGCCTGGGGATCCTAACGCGCAATTTCAATTCCAGTGTTTCGGAGACTGAGGCAGAATGATTGCCTTGAGGCGAAGGTCAGCATAGGCTACAAAGTGAGGTCCAGGACAGTCTGTGCTACTAAAAGCCTGTCTCAAAGAACAAGCCACAAGAGCTGGTAAGGCGGCTTGGAGGGCAGAGTGCTTTGAATGAAAATGGCACCCATTCGCTCATGGGGAGGAGCACTATTAGGAGGTGTTACCTTGTGGGTGTAAATGTGGCCTTGTCAAAAGTGTCATTGGGGGGTAGACTTTGGAGTTTCAAATACTCAAGCCAGGCCCAGTGTCTTTGTCTTCCTGCTGCCTGTGGATCCAGATGCAGAGCTCTGGTCTCCCTCTCCATCACCGTTTCTGCCTGTGCCCTGCCATGAGAATAATGGACTAAACCTCTGAACGTGAGCCAGTCCCAATTAAATGTTTTCCTTTATAAGAGATGTCATGATCATGGTGTCTCTTCACAGCAATAAAACCCTAACTAAGACATTGGGTAAGTACACTTGTCACCAATTCTGACAACCTGAATCCAACGTCCAGAACCCACATGAAAGAAGAAGAAAGAGAATCAACTCTGGCAAATTGCAGCACACACACACATACACACACACATACACACACACACACACACACCACAAACCACGCCATACACACACATGTGCACATACACATATACACACACAAACACATACACATCATACATATATACCACATACACATATACACACCACACACACATATACATACCGCACAATATACATATCACACACACACATATATACCATACACACATATACACACCACACACACACAACCACACACAGATAAAATGAAAACTTAAAAAATTAAGTGCAAATCAAAAAAAAACTAATGCAAGTTGCAAAATTTAATATAAAAAGCTTAGTAGCAAAATTTTTAATACAAAAATTAAGATAATAATGTTAACTATAGCAAAAACAAGTCTGATCTCTCCTAGGATCTGATTGAGTTTAATGAGGGGAGAGTCTTTCTAAAGTGATTCTAATTTCTTGGATTAAATGTCAGAGTGATGTATACTGTTGATCTTAAGCTCATTCCTTTTCCTGTATCTTTGACCTTTGGCTTAGTGCTGCAAAAGTCAGTCTTTCCATGAGAGGGAGGGAAAGATCTCTAAGGAGGGGCAGAGGAGAGAAATGAATCTGTGAGCAAAAGGAAGAACTACTTATGGGGAGAGGAAGGGACAAGAAAGAAAGATAAATACGGATGGGAGAAGGAAATATAGAAGGGTATGAGTTAAAGTATAGTGACATATGTAAAAAATGCTGTAATGAAACTCCTTGCTTTGTATGCTAACTTTAAAAAAATAATGAGGGGTAGGCGCATCCCGGCTGAAGGCAGTTCCTGGGTCTTAAAGGCCTCCCTGAGGACAGGTGGACCAGGGGCCAGCTCAGCCACATTCCTGACCAGCAGGGGCCCTGACTTCTAGCAGAGGGCCATCGGAGGGGTGAGTTTGCTTCGGGCCGTGGCAGGGTCCTGGTGAGGAGGAGCTTGGGCATTCCCCGACCCCATAGACGCCCAGGTCACCCTGCAGTACTGGCTCCCCCCTCCCGCCTGCCATCCCAGCTCCAATCCAGGTATGAATTCCTATATTTCTCCCTTCCCCCTGGGGCCATAAAATTTCCCCAGCTCAGCTGCCTTGCAAGCTGAGCCTGCATTGTAAGCGCATCCCGGAAAGAGGGAGTACCTGTACTTCAATAGCCTGCCTGAGGAAAGGTGGGCATTCTGTCAGTGAAGTCCCTGCCCAAGAAGGGAACCTGACCCAGTAACAGAAGTTCCAATAGAGAACATTTGAAGTAAGAGATGGGCAGACGCCAAGGCAAGACCTCATCCAACAATCTGAAAAACAACATGAAAACACCAGATCCCAAGGACCCTACAATAGAAGGACTTGAACACCTTAACCCAGAAGAAGTGGAAAAAAGTGCCATTATGAGAGCAATAGAGTCCCTTAAACAGGATATGAATAACTCCCTTAAAGAATTGGATGAGAAATATAACAAAAAGTTTGAAGAAATAAGTAAATCTGTGAATGAGACCCTGAGAAACCAAGAAAAAACAATCAAACAAGTAAAGGAAACAGTGCAAGAATTGAAAACTGAAATGGAGGCAATGAAGAAAACACAAACGGAGAACCGACTGGATATGGAAAACCTAGGTAAACGAACGGAGACTACAGAATCAAGCATAACCAATAGAATACAAGAGATAGAAGAACGAATCTCGGAATCTGAAGATACCATAGAGAAAATAAATGCTCTGGTCAAAGAAAACAGCAAATCCAACAAATTCTCTTCACAAAACATTCAGGAAATCTGGGACACAATAAAAAAACCAAATCTAAGAATAATAGGGATTGAAGAAGGAGAAGAACTGCAGATTAAAGGCCCAGAAAATATATTCAACAAAATTATAGAAGAAAACTTTCCCAACCTAAAGAACGATATTCCTATGAAGGTTCAAGAAGCATACAGAACACCGAATAGACTGGATCAGAAAAAAACATCCCCTCGCCATATAATAATCAAAACACAAAACATAAATATTAAAGAAAAAATTTTAAGAGCTGCAAAGGAAAAAGGTCAAGTAACTTATAAAGGTAAACCTATCAGGCTTACACCGGATTTCTCTATAGAAACCATGAAAGCCAGAAGATCCTGGATAGAGGTACTGCAGAAACTAAGAGACCATGGATGCAAACCTAGACTACTATACCCAGCCAAGCTATTGTTCACTATCAACGGAGAAAACAAAATATTCCAGGATAAAAACAAATTTAAACAATACGTAGCTACTAATCCAGCCTTACAGAGAATATTAGAAGGAAAATCACTACCGAAGGAATCCAACATTCCCAACACGGCCTACAATAACTCGAACATCTAGCGACCATTCACAAGCACAAATCAAAGAAGAAAAACACATACACTCTACTACCTAAAAAAAAAAAATGACCGGAGTCAACAACCACTGGTCATTAATATCACTTAATATCAATGGACTCAATTCACCTATAAAGAGGCACAGACTTAGAGATTGGATACGAAAACAGGATCCAACATTCTGCTGTTTACAAGAAACACACCTCAACCACAAAGACAGACACCTACTCAGAGTAAAGGGTTGGGAAAAGGTTTTCCAAGCAAATGGACCTAAGAAACAAGCAGGTGTGGCCATTCTAATATCTAACAAAATTGACTTCAAACTAAAATCAATCAGAAGAAATGGAGATGGACATTTCATACTCATAACTGGAACAATTCATCAGGAGGAAGTCTCAATCCTGAATATCTATGCTCCTAATATAAAGGCACCCACATATGTAAAAGAAACTCTTCTAGAACTCAAGGCAGTCATCAAACCACACACACTAATAGTAGGAGACTTCAACACTCCTCTCTCACCAATGGACAGGTCAATCAGACAGAAACCAAACAGAGAATTAAGAGATTTATTGGAGGTATTGAAACAAATGGACTTAACAGACATCTATAGAACACTCCACCCAAATAGGAAAGAATATACCTTTTTCTCTGCAGCTCATGGAACCTTCTCGAAAATTGACCACATACTTGGTAACAAAGCAAACTTCCACAGATACAAAAAAATATTAGTAGCCACCTGTGTCTTGTCAGATCACCACGAACTAAAATTAGAATTCAACAACAATGCTTCCCCCAGGAAGCCAACAAACTCATGGAAGTTGAACAGTCAACTACTAAATCACCCCTGGGTCAAGGAAGAAATAAAGAAAGAAATTAAACTCTTCCTTGAATTTAATGAAAACAAAGACACAACATACTCAAACCTATGGGACACTATGAAAGCAGTGCTACGAGGAAAGTTCATAGCACTAAGTGCCCAATTAAAGAAAACGGAGAAAACACCCATTGGAGACTTAACAGCACACTTGAAAGCTCTAGAAAAAAAAGAAGCTGATTCACCCAGGAGGTCTAGAAGACTGGAAGTAATCAAACTGAGGGCTGAAATCAACAAAATAGAAACACAGAAAACAATCCAAAGAATCAATGAATCAAAAAGCTGGTTCTTGGAGAAAATCAACAAGATTGACAAACCCCTATCCAAATTAATCAAACGGCAGAGAGAGAACATGCAAATTAATAAGATCAGAAATGAAAAGGGGGACATAACCACAGACACAGAGGAAATTCAGAGAATCATTAGATCTTACTATGGAAGTTTATATGCCTCAAAGTTGGAAAATGTAAAAGAAATGGACATTTTTTTTAGATAAGTACCATATACCAAAGTTTAACCAAGAACGGGTGAACAATCTAAATAGACCTGTTAGTCGCGAAGAATTAGAAGCTGTTATCAAAAATCTCCCTACCAAAAAAAGCCCAGGACCAGATGATTTCAATGCAGAATTCTACCAGAACTTTCAGGAAGAGCTAATACCTATACTCCTTAACGCATTCCACAATATAGAAACAGAAGAGTCATTGCCTAACTCCTTTTATGAAGTTACAGTTACCCTAATACCAAAACCACACAAAGACACAACCAAGAAAGAGAATTACAGGCCAATCTCACTCATGAACATCGACATGAAAATTCTCAATAAAATACTGGCAAACTGAATCCAACAACACATTAGAAAAATTATCCATTATGATCAAGTCGGCTTCATTCCAGAGATGCAGGGCTGGTCCAACATATGCAAATCTATCAATGTAATCCATCATATAAATAAACTGAAAGAAAAAAAACCATATGATCATCTCACTAGATGCTGAAAAAGCATTTGACAAAATTCAACACCCATTTATGATAAAGGTGTTGGAGAGACTGGGGATACAAGGATCATACATAAATATAATAAAAGCAATATACAGCAAGCCGACAGCTAACATCAAACTGAATGGAGAGAAACTCAAAGCCTTTCCACTAAAATCAGGAACGTGACAAGGCTGTCCACTCTCTCCATACCTCTTCAATATAGTGCTTGAAGTTCTAGCAATAGCAATAAGACAACATAAGGAGATCAAGGGGATTCGTATTGGAAAGGATGAAGTTAAACTTTCGTTATTTGCTGATGATATGATAGTATACATAAGTGACCCCAAAAACTCTACCAAAGAACTCCTACAGCTGATAAACACCTTTAGTAACGTGGCAGGATAGAAGATCAACTCCAAAAAATCAGTGGCCCTCCTATACACAAAGGATAAAGAAGCAGAGAGGGAAATCAGAGAAACATCACCTTTCATGATAGCCACAAATAGCATAAAATATCTTGGGGTTACTCTAACCAAGGAAGTGAAAGACCTATTTGACAAGAACTTTAAGTCTTTGAAGAAAGAAATTGAGGAGGATACCAGAAAATGGAAAGACCTTCCCTGCTCTTGGATTGGGAGAATCAACATAGTAAAAATGGCAATTCTACCAAAAGTAATCTATAGATTCAATGCAATCCCCATCAAAATCCCATCAAACTTCTTCACAGACCTTGAGAGAACAATAATCAAGTTTATATGGCAAAACAAAAAACCCAGGATAGCCATAACAATCTTATACAATAAAAGAACTTCTGGAGGCATTACCATCCCTGACTTCAAACTCTATTACAGAGCTACAGTATTGAAAACAGCTTGGTATTGGCATAAGAACAGAGAAGTCGACCTATGGAATCAAATAGAAGACCCAGATATTAACCCACAAACCTATGAACACCTAATTTTCGACAAGGGAGCTAAAGGTATACAATGGAAGAAGGAAAGCATCTTTAACAAATGGTGCTGGCATAAATGGATGTCAACCTGTAAAGGAATGAAAGTAGATCCATATCTATCACCATGCACAAAAATCAAGTCCAAATGGATTAAAGACATCAACATTAATCCGTCCACTTTGAACCTGATAGAAGAGAAAGTGGGAAGTAGTCTACAAGATATAGGCACAGGAGGCCTCTTCCTAAGTAGGACCCCAGTAGCACAGACAATAAGAGAAACAATGAAAAAATGGGATCTACTGAAACTGAGAAGCTTCTGTAAAGCAAAGGACACTGTCAGTAAGACAAAAAGGCTACCTTCTGACTGGGAGAAGATCTTCACCAACCCCTCATCAGACAAAGGTCTGATCTCCAAAATATACAAAGAACTCAAGAAACTAGACACTAAAACTCTAATTAACCCAGTTAAAAAATGGGGTACTGAACTGAACAGAGAATTCACAACAGATGAACTTCGAATCGCCAGAAGACACTTAAGGTCATTCTCAACCTCCTTAGCGATCAGGGAAATGCAAATCAAAACCACTTTGAGATACCATCTTACACCTGTCAGAAGAGCTAAAGTCAAAAACACCAACGATAGCCTATGCTGGAGATGATGTGGGGTGAGGGGAACACTCATCCATTGTTGGTGGGAATGCAAACTTGTGCAGCCACTGTGGAAATCAGTGTGGGTTTTCTCAGGAAACTGGGAGTCAACCTCCCTCAGGACCCAGCAATTCCACTCTTGGGAATATACCCTAGAGATTCCCTAACATACTACAAAAGCATTTGTTCTACTATGTTCATAGCAGCACTATTTGTAATTGCCAGAACCTGGAAACAGCCTAGGTGCCCCTCAATAGAAGAATGGTTAAAAAAGGTGTGGAACATATACACATTAGAGTTTTACTCAGCGGTAAAAAACAATGACATCTTGAATTTTGCATGCAAATGGATGGAAATAGAAAACGCTTTACTGAGTGAGGTAAGCCAGACCCAAAAAGAGGAACACGGTATGTATTCACTCATAAGTGGATTCTAACCATAGTTAAAGGTCTTTGAGCCTATTATTCGTGACCCTAGAGAAGCTAAATAAGAAGATGAACCTGATGAAGATTATTTAGCTATCCGCCAGGAGGTAGGAAATAGACAAGAGTCCCAGGTAACCTCGGGTGCATGGGGGGTGGGGTGGGAGGGTTGTTGGAAGGGGAGAGGGTTAGAGAGAAGGGAGTAGGGGAGGAATGGGGAAAGCTCGGTGGCCTGGGATGGGGGGGAGGGAGGAAGGATGAATATGGGATCAGGGAAGAATATATTTCAACTAAGGGAGTCATTTTAGGGTTTACAGGAGACTTGATTATATATGGGATCCCAGGTCCAAGGAGAGATCCCCAGATTGTTCTCTGGACAGAGGAGAGGGTGCCTGAACCGGCCTTGGCCCATAACCATACTGATGAATATTTTGCTTATCACCATAGATCCTTCATCTGGCGAAGGACGGCGATACAGACGGAGACCTACATTGGAGCACCGGACTGAGCCCCCCAAGGTCCAAATGAGGAGCAGAAGGAAAGAGAACGTGAGCAAGGAAGGCAAGAGCAGAGGGAACCTTCATCCGACGATGGATGGCTATACAGACGGAGACCCACATTGGAGCACTGGACTGAGCCCCCCAAGGTCCAAATGAGGAGCAGAAGGAGGAAGAACATGAAAAACGAAATCAGGAGTGCGAGGGGTGCGATCACCCACTGATACAGGGGGACGGATCTAATGAGAGTTTACCAAGGCCAGTTGGACTGGGACTGAACGAGAGCACGTGATCTAACCAGATTCTAGGAATTTGGCAGGATTCTCTGAATGTGGCTGGCCCGAAGTCTTTCTGAAAAGCCATTGACTATGACACTGGGACTTGTTTCCTCTGCATATACGGGATTTTGGGGATCCAGTGTGTTTGGATACCCACCTTCCTGGACCTGGAGGGAGGGGGGAGGAACTTGAACTTCCCACAGGGCAGGAAACCCTGACTGCCCTAAGGGAGGAAGAGGGAGGAGGAGAGGGAGTGGGGGGGGGGAGTGGGAGGGTGTTGGGAAGAGGGGCGGAAATGGAAACTTTTATAATTTAATAAAATTACTTTCAAAAAAAAATAATGAGGGATTGGGCAATGTAGCTCAGTTGGTGGCAGCTTGCCTACCATGCACTAAGCACTGGGTTCGATCCTTAGTTCTCAGTAAACCATTCAAAGTGCTGCTTGCCCATAATCTCAGCACACAGCAGATGGGGACAGGTAGATCAGAATTTCAACATGATCCTGGCTACTGAGTGGATCAAGGCCAGCCTGGATTCCTTGATATCTTGTTCCAAAAACAAAGAGGAAGAGGAGAGAGAGGAGGAGGGAGAAATAATTCTGAGTCTTTAATAGTATATTTGAATTCATTTCACTTCGGTGAACTAAAGAAACGGCTCAGCAGTTGAGTTCTTGCTGCTCAGTCATGAGTACTGGAGTTCAGATCCAAATTCCAATACAATGTGGTTGTTTTGCCAGAGCCAAGGGAGCTGAACTTTCTTCTGGCTTTTGGGGGCACATGCACACATATGTGCATATATGCTTACACACACACATAAATAAAATAAAAATAAATCTAAAAAAACCAACCAAAAGGAAAATGTTCTTTGGATACTCACCTTCCTGGACCTGGAGGGAGGGGGGAGGAACTTGAACTACCCACAGGGCAGGAAACCCTGACTGCTTTTAGGGATGGAGAGGGAGGAGGTGAGGGAGTAGGAGGAGTGGGAGGGTGTTGGGAGGGGGGCGTAAATGGAAACTTTTATAATTTAATAAACTTTGAAAATAAAATGGAAAATGTTCAAGGCTAGACAGATGGCTATGTGATGAAGAGCCTGTTCTACTCCTAAAGAGGACCTGAACTCAGTTCTCAGCACTCATGATGAGCAGTGCACAGCTGCCTGAAAGTCCAGCTCCAGGGAATCTAATACCTCTGGACTCTTGGGCCCCTACACTCACGGAAATTAAGTACACATATACACATAATTAAACATATTAAAAAGACCTTTCATATTGGTGCTGCATACCTGTAATCCTGGCGCTTTACTGCAGAGGCAAGAGGAACAGGACAAATGAGAGCCCAACCTGATGTAAACAGGGGCTTTCAGGGGCCAGCAGGGGATCATAATAAGACCCTACCTCAAAATAAAAGAAAGCAAAGGAGGGGCTGGAGAAATGGCTCCATGTTTAAGAGCACTTGTTCTTGCGGAGGACCTGGGTTCCATTCCCACAGTCCACATGGTGGCTCACAGCTGTCCGTAACTACAGTTGCTGGGGATCCAGTACACTCCTCTCTTCTCTGTGGGCACCAGGCATGCATGTATTACAAAGATATGCATGCTAGCAAAGTACTCACACACATAAAATAAAAGTTTTTTAAAAATGGGGCTGTAAAGACGACTGAGTGATTAAAAGTGTTCTTCGGTCTTTCGGAGGAGCTGGGTTCTCTTCTTAGCATCTATGTTAGGTAGTTTAGAATTCCAGCTCCAAGGCATCTGGTGCCCTGTCATGGCCTTCATGGAACCTGCCCTCTTTTGGCATTCATTCACACATATATACACACAAACACATAAACAAAACAATAAAAATAAATCTTTAAAAAATTAATTATTACCCTCTCCTTCCAAAATAAAAATGTACATAGTGGTCATCTCTGCACTTAGTAGGGACAGGCTAAAGAAAGAGGATTTCTGTGATTCTGAGGCCAGCCTGGGCTACATAATGAGAACCAGGCAAGCCAAGGTCAGACCAAAAGACCTTATCTCAAACAAACAAGCTCCTTACAATTTTGAAACAACAAAAGAAAACTATCCCTTCACAGGAAGTTACAAAGAAGTGAGTAGGGAGGGAGTGAATTTCACACCTCCTGAATGCTGACACCTTCATAATTACAGTACAATATCAAACCCAAGAAGCTGATGTTGACACAACCCACAGAGCTTACTCATATCTTCCACATTCACACGTGTTAGTCAGAAGATATGCTGATGCATTTTTTTGTTATAGAACAAAATGGCGGACCTTTCTACAGAGGATATCTCAGCTTGCAAGCATGTTACTATTTCTTCAAGAATCACCACACAATCTTTTCTTTTTTTAATAAAGTCTCTCTTTATTCATCCTTTATGTATTTTAATGACTTTTAAATGTATTTAGTATTCTGAAAGATATGGAACATATCAGACAAAATTATTTTTTTCATGGGTATAAACGTATAGAATGAGAACATAGGAAACACACAAAAATAACATCATGTAAGACAGCAATGGATGCTATTAAGAACATCAAACAGCCTGAGAAGTGTAGTCTAAGAAGTTCTTTTTAGTTTGGTTAGAGGAAGCCATTCTGAGGATGGGAAATTTGAGCTGAGATTGAATGATCAGAGAAGGCAGAGCCATATGAAAATCTTCCGAAAAAAAATCTAAAGAGTGGCAACATCTTAAGAATTATTGCTAATAAACAAATCATAAGAAGGCAATATGACAGATGTAAGAAACATGGGTGTGCCTGTGGTTCAGATGTGGCTTGTTACCAAAACTCATTCTGAAATATAATTATTTATATATATATACATATATGTATGTATGTATGTATATATATATATATATATATATATATATATATATATATATATATATATATATATATAAAGGTGGATGAGGGCTTATCAGGTCTCTGGATCCCAGGGCTCTACAGTAAAAAGGGATTACTGTACTTTCCCACTCCACCATGAATTAGCTTGACATAGTCATGTCCCTCCTCATTCCGCAGCCTGTTTGTCTTTGTGTAAGCCCATTTGCCCATTTTTCCTGCATCAGTTGATGTATATGGGGCAGAAGGACTTCCTAGCTTGAACTTCCGGAGCCAGGAGCAAATTACCAGTCTCAAGCATTCTGTTACAACACAGATAATGAAATACAAGAAGCAAGGGAAGCATAGCGGATGAGTTCAGATAGGTAGACAGGGAATGGATGATTGAGGGCCCCATAGGAGAGGATAAGAAACTCCTATTCATTGTATAGGAAGAAGTCACTGGAAAATCTCAGACATAGGAGAGCTATGGCTAGATTGAGTTTAAAAATACATACTCTCATTACCGTAAGAAGAATGCTTTGAACAAAAGGAAGAATAAAAGAGGGTTTGCTCATTAAAAGTCTGTTGCAATGAATAGGTAGATACTGGTGGGGTTGGGGAGGAAAGTGACAGAATTTTGGTTTGTTTGTACAATGTCATCAACAGGGTTGCCACTAGGGCAGGTATGAGAGAGAAGAAAAGGCTTTTGTTTAAAACTAGAAAATGGTAATTATCTAATTAACTTTAAATAATTATTGTTTGGCCTATATGGTGCATGTATTGTTGAAGCAGAAATGGAAAATAAATGATTATATTTGTAGATTTGAGTGGATGGTTGCTAACTGCTGATAAGAAGCTAATCCTGAAAATGTAAACATGAGAGTGACTACTATTTGAACTTAAGAGTTTGAGTGCTATTGACATGAAAGATATTATGGTAGGCCAACTTATAGATGCAACAGAGGAAGAGGGGTGCTCTTTGCAGATGAGATAAACCAGAAGAACATCAAACTGTGTCACAGTGTGTGTGTGTGTGTGTGTGTGTGTGTGTGTGTGTGCGTGCACACACACACACACACACACACACACGCTAAAGACAGATCTTGAGTTGAATGCTACTGAAGAGCCAAATATAGGAGAAGTTAAGTCAGGCACTGGAGCTCATACCTGTAAAACCAACACTTGGGAAGCTGAGGTGGGATTGCCATGAGTTGGTTGTCACCCTGGGCTGCAACATGAGACCTCGTCTTGGAAAAAAGAAAAACACTACAAAACAAACAACATGAAAAGAAGTATGTACCTGGGCATGATAGTTCATGCCTTTGACTCCAATACTCAGAGGTGGAGATAGGTAGATCTCTGTGAGCAACAAGCCTGACCTACTTAGAGAGGCTTTAGTGCCAGCCAAAGCTACACAGTGAGATTCTACACACACACACACACACACACACACAGAGAGAGAGAGAGAGAGAGAGAGAGAGAGAGAGAGAGAGAGAGAGAAGGAAGGAAGGAAGGAAAGAAGGAAAGAAGAAAATAGTCATTGAATGACTGAAAGTAAGCAAAATGTTCCAATTAAGTAGAATAGGAAAGTACAGTAGAAGACTGAACTGATGGAAAGTGATTTTGAGCTATAGACTATGCTAGATGCAGAGGAGAGTAAGGATATAAGTGGGTGGTAGATAGTGACGCGGTGACGTAAGGGGGTCAGCAGTGGGGTCAATGCGTGTCTAAATCAGATGTGAGACTCTGAAGCTTAATGACCAACCTGGACTATAGGTAAGTCAAGGAGCAGGATGAAAATCAAGGCCTTTGAAATGGTACAGCAAGTAATGGTGATGAGGTCAAGATGAAGGGGCACAGGAAAATGATGGGAAAATGTATTGCTGGGAAAGAGAACACCAAGGGTCAGAAAAATCAGCAAAGGTACGAAATATATGGCCCATGGAGTTATAGAAATTATTAAGATGTCAAAAAATAGGGAACACAGGAAGTCATGTATAGTGTTTTAATGGTTTGCCCAGCTGAATCAAATCTGTTCCTGTTTGAACGTCTATCATTTTTATATATTTGTTCACTTGTGTGTGTTTTTTGTTGTTGTTTGGTGTTTTGCTTTATTTTGATAAAGTCTCACTGTGTAGCTGTAGCTGGCCTGAAGCTCACAGAGAGCCACTTGCCTTTTGTCTTTTAATTGCTGGAATTAAAGGGTGCACCAGCCTGCTGGACTGACTTCTACTTCCTTTCTATTCTCTCCTCTTTCCTTTTCTTTTCCTTCCCTCCATCTCTCTTTCATTTGAACTTCCTTTTCATATTTTGTACCTCCTTTGTAACACAAATCTTTATCTTTTTTAAAAAATTAAATTACATTTATATTTATTGGTTTGTGTGTGTGGGGGTATCAGAGAACAACTCATAAGTGTCAATCTTCTTCCACCATAGGGATTTCCGGAATTCAATGCACCTTTACACACTGACCCGTCTCACCTGCCCAGTCTGCCTTTTATATATCACATTTACGTCTAGATTAGGCAATGAAAGAAAGCCCATTGGTATCTCCTATAGCACAAAGCGCCTATTTTAACAGTTCTTCAGCAAATGAGATAATAAGTAGTGACTCTTGGAAGAGTCCATGGGACCAAAGGCAGAGCCATTTCATTAAGGGGCAGTGTAGATTTTTCTTCTTTGGTGTGGAAGACAGAACCCAGGGCGTCCTAAATGTTAGGCAGTCGCTCTGCCGCTAAAACTGCATTTTACTCCTATCATAAATGGAAGAACACAAAATGATGGTTTAAGGATCATCATCCAGAGAAATCAATGCACAAATATAAAGAAACAATCAAATTTTATTTTCAGAAGTTTTCAATTCTTAAATAGTATAAAAATAAACAAGCATTTGTTCTAAGACTTCTTTTTCACATAAGTTAATTTAAACACATGCTTCTTTCAGGCGCTGTGACAGTCACACTCTTAACCTAGATTTTCAGGTTCAGTCATCAGGTTCATGCTCACAACAATCAAGTCGGCTTGCTTAAAACAGAATCAATGACATTAACAGTTTTTATACATCTTTTTTCTAAAGTCGATTATCTTTTCGTCTTAAACGTTTTAAGCATATAATCTTTAAAATATTTTGTGATTTCCTTGTAATAAAAGAAATTTCTCCTTTCTCTTAGTAGGACACATTTTTTAGTTATTTACATAAATATTATCTGCAATCAGTTCTTGATTTGTGAATATTAATGCCTGTAGTGCTTTGAAGACAGTTTCTTAGTAAGGTAAGTTTTAACTAATTAATAAAGCAACTACAGGGCCTTCCTAATGTCTAAAATGACAGTCTTTATTACACACGTAGGTGAGACAATGTTCTCTGCAGTCTGCTATAGGGGTAGATTCAAACTTTAAACTTCGCAATATACCAGACTAGTCTTCTTAAAATTTACTCATGAACATTAATCTCATCATTTTGCTTGATTGTTTACACAGGAATTTAGAGAGGTAATCATAAAAACAAGGTACATTGATTCTGACACAATGCAAAAACAAACACGTGTAGGCTTAAACATAGTTTATAACAATAATGTCTAAAAGACATAATTATCCTCAATAAATTAAGTAATATACAGTACCTCAGCTGACAATGAGATGTAGGATGATCATCATTATTGTTTCATATTTATTACTATTGCCCAGAACTACTCACTAACTGACTTATTTGCAAGTAAGAAAACCATTCTTCACAACAAGAATGTAACTATCTTGTCACGGACCCCCTGCATTTCCATGTAAGGTACTGGCATCTTGGTTGGATCCTTCAGTAAAGCTAATTATAAGTAAAAACGTCCGCCTTGTGCCTAAAATAGATTTATTCCTCCAAAGGGAGCTACCTAGCAGTCCTGAGCTGAGGTTTTCCTGAACGTAAAACTTCAAGTAGAGAAAATATTAACAGAGGCTATAGAGAATAGACCTGATATTAAAAACCCGGAAAGTAGCAACAAAAACAAAAACCTGGAAAACTGCAAAGAAAAACATATCAGCAGTTTCTCATAAAAAACAAACAAACAAACAAACGAAAAACTGGCAACAAGAAAAAGAAATAAGAGGAGCAGGATGCTGGCATCCAGGCTGGACTCACACAGTGTATGAGTCTACTGCACTTCAGGTAGCACGAAAAGGAACAGATTTCAACGTTTTGAAGAAACTCACATGGGCACTGATATGTTTTGCATTGTGAGAGTGACTGTTACATCATACTGTGCAGGAGAAAAACTGTGTAAGCCCAGCTTGGTAAGTCATTAACCACACAGCAAAAACCTGTTAGTACCAGGCCAGCATCACATAAGGATCAAAAAATGTCCTTCAGAATTGTAATCCCAAATGTGATCTTTAATTTGGAATCCTTTCCTGTTCTTGGTTGTTTTTTATTGCTAAAGATTTTGCTTGCTACTATTCTTATAAACCAACTCTTTCAAGAACATGCTCTTAAGACAGGACAGCAGGAGCCCAGCACCTTCCTATGCTGGCATCTTGACTCACGAGGAAGGTCTTACCACTGCAGTAAGTTGCTGAGAAAAGAAAAATCCCTGCCATAGTGGTTTAACCATCAATCACAATGTAATTTCTTCTAGCTTTAGAGACTTGTGTTTATGATAGCTGTTTTCTGGTGTGGGTCCAAGTTTAACAGCTTAAGAAAGTAAGAACATTCAAAAGCGATCCAAACTCTCAATTTAGAAATTGCAAAGGATTCGCTTTAAGGCTGTTTGTAAAATTGAACGCATTGGCAGGATCTGTCTTAAATATTCATTGAAAACTGAACCTGTACCCTTTTGCTTTCTGAGATAAAGATACACAAGATTTCTTTAAAATTCCACATTAGCTGCTCCCCATGTAGCAAGGAAGATACAGTCCTAAACAACAGTGTAGATACTTGCAGCATGTTTCATCTTGTAACAGCATCTAAGTACTCAAACGTCTTTCCTTTGTTCTTAGTAAGAGAGACTATGAGCTGAAATTCAAGTAAAAAGATACCAAAACTCACTTCCCACTGGTTTATGTAAAAGAATGAAAACTGTTTCTCTCTTTCACTTGAGGGCAACACATATTTAAAGTACAAACACAGGAACCGTCACAAATGTAACATTGTTCATGACATTGCCTTCTGTTATAGAAGATGTTAAGTGAAAAGGGCATTCAGTATAAATATTAAATAATTAAATTAAATTGTTCATATAAATAAATAAATATGACCAGTAGACTTCTACAGCTCAGTTGAGCGCCCTTTGATTAGCACTGTGGGGTTGAGGTCATCTAGTCTGGAATGGGAGGCACTGGCATTGATGGTGGCTGTCTTGGCAGGCTGCAGATCTTGTACATTGAAGGAGGTGAAGGGACAGCCCTTCACATTGTTACAGATGAGAGACTGAATGGAGGCGGTGTTGATAATCTTAAAACCCACTTCTCCTCCAAAAGTGCTTGGCTTCCAGTACTGAGGAGAACAGATGGGATTACCCATAAGTCCTTTCAAGGAGAATGGCGCTCCAAGTTCTACCATGGTCTCCCCAAAGATAGCATCTGGACGGGGCTTTTCCACCAGCAGGGCAGGATAGAGCTCCATGGCATCGATGTCACTGTAGAGGGCTTCCAACTCTGCGGCCATTTCCTTCTCTCCTGGAAGGTAAAGAAGACAGATACAGACTATGTCAAACTAGGAAAAGGAGAAAATAGTTCTGGTTGTTGAACAGAGGTTTTTGTCTCCTGCTCCCTAGCCCATTCCTATTCCCACCCCTCCTTCTCAATAAACTGAATCCTTAAAAGGGAGAAAAGAAGGAGGAGGAGGTTCATCCCGTACCAAACTCTCTCCTCTTTTCCCATTTCATTCTTGATCCTTTCAGGGATTTCAGAAACCAGCTCTCACCTGTAAGTTCTTCAAATGATGTGTACGGTTTCAGGGAGAAGCGTTTGCGGTACTCATTGAGGGACTGGTACTTCATCTCTCTGCTCTGGTCAATGGAGGCCTTTGCCACTGCTTTTACTGCAACGGGAACATTCCTTCCTCCGGCCACCTGAGGAAAATGAAGAGGACAATGCACTTCTTAGGCATATTCCTGTTGTCCTACACCTTGCCCTCAACACCTCTAGTCCGTAATGAACTTGCCTTTTACAGTTACAAAAAGCAAGCTGATAGACACATCTGAATATTCACTTCTGTAATCTACCAGACGATTGCAAGCTTTTTCAAGTACTAGTTTTAAGATAATGTGTTGTCATCTGCTTGATAATTGTAGACCAAAACTATAGCCTGTCGAAAATCTAGGTTTCATGTTTCAAAAACCAGTAGAACATCTAGTTATTCTCTTAGTAAAAGGAAAATGATCTCTAGACAGAAATCCTAAAGCTCCTGACCAGCTTGTTCTTGCTTTTCAGGAACGATGCTTACCCGGCCAGCGATCTGTCTGGTAAATGACTCAACGAAGTGGGTGAGGCCGTGCTCGATGAGGATGGAGTTGTTGTAGAGGAACTGCTTGTAGTTGTACTCCTGGTCTTCGATCTGGAAGCTGTCAGGCAGCAGGGGGTGCCAGTGATAGAGTGTGTTGAATTCGGCTGCGATGCGGTTCTGGTACTGGAACTGCTGATTGAAAAGTAGTTCCGGGTCGAACTTGAGTTTGAAGTGGTAGCCACTCAGGTGCTGCACGTAGTCTTCGATCACAATCTTGATCGTCTCCCCTGTGGCACAACACAAGAGTTTATTTTCCTCACTATCAGACAGTAGGTATGTTCCCAGTCATGTTCATTCTCACTCTTCACAACAGAGAGTCAAAACATAGCAAAGGTAACACGTGAGTTTTTCTTTTTTGGGAGAGGGGGGGACGGGAGATGGTCTTATTGATTTTCTCTTGCTCACCTATCAGTATGAGCCTGGTCGTCTGGAAGAGCCGTTCATCGTCCCACTCAGGATGCTCCCGTTTAAGCACATCACACACTCTGTTGTGCTCCCGCAGCCAGATGGTGGCATACATCATCAGACCAGGCACCAGACCAAAGACCTCCTGCCCCACTGCAAACCGAAGATGCTCAGGGGTGTGAGGGGGGTAGATCATCTCTACCTGAGTGTCTTTAACTGTGGGAGGATACATCTCTCCACCAATGACCTAAACCACCGCAATAATAATACAGAGAGTTAAAACAATGAACAAACCAACAAACACAAGTAGCAGGTTTAAAATGTAAGTGCAAATGGCAGGTGATAATTCCTAAAACATAAGGAAAATACCTGATATTTCAACTTTCCATCCTTGAAAAGGCGCAGTTTATGTTGTCTGTCTAGAGTTTCGCCATAAATGTGATTTAAGTCCACCTAGAAAATGATGGAGAAATGTCAATTTATTGATGTCTTACTATCATTTGTTATTAAACTTTAATGATTTAGTTGTCCTTAAAATTCAACAAATGTTTTTTAGATTTATTTGTATATGTATGATTGATTATGTACATGCCTTATGTCTATAAAGGTCAGAAGGGGGCATTAAACCCCCCAGAACCAGAGTTATAGTTGGTTGTGAACTACCATATGGGTGTTGGGAACTTAAGCCAGGTTTTCTAGTGTTCTTAAACACTGAGTTATTCCAAGTTCAACAAATGACTTTTTCATAGCCACAAAATACAAAAATAATTTGTTTTCCAGAGTTCCAAGCCTTTATGTCTCTTTTTTATTAATTAGCTCATTTATTTTACGAATTGACTGTAGCCTCCCCTTCCTCCTTTCCTCTCCTCTGCTCTTCTTAATTCACCCCTGTATATCTCTTTATGTTGAATGATAATGGTATCTTATATTAAATATGGCACATGCCTCATTATAGCCATGATAGTTACTTTTATATTATTTAAAGCATAATCAGGGTGCAGGTTTTTTATTTTTTTTTCCGGACGACTAGGCCTCTACCTCAGTGGCAGATGCCAGTGCCTAGCAATCACAAAGTTCTAAGTTCTACTTCCCAGTTTACCAATCATTAACTAATTAAGTTTTGGAAGATGTAGCATTTTTTTTTGTAGACCAAAATTTTAAACTAAAAATTTAAGGACAACTTACATTATATATTTCAGTGTATGTCTGTTTATTTTTACTAAACTAGTGAATGAAAAGAGAACACTCTACTGTGGTTTTAGTAGATGTGGCAGTTATATAAAAAATGGGCGTGATTTGTTTGGCATGGCAAGATGTCAGCATTTCCTAAGGATCTGCTTTAATTCGGAGTTAAGCCCATCTTACCCCATGGCCCAGGCCTCGGGTGAACCCAGGTCCTCGCTTCTGATCTGTCTTGAAAAACTGATGAGTGAAGTGCTGGGCAAAGAATGCAAACATCATATTCGAGCCTTGGGGATCAGGGATGAACTTTCTCCTTAGAAGAACTTTGTCCAGAACTTCTTTTGAGTCAGGAAGCTCCTTATTCCCTAAAACATGGAAATTCTAGAGTCAAAACCCATTCAAAGATTTGCTCAGGCAAACTGATGACTGTCTGATTCATGAGAGCTATAAACATAATCTCAAGGAGGATCATAACGCCAATAAAATTGTTTTGATTTGAGGCATAGTTTTATGCTTGTATCCCAGGTTGGACTTAAACTCACTCTCTGTCCCAGGCTGGCCTTGAATTTATTAGTGAACCTCTGCCTGAAGTCTATCTAGTACTGAGATTACAGGCAATGAGCTAGCTTGCCATAACTACGAATTAACTTCTAAGATACTGGGAACAACTTACTGACTAGTTTTTACCAATTTCAGCTAATACCAATTCTATGTAGCACAACAGACTAATATTAAGACATTATATCAAAATGAAGATTTACTTTTATGGACGAGGCACTTAAATATCCTCTGTGGATAACCATACTAAAGCCAAAAGCATCTCCGTTTTAAATAAGTGACGATCCCAGGTCAGCTCTAAGTACACACACAAGCGTCACTGCAATTGCTACATCTCTAGTGCTTTTCACACACCTTTCACACCCATGGGAGTCGGGCAGTCGTCAGCAACAGGCGGAAGTGCTCTGGTGTAGTAGGAGAGGTTGGAGAAGGCTTCCCAGTTTTTGTAACCATAGTGCACGTTGTAAGTTGGCGGACTGTCAATCAAATGTGATCTGGCTAGAATTTTAAAGAAAAGAAAATGATTGGCCGTCATATGAAAAAGCAAGTGGATGTTAATTATCGCTGTACAATGTGGGAAGCATGGAGACTGGATTTCATTCAGACAAGGATACCCTGCTTTACAATGACTGCACTTTCACGGGCAGCTACTGCAAAAGCATCTTTTATAAAGCTAGGGCTTTACACAGGACACTATGCTCCAGTAGTCTTGGTTTCTCAGGTCCCACCCACTCCCTGCTCCATAGCTGATGACCAATACAGTTAGGCATGGCACTCAGAACTATAGAGAGTTAATTTCTCTTCTGACCCAAACCTGAATCAACCATTTGTCTTAAAGGGTGCTGCACGTTCTGAACAGTTCTGGGAGTCGTAGGTACTCAATAAACAAATGAAGCACATTTCCTCCACGGGATTGAAGGTTGGAGGTCATAAACAGGAGCCTGACTACAGGATCACATATCAGTATTTTGGGCATTTCCGGGGAGGGGGTGGGAATTGAAGAGGTGTGTTTCAAGCTGTTTTGAAAAGGTTGGGAATATTTCTTTGGGTTGGATTTCTAGCGCATATTTTTGTTGGCGGATGCTAGAAGCAAGGCAGGTTCGGACTTACATGTCAACACATATCTCATGATTGAACTTCGCAGAAAGGGAATGTTATTCACAATGTTCCAGACTCCCTTGAAGTGGGTCAGGATGTAGTGGACTGTGTTTGGGGTGGGCTTCAGCAGCAACTTGATTCTTGTCAGAAACTCAGCTGGAGAGCGCAAGCACAGGGGAGAAATGAGTGGGCCTCCCCCACAGGACACAAATATACAAAATGATGAATAAACCCCCAGGAGAAACTTACGTATAGTGCAGTTTTCTCCGTAGAATCCTGTTCGAGTGCAGTCACATTTATACTGGTCAAATCCTACGCTCATACATTCACCACGGTTTTGACAGGGGTTGGAACAGCAAGGATTTGCTACAGTAAATAAATAAATAAATAAATAAATAAATAAATAAATACATAAATAAATAAAAAGTCACTCTTGGTCGTCCTTGTCTTAAGGATTTAATTGTGTTACTGTGGGTCTACTTTACAATGGTAAGTTAGAAATGCACATGTAGTCCCAGAAAAGGCAAAAAGACTATTTTAATTCAGTCTGTCTCATCACGGGGCTGTAATGTAGAAAGAAGGGCAGAAAACTAACTTCACGTCTCACATTGCTAACGTTTTCACAGTAACGTCTTGGATGTTCAGATTAGACTTGTTAATGAACACTTTAAAAATTAAAATAGATTGAGCTAGTACATTAGTCAAAATTTAGTGTAAAGAAAACCAAAGTAAAACAGTTTCCTTTTAACATTTTGAATAATTTTTTGTTAAAATAAAAATGTATTCTGGACATTTCTGGGGGCAGAAAAGCACTGGCAGGTACTTAAATCAGTCGTTCCTGTTCAGTTGCCCCCACACGTGCACTTTACATGTATTCATCATATCTTGTCTTCCTATAATGACAACCTGTAAACTATTACGGCTATTTTTTTTTTTTTTGCAAACGAGAGTGGCTCTCTGCTCGGTTGAGTAATTGGCCCATAACGTGAAAACCTGTGCCAAAAGCAAGCCATCCTTGCAGTTCCTCTGTACCCAAGTGGTCCAGGCTCTTTGCCCCTTCGTAGCACCCCTGCACTAGGAAAAGAGTTCTCTGAGCTGGAGCGCAGGACCACTTACCTGCGTGGCTGAGCGCCAGGGCGGCCAAGAGCAGCACAATTCGGAGGAGCATCGTTGAGGTCGCGGCGGCGGCGGTAGTGGCAGAGCTGACCGGATGCAATGCGGAGTTATTTCGTGGGCAGATTTCTGAGACTCCTGAAGCTCTTGCTCGCAGTTTGACAACTGGCTGCTAACGGGGAGAACCTTGCTTTTAAGCCTGAAAAGCGGCCCCCACGTGATCTTGTGGTGACTGGTTCTTTCCGCCCCCGCCCAGTCTTTTCCCAACCCCCGACTTCTTTTTACCCCTCCGGGAGTTGCGCAAGGCGGGTGGGGGCCGGACTTTTACCACGCAAATGGAATCGAGGGAAACCGGGAAGCCGCCCTCCTGCACCCCTCCTGTCGCCCCGAGTGGTTACTGTGCCGGCGCTCACGCTGGCTCTCTTTGGGGTTCCCGGCTTCCTCTCAGTCCGGTATCCAATGCTCCAGGTTGGATCCAACACTGGATCCAACGGGGATCCAACGCTCCCCGAGGAGCGCGGGGATGCCACAGGTTTCCTTCCTGGGATCTGAGGTACCAACACAGGGAATCCCCGCGCCACCCCCCCGCTGGGGTGCAGTGTGACGCGCGTGCTGCTCTGAACGCGCACACAGCTATCGTTTTTATTTCATGAATTAAAGAAGTTTTTAATGAAGTGAGAGAGCTGCTGCCAGGGTCTACATCTGTCCTGGCGGGAGTAGGGTCAAGTTTCTCACAGAACTGCCCCTGAGGCTCCGCAGTCCTAGCCGGCCCCTAGAACCGGCTTTTCCAAGGGACAGAGTTTGAACTTCACTTCATCGGAATGCTAAGTGCCCAGGGCATTGCTTTAAGGTATTTCTTTCCGCCCTGCTGTTGTGCTTTTATCATTTTGGTTGACAACTCTTTTCACAGGATATATCACTAGAAAGGAATTCTTAAGATGTACTATTTTGACTTTTTCTGTCCACGTTTTTGAAGAAGGCCTGTTTTGGAAATGGATCAAAAGCTAATACTTATTTTCTGATAACTGGCCTTATTCTGACTAAACTTAAAAGCCCAATTCATTCTGAAACATTGTTTGATAAGAAATTAATTGCGTAGAAGGGTGATCTGGACAGTTTTCAATGTCATTCTGCTGTTTGGTAGTGGCCAGGGAGGGGTATGTGAGGATGGGATAGTGAAAAACAAGCAAAATAAAAAAGTTAGGAAACTAAAAATTCAATTAAATGTTATGTTCTTAACATGAACGGAGGAAAAGATGACATACAATCTGAAATTAAACTATATTTTCAGGAAAATTAAGTCAACAAAATGGTTTGAGGCAGACTGGGCAGCACAGCAAGACCCTGGCTCAAAACAAAACAAAACAATTTAAGGAGAGAAAATAAAACAATGGGGGTGGGGCACGAGAAACAACACTTCAAAAATATACCAAGTGCCTCGATCTGTGGAAGTCTTTCAGCAACAACAAAAAAAATACTCATGGAATTTTTTTTAACTGTTTGCTTCATGTGCATGCTAATTTGATTGTCCATGAGCCATGGTGACTAAAGCCCCAGCTCCTTTGTTCCAGTCGTGTTTAATCATTCCATTTCTGGCACTCCCAACCCTTTACACCGATTCCTGCATGAAATTTCAACTGAATATGCAGACTATACTAATTTTGTGTGCTTCCTTTCAATAGTCCTTGGTTTCTGTTTTATTTTCCGTGGGTGGACTGCATGTGCTCAAAATGCAAGTTTATTAGAGCTGCTGATTCTGACTCCTGGCGATGTACTCCGATCTTACAGTGGACTCTTGAGTTGATTTTGAATACTCCCATCCTCTTCTGATGCTAGCTGTATACCTACTATGTAGAGAAGTAGAGTCTGATGCTTCTAAGGAGATTATGGCCCAGCGGGGGAAATGCAGTGTGTTGTGGTGTTGAACTTTATTCCCAGGACTCGGGAGATACAGGGAGGCAGATCTCTGAGGCTTGCTTAGTCTACAGAGCAAGTTTCAGGATGGCCGGCTCTACACAGAGAAATTATGTCCCTAAAAAAATAAAACTAAGAAAGATTATGACTTCAAAAGTGAGGGGGGAAACAGGGCATAGAGAATAATCACATTAAGGCCATTTAAAACAAAAAGACATTGGAACAGAATCATAGCGGAAATCTGTTTTTAAACATCTGTATGGTTCAATTACTTGATTGAATCTACAGCTTCAAATGCCAGGTAAAGAGAGCTCTGTGTACCTGAGTTACACAAGAACTCAGGAAGAAACTTGGACTGTGAGGACAAGAGCAGTTTTGAAAGGAAGTCCAAATAAGGATGTAGGGGAAAACATCCTGTAATTGTTTGCTTTTGACCCACCAGGGATGCTAGAGTAAAATACAGAGATTTATTTTGGATGCTGATTACAGGAGGATAGTAAATGCCCCCAAATCAAGATGGTTTAACCTGCTTTCTACAGCAGAGCATAATGATAATGGTGTAACTTAGTAAGATTTTTACTGTGTAGCAACTATAGCTGTAAGTTGTGCAGAAATTTAGTGTTTCTCTGTTCGTTTGGGTACATATATGTGTCTGTTAGGCAAAATACATTTTGTTAGCGCCTGGAATTTTTTTTTTGAGAAATTCTATAAGAGGAAAAGAAGAAAATGTATTTACATCTTCGAGAGCTTTCTGTTGAGTTTTACTGCCCTCTTCTGCTACTTGAATTTTCATCAACTTTTCCCTCCACAGAATGCTGGGTAGATGAGATTATTAGGTAGATTTTGGTTCTCATTTTATAACGTTCTTATGGTAATCATACATGTAGTGTTCATATTGGATTTAAAGTTCATGCATGTACTCGAAATGAATGATGTTTTGTTTAATTGTTTTCTTCTTCTGTTGTTGTTGTTGTTGTTTGAGACAGGAAGAAAGAAGAAGAAGAAGAGGAGGAGGAGGAGGAGGAAGAGGAAGAAGGAGAAGAAGAAAGTAAAAGTAAAAGGGGAAAAGAAAATAGTAAAACAAATCACTGAATCACTGATTCCTGGAAAATCCCCAAATAGTTGGAGATCACAAGATACATTTTAATAACTTAGGGTTCAGAGAGGAAGCTCAACGGATATTAAAAAATATTTTTGAGTCAAATGAAAGCAGAACTTGAAATGTTTGAAATTCAGGAAAAGCAGTGCTGAGAGTTCTTGCACTAAATGCATGGGTGAGAAAAGACGTCTGGAAATCAAGCCTCAAGACTCCCACTTTAGCAGACTAGAAAGAAAGAGCAATTACATCTAAGGTAAGCAGAAGAACAGAAACAACAGAAATTTGGACAAATATCAGTGAGAGTAAAGTCAGGAAGTTAATAGAGAAAGTCAATAAAAACAGAGGCTACTCTTGAAAGGCCAATAAAATTGATGTCTCTAGCCAGTCCAACTAAGAAAAAAAAAAGACAGAAATGAACCTAATCACAAAGACCTCAGGAAGCTGAATCCATCAATACAGAAATCATGGACATTAGGACCATAATAAAAGTATGGTATGAACAAGAGAGACAGAGACAGAGGGTTGCTGCAAGTTAGAGGCCAGCCCGGTCTACATAGGGAGTACAGACCAGCCAAAGTTACATAGCAAGACAAGCAGCAACAAAATAGATATACTATTAAAAACTACTGTTCCCGGCCTTTATTCTTTCAATTGAATGTACCAATTTCTTCTTCCCTTTTCCTTTCTCTCTCTCTCTCTCTCTCTCTCTCTCTCTCTCTCTCTCTCTCTCTCTCTGTGTGTGTGTGTGTGTGTATGTGCATGTATGTATGTATGGTGTATGTATATAGTGCCTAAAGATGAGTGTGTAGGTCACTCCTGCATACATTTGGAGGTCAGAGCACATTATAATTGTCTTCCTCTTTTGGAGGTCAGAGCAGGATACAATGATTCAATGTCTCCCCTCATTGTTCTTCCCCTGAGTTTCTTGACATGGTATTTTACTGAACAAAAAACATGCTTTCTGGGCTAGGCTAACTGGCCAGTGAGCTCTTGGGTTCTCCTGTCTCTGCCAGTCAGTTGCTAGGGTTACTGATACTTACAGCCATGTCCAGTTTTATTTGTGGGTGCTGGAGATTCATGCTTGCAAAACAAGCATTCTTATCTACCAAGTCACCTTCCCAGCCCCTGTACTAATTTTTTTTGTAACACACACACACACACACACACACACACACACACACACACACACTTATTTATTTATTTGTTTAATGTATATCCCTGTATCCTACATGCAGTATTGTTGCCCATGGAGACCAGAAGATGGCATCATAACCCCTATAACTGAAGTTACAGAAGGTTGTGACCTACCATGTGTGTAGGGAATTGAACTAGGGTCCACTGGAAGAGCATTTTAACCATTGAGCCACTTCTGTAGCCTCACCTACCAACTTTTGGAAAGTAAATTCTATAAGACTTCATGTAAGAAACAAACAGTCTTTATCAGAAAATAGAAATAGAGGTGCTGCCTCCTAGCTCTGTCTATGAGGCCAGTGTGTCACACCGAAGTCAACAGAGGCATTACAAAGAAAACTACAGCATAATATTTATCATGAATATCCAAGCAAGGCTGTTAAACACAGGAGGTGGAGAGGTGGCTTAAAGACGGTTAAAAGCACTGACTGCTCTTCTGGATGACCCGGTTTTGATTTTCAACACCTATGAGACTTTTTACAGCCGTCTGTAACTCCAGCTCCAGGGGCTTCAACGTCCTTCTTAGACCTCTGAAACCATTAAGCACACACATAGTGCCAAACAAAACATAGGCAGAAACAAAATGCAGGCAAAATACCCATACACATTAAATAAATAAACTTTTAAACACAAACATTAAAAGAAATCAACTCAAACAATGTGTAGCGAGGAACTGCAGGCAGGCCTGCTTTGTATTTTGTTAATCATATTTTAATAAAACACTGATTGGCCAGGCAGACACTATAGGCGGGAAAACCAGACAAGAAGTAGAGGTGATGCAATGAGAACAGGAGAATTCTGGGAAGCAGGGAGGTTCCTCTGCCATTCCTGCCCAGATCACCAAAGAGGCAACATGTGAGCTGTCACACTGAGAAAGGTACTGAGCCGTGTGGCTAACATAGATAATGATAATGGATTAATATAAGTTACAAGGACAAATAGGAAGCCTGACCTAATGGGCCAATCAGCTTTATAATCTTATGGAGTCCTCTGTGTGATCTTTTGAGGGGTTTGCTGGTTGTGGGGTACTGGGCAGGAACAGATACCCCAACAAGCCGGCCCTCATGTTACAACAATGTGCAAATATAATTAGGCATACATCATGACCAAGTGGAAATTTTATCATATACCTTTTTATTTAAAAATGTTTTAATATGTAATATATAAGAAATATGTATGTATATATTTCTCTTAATTTTTTTCTCATACATTACATCCTGACTGCAGTTTCTCCTTCCTCCAGTCCTTCCCACACCTCCTTTCTTTCCATATCCACTCAACTTCTGTTTCTCTTCAAAAAAAGAAGAAAAGAAAGAGAAAAGAGCAGGCCTCCCAGGGATATTAACTGAACACAGTATAATGAGTTACAGTAAAGACCAGGCACATACCTCAAGTGGGCAAAACAGTCAGACATTCCCCCTTTGTTGACAGTACCACAAAAAGATCCAGCTATACAACCGTAACATAGATGCACAGGACCTAACTCAACCCATACAGGATCTCTGTGTGTTGCCTCAGTTTCTGTGAGCCCCTATGAACCCTGCTTAGTTGATTCTGTGGACTGTGTTCTTGTGGTGTCCTTGACCCCACTAGTTCCTTCCATTTTTTCCCCTCCTCTTCGGCAGGGTTCTCCTGACACTGCCTTGTGTTTGGCTATGGGTGTGCATCTGCTCCCATCAGATGCTGGCTGATGCCTCTCTGGTGACAACTGGTCAAGGCCCTGATCTGTGAGCACAGCAGAATATCAGTCCTCATTTTATTGATTTTTTTTCCAAGTCACGTTTGAGTCTTTCCTAGATCTCTGAACTATCCAGCTTCTGGGTTCTGGGTTCTGACCAGATGTGGTCTCCCTCTCATGGCATGGGTCTCAAACTGGAGAAGTCATTGGTTTGCCACTCTTGGTCACCTTTACCCTAGCATGTCTTGGAGGCAGGACAAATGGTGGTCAAAGGTTTTGTGGCTGGGTTGGTGTCCCAGTCCCAGTCATAGAAACCTTGTCTGGTTACAGAAGATGGTCAGTTCAGGCCTCATGTCCTCCATTATTACCAGTCTGTGCTAGGGGCACTCTTGAAGATTGGAGGGAGTTTCTGCTTCCCGAGGTTTCTACATTGGCCCCTAAATTCTAGTCATCTCTCCCAATACTCTTTCCTTCCTACTCTCCTACCCCTACTTGATCCCTTCTGTCCCCAGTCCACCCACAAAATGTCTTCTATTTCCCTTCCCAGTGAGATCTTTTCCTCCCCTCCCCACTTGAACTCTCCTTGTTACTTAGCCTTTCTGGTTCTGTGGATTGTAGAATGATTATCTTTCCTTAACATCTAATATCCACTTATAAGTGAATACATGCCATGTTTGTTCTTCTGGGTCTGGGTTACCTCACTTAGGATGATGTTTTTCTAGTTCCATTTATTTGCCTTCAAATTTCATGCCATTTTTTTAACAGCTGAGTAATACTCCATTGTGTGAATGTACCACATTTTCTTTATCCATTCTTCAGGGGAAGGACAGCTAGGTTGTTTCCAGTTTTTGACTATTATGAATAAAGCCACTGTGAACACAGTTGAGCAAGTATCCTTATGGTAGGATGGTGTGTTCTTTGGGTATATTCCCAAGAGTGGTATAATTGAGTCTTGAGGTACATGAATTGCCAATTTTCTGAGGAACTATCACATTGATTTCCTTAGTGGTTGTACAGATTTGCACTCCCACCAGCAATGGAGAAGTAGTCCTCTTGCTACACATCCTCACCAGTATGAACTGTCATTTTTTTTCTCTTAGTCATCCTAACAGGTATAAGATGGAATCTCAAAGTTGTTTTGATTTGCAGTTCCCTGATTGCCCAGGGAACTTTAACTGTTCTTTAACTGTTTCTCCGTCATTTGAGATTCTTATGTTGAGAATTCTGTTTACATCTGTATCCCATTTTTCAATTAGATTATTTGGTTTGTTGATGTTTAGTTTCTTGAGTTCTCTCTCTATATATATATTGGAGGACAGCCCGCTGTCAGATGTGGAGTACCTTTCCCATTCTGCAGGCTGCCATTTTGTCCTATTCACAGTGTCTTTGTCTTACAGAAGCTTCTCAGTTTCATGAGGTCCCATTTACTGATTTTCAATCTTAGTGTCTGCAGTATTGGTGCACTGTTCAGGAAGTTGCCTCCTGTGCCAATGAGTTCAAGGCTATTATGCACTTTTTCTTCTATTAGGTTTAGTGTTCCTGGTTTTAGGTTGAGGTTTTTGATCCACTTAAACTTGAGTTTTGTGCAAGGGATCTATTTGCATTTTTCTACATATGAACATACAGTTATGCCAACACCATTTGTTGATGATGCTGGTTTATTTTTCCAGGGTTATTCTGGCTTCTTTGTGTCTGGGCCCTCGATTTAATTCTATTGAACTACCTGTCTGCTTTTTTTGTTTATTTTCTTTTGTTTTTGTTTTGTTGTTGTTGTTTTGGTTTTGTGTGTGTGTGTGTTTTGTTTGTTTGTTTGTTTGTTTTTGAGAAGGGGTTTCTCTGTGTAGCTTTGGTGCCTGTCTTATGGATGTGTGAATGTACTTGCAGGCACCCATGTAATCCCCCAGACTAGAAGAAGGTGTCACGATGCCCAACTTGTTATTTGGATTCTGGGATCTGACTTCCCTTCACAATCGAACAGAAAACATTTGTAAACACTGGGCCCCGTCTTCAGACCCCTTCCCTTTAAACTGCATGCTGTCCAGGTGTGGTGCTGCACATTTGTAATCCAAGCACTGGGAGTAGAGGTGGAATAATCAGGAATTCAGTAATTTAGGAATTGTTACAAGCTAAGGCTCATAACAAGTTCAAGACCAGCTTGCTCAACATATCTCATCTCAAAAACAGAAATAAAAAGTATGTATGAGTGTTTTCTTGGTAATGGAATAAGAGAAAAAGAAATAGAATACAAATTATTATCAAGGAAGAAATAAAATCATCTTTATAGATTATTCTGCTTTTGCATGGGAGGTCTATAAGAATAGCTAACAAGAACTTCCTGAAACTAGATAGGAAGACCTATTCTCCTCAAGACGTCTATATTTCCGAAACCAAGCTTTTTTTTAAAAAAAAAATCACATTTTTGTTTTTAATGCATTTTTAATTAAAATAGCATTGCAAAACTTCCCCCTTTCCTTTACTGCCTCCAGGCCTACCAGGTGTCCTACCTCTAATCCCTCCTGTGTCCCCCAACTCTCAAATCTCTTTTTCTATTTTATTATTGTTACATGCATATATTATGTGCAGATATATAAATGCAACATGCTGAGTTTGTTTTTGTTGTCTGTGTATGTATTTCGGGGCTGAGTACCTTGTATCAAATAGCCAGTAAGGGACTCATCTCTGGAAGAGGCTATATCTTCCTTTCCCAGGATGTCATCAGTTGCCTATATGATACAAGATACCCTTAGTCAAATTTCAAGCATGTTATATTGTAGATTGTACACACAAGATAATTCAAAACTGAAAGACTAGAACACTGTTGGAGGGCTTATACTATCTTACTCAAAACTTACACTGAAGCTAAAGTAATCAAGACAGTATGTATTAGCAAAAAGAGTAGATACGTAGATCAATAGAAAAGCTCAGAGGGAGTTGGTAGGTTGAACTTATATTTTTTACAAACGGGCAATGTAAAAACAAGGATAATCATTTAAAATTTTACTGATGATGGTGGTGGTGACAGTAGTGGTGGTGGTGGTGGTGGTGGTGTATGTGTGTGTGTGTGTAAATGCATGATGTGTGTGGATGAGTACACCATGGAATGCAAGCGTGGAGCTCATAGGACAACACTGTGGAGTCAGTTCTACTATGAAATAAAGACATCAAGCAGATATCTGTATGAACAACATTCTTAACAAACTATGACAGAAACTCTCATGTTAACTCATGTTAACATCATAACTCTTGTTTCTGCAATTGGTCACATGACCTTAGCTGGTATTTGTATCTGCTTTCCTCGACTACCTAGTCTGTTTTTCCTCCGGAGGTGCAATAATGTTTCCACAATTTTCCCTTGCAGCAACAGCTCTGAAATCTTCCATTGGGTCTTTCCAACCATAACAACCCTCACTCCAAGTCAGGGCGCCAATGTGAGAATTCTGCCAGCTTCTAAATATATCTATCCCAATTCTATATTCCAGGACTGGGAAAATAACCACTGGACAAGTTCAGGGACCGACTGAACTTACTCTGAGGCAGATATCAGCCAAAACTTGCTTAATTCAAAGACCCTCATAAGCCCCTGTTTTAACTGGAGGGCCACAATGTTTATTGAAGTCTCCTGGAATCAGGGTCAGTTCAGAATCATTATCCAATAGATCCCAGAAAATTGGATTGTTTTTTTCCCCCAGTGTACAGTTACCATTGTAAAATGTGTCTCTGGGGATGGACTGGAGAAAGGCTAACAGTAATACCTCCTAGGTGTTTTATCTAGATTCTTCCTCAGGGGAAAAGGCCAATCTCCTCATTCAAAGGGTTTTGGATCTACAAACTGGCTCTAGTCTTGAAATTTATAAATGGGCTAAGATTTCTCTTTTTTTTGCCACAATCTAATGGAGTCTTTCTTTCATTTGGGATTTATTTCCACTTACACAGATCAAACAAAAATGCACTGGGCGTCTTATCTATTTCATGTCTGAAAACACCATGATTAGTTAGCTAGTTCTCAAAGGTCTACACAAATTGTCCCACAATAGAAATCACTTTGCTTGTGCTGATCATTATAGTCAGGCCATTATAGACATTGCTGTGTCTACTGCCCATTATGATAGCTGCTATTATCTTGCTTTTGGCAATTCAGGGCTACCACTAGACCCCTGCTATTTCCTGCGCCAATACAACAGCCAAGACATTCTTGAGACGTGCAACTGATAGGCTATGATTCTGAGGTATCATTCAGTCACAATAGGAATTGAGGTCTCTTCCACAAAGGGAGAATGAGGAATCTAAATGCATATTCCTAAGTGAATGCGGATGTAAGATCGCTCTTACCATAAAAGGGGAGAGTTTATTCTGAGCCCAATATGAGTCACCTGGCCCTAGAGGAACAGGGATTCAGATTGACCTTAATGGCCTATTCAATGGGGGCAGTAACATGTAACTTTTACTTCCAGGACAAAGAAAGTCACAAATCAAGGCTCTTCCCTAATTTTGAGGGCCCAAAGGTAGGTGGTGGCTAAAGGCAAAGGAGGCAAATTCTAATTATAAGTTTTAGATGCTATCTGATGATGTTCTTAACTTTTGGGTTAGTGGAATCTGGTGGTCCGCTGAGAAAACATTTTAACTGGTTATTTTAACTAGTTTTACATGATAGTCAAAAGGATGCTAGGTCCACAGGGGTGGATAATGAATGGCTATTCAAGGGACAGAAAGTAGCCCAGATAACCGGGAAGAATCTGACTGCACACTTGGGAGGTTCTAATCTGCCATCCAGCCTTGTAGAATCTAACAAGGCATGTTGCTTTTGTTTACTGAGACCTTTAGACACCAATATTAACAAGCAAATTTCAGCAAGTGGGTGGGGAAATCACCCACTTTGTCCAACGGTACCTTCAACTGTAGAATAAACCCTAGTGTGTATATGAATTTGAAAACTTGTGTGTGTTCATTGCCTGCAACACTAGTGTAACTCAGGGGAAATGTGGGCTCATGTGGGCATGTAGGTACTAGGGCTATATAAGCACTCTTTACTTCCAGACCCCAAATAAGATTTATTTTAAAATTCACCTCACTTTATAAACACTGACTTCTGAGTCTGGCTGTTCTCTGTTATTTCTCCCACCTCTGCATCTGCATTGCTGTAAGTAAGCAGGCTTTGCTAAAGGCATTGCGTGTTTGTTGGCTGGCCCTTCGCAATCACTGGAGAAAATCTTCAAGGCTGAATGCCGAAGTTTTAAATAGTCCAGATGCTCGGGCTCTCAGCACAGATGGGAAGTCCATTTCCTTTTCCACTGGATCCTCACTCTATCCTGAGGGCAAACAGTGAGGAATCTGGGCCTGCGGGTCCTCTCCTCACATCCTCGAAGAAGAACTTACCGGTAGAGTCCCTTCCCCCTTCTTCTTGAAGCAACCTTCCTGCCTCACAGTCCCCATCCATGACTTCAGGAATACAGTCACGTCTGTCCTCTCACATGAATCACGATAGTCACGTGTAGAATATTCCCACAGATCTGTTCATATCACCATACTAAAAACCTAACTTGTCTTCTTTACATAAGGAAAAAAGCCAAAAGTATTTTCCAGCCAAAATTAGTGGGACTTTGTCAAAACAAACACACATAGGAAATAATACGAGAACCTACAAGTCTGGAATGGTGGCGCACACCTTTGAGCCTAGCAGAAGCCGGTGGATCTCTGTGAGTTTGAGGCCAGCCTAGCCTACATACTGAGACCTTTCACCAGTCTCTGTGAAAATGAACAATGTGTGATCCATGCAGAACCATTGTTTGTGTCTATTTTCTGTGAAATCAACTTTAAAAAGAAAATGTATTCATTTTATCATAGAGTAATTTCAAATGCAAAGAATCAACGTTAAATGCTTTTTTTACCCCTAAATGTCACTGGTAGTTGCTGCAGAAGCTGTCAGAGCTATCCCGTGGTGGCCAGAACTCTGGCTGACATTTTGTGCTGAGCGTTCTACGAGATGAAATGTTCAAAATCTTTGACAGTACTCTTCAGATCTTTGACTGTCCTGAACCACTTCCCTGGAAACTTGCCTCATTATTGATTTCTTGATTAATGAATCCTAAGAGCTACACACACCAATCGTTTCCCTGGGCATGGTAGCCTATCGCTGTAGTCCCAGCATTTGAGAGTTGAAGGCAAGAAGATCAGGAGTTCACGGCCATCCTCAACTACAAAGTAAATTCAAGGCCAGTCTAGGTTACAGGAAACCCTCATTAAAGCAACCTGCCCCAAGAAAGGGAATCGACTGAACAGACTGTAAAGGTCCTGGAGACTTGTGGAAGAGGAACAGGATCTCATCTTCCTGAGTGATGGAAGGAGGTGGTGTTAGACACATCTCCACTTCTTAGTGAACACAATAAACATAAACAAAAGGCAAATTAAAGTGGGGGCAAGTAATTAAATAATGTAATGGGATACCTGCAGAGAAAATCTCTCAAGAGGCCTGAATGGGTCAAATGGAGTCTCTATTAACCACTGACAGGATGTCCTGATCAGATTAGCCAGGAGCGGCCCAGCCCCCAGCTGGAGTTTTTAAGGAGAAAATGCGGTTGTGACAGACACAGAAAGGCAGCACTGGAAACCTGCAACACGCAAGCCTTGCGTGCAGAAATGGAGAGATAACAGGGTCAGACAGTCAGCCTGTAGCTCAGAAGCACACTGTCTAGGCGACAGTTTTATCTCCTAGACAATGCCCAGAAACCAGTTTTATCCAAGATTGTTTTAGCCTTAAAAACACTTTTATGAGATGGCAAAACTATAGTTCCATAGTCTACTATATTAAAATTTGTAAATGAACAAAAATAAGTTTATCAATCTATAAATCTAAGTGTCGAGGGATGAGTTCTAGTTTGTACTAAAAGTGGGCCAGTGAGATGGTGGAGGTGTTTTCCATCAACCTGGCGACTTGAGTTTGATTTTGGAACCCACATGGGGGAAGTTGAGCACCAACTCCCACAAGGTACACTGCCTCCATAGCCAGGCACACAAATAAGTCACAAACATAAAACAAATTACTAAATTTAGTTGCTAAGAATGCCTAGTACTCACCTGTGAGAGAGAATATTTTCCCTCCCTTTAAGGATTTCTTACCTGCATACCTTTGTTTGTTGCTGTTTTGTTTAGTGATAGCATCGGAATTCCTGATTCCCCTGCCTCAGCCACCTAGGTGCTGGGCTGTGCGGCTACCTCTGTTGTCCTTAATTTGGTTTTTATGTAAAAGATTTCGCTCCGGCTTCTCTCAGGGACCCATTTCTAGGTGTACGTGCTTTACAGAAGGTGGTGTTTAACCTGAAGCACACTCATGCCTTGGACAAGGAAGTGCATGACGTGATACCCTTGGTCAAGCGCTGACGCAGGTTATGTATGCCTCAGTTTCCTCGTCTGTTCGACATTCCTGTAAAGGTACGTAACTCCTGACGACTGCTTTGAAGTATGGATAGAAACCTAAATCTACCGTGGGCCTCTACTTCTGGGTATGTCCTCTTAGGCACAAGCGTTCAGGCCACCACTGTGTTTTGCTACACTAATTTCACTAATCTTTTCCTTTCTGCCCCTCTGTTACCATCTTTTACATTTTATTTTATTGTTTTAAACCACATTCTAAACAGTTTATTCAGTAGTAGGATACTTCAGGCTGCTTTTGGCCCTTAAATCCAGTTCACTTGCTCCAGGTATGGGGTCATGCAGTCTGATGGAGCCAGCCAGCACCCAGCAGCCGGTGACCACAGTGACGACAGGTATAACCTCTTAGTCTGCCACACCTCCCGTTGACTTCTTTCTCATTGTCCTCCAGTGCTGGGACTCTGCTGTCATTGTGAGCTGAAGGTCCAGCACTGTCCAATCACCCAACAGGAGATAAAGGGCTCAGCCTGGAACCAGAAGCCAGAAGGACTGGGTGTAGAGGGAGAAACAGATGAGACCTGGATGGTGACTGTCAGGAGGACCGCATCCTTCAGGTGCTGTGCCGTGCTCTGCTCCATGCTGCGGACCAGGTAATCATTCATCAAAGACCCATCCTCAGTGAAGGATGTCTTTGCCTTTGACCTCACAGAGTGGTAATTGGCCATCTGTGCTGCCCTACTAAACTGGAGGGGCATCCAGGCCCCAAATGAGGCAGGTAGACAGAAAAACATTACGGTTATAAGGCAGTAAATGGCATTGCCCCCAGTGAGATCCACAGGGAAACCCTCAAGGGTTTCTTCATTTCCTTCAAATATCTACTTCTTCCCTCCTTTACCCAGTTTCCCCTAGGCAGCACAGTGCTAAACAAATCCTCAGCTACAAAACAGGGTGAGCGACGGGAACTGCAGTTAGTAGACACCACTTGCACTTCGGGATCCTTAAGTGCTTGCAGATCAATATTTGGGCTGCTGGTTATTAGAAAATAATCACCTTCTTCGGAGATGATCATTGGTTGACACAACATCGGGTGGCCACAACACGGCTCCTTTTGGTGGTGTGCCATGACTTCATCCTGGTACGTTACGCTTTCAAATTCAGGTTCCTCCATTGCCCTTTCAGTCAAAGCCAGCGCTGCACATCAGCTGTTTCTACTTATAAGTGTTGAATGTCATTTATTTTAGCAACAAATGGAAAAAGTCTATTTAGAGAAGATGTCAACCTCTAACTTTTAAGTTTCTTATCAAATATTTTCACTTCAGAAATAATTTTAAAGCCTGGTGTGCTGACGTATGTTTGGCATCCCAGCCCTTAGGGGTTGGAGGAGGCAGGAAGATCAGAAGTTCTAGGTCATTCTCAACTACATTTAACTAGTTCCAGGACAGCCTGGCTGTAAGAGACCTTGCCTCAAAAAACAAAAAAAAAAAAAAAGAATTTTAAGAATGAAAAGTTATAAAAATAACTTAATAGGCACATTTAATGCATTTAACTTTGGAACTATGTAGAGATTAGAATTATTTCCAAAATTTAATCTAATGCAATTCCCATACACTTAGCTAAACCTTTTGTATGGTTTATATTTCTTTGTTAACTGCTGTTATTATGAGGGACCTTGGAGCGTCTGCCATGGCCTGCGTGTGGAGGCAGGAGGGCGACTTCTGTGGAGTCACCTGTTCTCTCCTTTCTCCTTTATATGGGCTTTGAGACGGGAACTCAGGTTGTCAGAATTTACCATAAGTGCTTTTACTCACTGAGCCATCTTTCTGGACCTGCGTGTGTGTGTGTGTATGTGTGTGTGTGTGTGTCTATGTGATATGAATGGCACATGTGTGCAGGTACCAGCTCTCATGTGTATCATTCACAGGCCAAAGGAGTCCTCCTCTACTTCTCTGCACCATATCTTTTTGTAACTGCCAGGTGTTAAATGAATTAGTGGTTAAACACGAACAGCAGTTGAAAGTATTTGGTGTGTGACTCCTGTGTGAGGCAGCCCCCTTCACTTAGTATTTTAAGGGACACGACGACCACAACTGTTCCATTTTTATTTCTTTACTTTTTTATTTTTTCTGTGGTAATGAGGACCAAACCCATTTACTAGCAAGCACTATACAAGTGAGTTGTATTTCCTGTCCCCATGTGTTTTAATGGCCTTCATGTTATTGCTTTGGGAATCATAGTAGGCTTCTATGAAGCCTCTCTGCATATTGAACATGCAAGTACATATTACATGTACAGTGGTAGGTTGTAAAGACTCTGAGGCTTCAACTTTATGCTGGAAAGGATGCGTAGCCATCTTCCTGTCTTGGCCATTCAAGTGCTGGGATTATAGGAACGAGTCAGAGAGGACTCTTTTGAAGAAAATGAATGTTAAATATCAAACTAAGCAGGAGAATGTATTTATATTAAGAATATGGAGTGGATGGGAATGCTCTGTGTATCCAGGCACGTGCCACCAAGTCTGATGATTAATCTCTGGGACGCAGAGGGATGAAGGAGAGAACCAACTCTCATGAGAGCGTGAGAGCACATGCATATGTATACACACACACACACACACACACACACGTTTAAAATGGAAAAGGTCAGGTGTGTTGGTATAGACCTTTAATCCCAGCTCTTGGGTGGCAAAGCAGGCAGATTTCAGGCCAGGCAGTGGTCTACAAGATGATATATATTGTCTCAATGCTGTGGGAGCACATTCTGCAGCTTCAGCCAATAGCCTTTAAGATACCAGCCCACTTGGGCATGGTCTCTTATACTATAAAAGCAGAGGTAACCATATGCCCTGCTCTCTTGCTTCTGGCTCCCACTTTTTCCAGCTGCTAGACTCTGTTCCTGTTTGCTCAGAGGACTGTTGTCTAGGACAGTGATCTGTAAGTTTCCCCTTTAAATAAATAACCCTATTATTATTCATAATTCTGAACTGGTGTGGGATTGTTTTGGGACTTACGTCATCAACTCAAGGAAAAAAAGGAAGAAAATGAAAGACCAAAACAGGTGAATGTAAGTCACATAAAAATACAAAACTTAAAAATCAAGAAGTATCATAAGTACAGATTACTAATTAATGAGTTACATGTCATATGATTTTCTCACAGATTTTGTTTCATATTATACATTTTAAACATGTCTTTTTCCTCTTAAAATATTTTAGGTTAACAATAACACTTTCTCTTGATTTTTTTTTTGAGACTGGGTTTCTTAATGTATATAGCCCAGGTGCTGATCCTGAACTCTTTGATCCCCCTGCCTCATCTTCCACAGTGCTGGGAGCATGCGCATACACGACTATCTGTCTAGAATTGTGTTTTGTACAGACAGGACCTCACCATGTAGTATGCTGACTTACAGGTCGACAAAGTTGATCTTGAACTCCAGAGAGCCACCAGTCTGCTTCTGAATGCTAGGAATCAAGGCACGCACTACTATTACAAGCCATTTTCTTTCTTCTTTTTGAGGCACAGTTTCCCGTAGTGCAGGCTGGCCTTGAACTTGCTGTATAACTGATGATGACCTCAAATTCCCCATTCTGATAAGGTTACAAGCCGACTCCAAGATGAGCAGCTCTCAATAATATTATTGTCAATGATCAGAAATTCTCCCCGCCCCTCCCTTCCTCCATCCCTCGCTCCCTAAACTGAGGCAGTCTCCTGTAGACTTGGACTCACCAAGCAGCCTAGTATGACCTTGAATTCCACATTCTTCTGACTCTCCCTACCAAGGAGAGAAGTCACAGTCTTTCTCTCAACATTCACGACGCGTCCTGAACTTTACAGATAAGGACACAAAGGCACAGAAAGGTTATACAAGTTGCCTAAAAGTCAAACTGAAAT
Organism: Myodes glareolus; assembly: GCF_982192425.1. Taxonomy (NCBI): domain Eukaryota; kingdom Metazoa; phylum Chordata; class Mammalia; order Rodentia; family Cricetidae; genus Myodes; species Myodes glareolus. Next base: position 74,223,884 of record NC_142030.1, read on the forward strand.
TTGAAGTAAATAAGTCTGAAGCCTTCATCAAGTCTGAGCTAAAACCAAAGGACAGGCTCCAGAGTGTAGGGATGACAAGTGTGAGCCACCATCACACTTTAGCTGTCCCTTTTCCTTCCCTCCCTCTCTCCTGTCTCCTTTCCTCCCTTCCTTCCTTATTCCCTCCCCCACCTTTCTTTCACTTTTTTTTTTTGAGTAGGGGTATCACGTACCAGGCTAGCCTTGAACTCCCACATAGTAGAGAATGACCGTGAACCCTGACCCTGTCTTTACTTCTTAAGTGCTGAGAATAGAGACATAAGCCCAGTTTAGTCTTCATTTTTTTTATTCTCTTAATTATTCAATTCTTGAGGAACTACAGTAGTTGAAGTTGAAGTAGTGGGTATGTGTGCTTTTCTTATTCTTGTTGTCTTTTTTGATGTTAGTGGCAGTGTCTCTGCAGCATCCCTATGAGGATGGTGCAGTTTGAATTTACAAAGGGCTATCTGCTTTTTCATCCAGCTGTCTGGAAGTGTTATTGACTCACTAGTGGACAGTTAGTGTTATTTTTTTTTTGGCATTTCTTCTGATTAAATGGCTTATTTCCTTTGACCTTTTAATTAAGTTCATTATACCAATAGATTTCCTAATGCTGAAAGTTCTTCTTTGGCAAAACCCTTATGAATCATTGAGAATTAATTTTTCTAATGTCTCCCTATACTACGAAGGAATTGTTCATTAACATTGATACTTTTGGGGAAGATGGATCTCTCCTGGGTTTTATGTGGATATTTTTGTTTGTTTGAGACAAGGTTTTGCTATATAGTCCACATTTACTTGATTCTTTGCAGATCGCTGTGGCCTTGGACTCTTTGTAATCCTCCTGCCTCCTTCTTGGGACTGTATTTTAGATTATCTCTGTGTTGACATTTGCTGCTGCAGTTTGATTTTGTGTGAGTTGCTTGGATTCTCCTTTGGAGGAAGCAGGAACATATCCCAGCTGATGGAAACAGATTCACACCAAGGGTGTGTCTTAGTTAGAATTACTGCTACTGGGTTGAAACACTGTGACCAAAGCAAAGTTGGAAAGGAAAAGGTTTATTTGGCTTATGTTTTCACTGTTCATCATTGGAGGAAGTAAGGACAGGAACTCAAATGGGGCAGGAACCTGGAGTCAGAAGCTGATGCAGAGGTTGTGGAAGGGTGCTGCTTACTGACTTGCTCCTCATGACTTCCTCAGCCTGCTTTCTCATAGAATCCTGGACCACCAGACCAGGGATGACACCACCCAGAGTGGTCTAGGTCCTTCCCCATCAATTACTAGTAAAGACAATGCCCTACAGGCTTGTCTATAACCTGATCTTATGGATACATTTTCTCAACTGAGGCTCCCTCCTCTATGATGACTCTAGATTATGTCAGGTTAAAATAAAACTAGCCAGGGCAGGTGATGGCACTCACCTAGAATTCAAGCACTCTGGGAACTAAACGATTACCAGAAATTTGAGACTGGTCTGGGCTATGTAGCGAGCTGAAGGCTAGCCAAGATTACACTGTAAGCCTGTCTGAAAGAAAAAAAAATGAAAGAAAGAAAGAAAAGAAGAAAGAAAGAAAGAGAGTAAGAAAGAAAAGAAAAGAAGGAAGGGAAAGAAGGCGGGAGGGATGGAAGGACAGAGGGAGAAAGAAGGCAAGGGGAGTGGCAGGGGGGGCAGGAGAAAGAAAGACAGGTATTCATGAGGACATTTGGAAGTTTCCGGGTATATGGAAAACTAAACAGGAAGGAGACTACACACTCAAGCTCCCTTCGTTACCTCTCCTCTCTCTCCATCCTGACTGTCCCCTATTCTAGCCCAAGCAATTTTTTGAGCAGAAGGTTGATAAACCATCTCTGACTTAAAACTCTTTAGTGCTTACAGATGCTCTTAGGATACCAGGACGAGCAGTTCTATAACCATAGTATTAGGTGACTGAGTTAGAAGGATTATCGGGAGCCCAGGTCAGTCCTGGCTATAGGGTGAGAACCTGGCTTAGAAAGAAAAGCGAAGGCCTCAACAGACGGCCCAAGAGTTACGAGTGCATGTCGCTCTTGTAGAGGATCTTGTGTCTCCCAGGATCCACATGGTAGCTCGCAATCTTCTGTAACTCTAGTGCTGTGAACTGAACCCAGGTCCTTCTGCAAGATCAGCAAGTGTTCTTAACCTCTCAGCAAGCTTCCAGCCTTTATTCTTACCCTCTTTTACCCAACAAAGAATTGCCATCCTTCAAGTATAGTATAAACAAGCAAGAAAACACGGAACTCCCATGTCATTGTATACTTTTCATTTTTTAAAAGAATATTCTTATTTTTATGTGTGTATGTAGGTGCACCTACATGTAAGTACATATACCGTGTGTTTGTCTGCTAGAGAGAATGTCAGATCCCCTGGAACTGGAATTACAAGCAATTGTGCCTCAGTGTAGTTGCTGCGAATTGAATCCAGGTCCTCTGCAAGAACAGTCAGCACTCTTAATGGCTGAGCCATCTGTCTAGCCCTGTATACTTTCTCTAATGGCCCCATGGCAGTTGTGTTTTACATTTACTACCTGAATACCTATGTAAGTGACGTATCTACAACTACAATGCATGCTTCATCAAAAAGATCCTTCTCAGGCTAATACAAATTCTGTAGGTATTCAAAGTTGGTCTCAAATTCATCGCTGTCCCCCCTGCCTTAGCCTCCTCAGTGCCAGGTTTGTAGGACTCCCCATGCTCATTCTTACCATTTTATTGTTAATATAATGCTTTTACCATGTTTATACGAGTGAATGCAAAATAATGGATACTCTGCAACGTGAGTTGTCCATAATTACTACACACTTCCGTGATTACGTGTGGCAAACTTTCCCTGCACAGAGATAAAATCTCACTGAAAGACGCTGAGCTGTAGAAGCTTACGTTTGGAAACTACATCTGCAGTAAGATCATCGGAAAAGACATGATTCACTTCATTTTAAATGGTCTATATTTGGAAGTCCGGACTTGAGAAATAAGTAAACAACGGTGGCCCTTAAAAAAGATATCAAGTGTTTTCTGCAATGCTGTGTATTTCCACTCTATTCACCGCATGTAGCATTAATCAGAGCCAACGATTTTATGGTTCCGAAGCACATCCTTGCCAAAATTGTTTTAACTGCGACGACAGTTTCAGTGACACCATGCCACTGTTGCAGACAAAGTGAGTGTGTAGATGTAACGTGAAGATTGAAAAGCTTCAGGCAGATTTAAGATTGGAGTCTGTCACTCTGGTAGTCATCTTTAGCTTAGGAAGAATATCTATCATTGCGCTGAGGACTTGTTATCAGTGTTGACTGAGCTCCCTTCCCATCACTCAGGGTTACAGAAACCAAGTTTGAAATTCTGTATGTGATGCTGGTGGTACTGAGCCAGGGTTGTCCACCTCTGCCCTTTCTTCATTTCCCTCGTTAATGAGCATCTGGGCTGAGACAGTTTCTTCACTCCTCATCAGTTCTGTTGTATACAGAGGTCCTAGAAGTAGTGGGTTTGGGGAAACATGGTAAAAATCAGTTTTTTTAAAAAAAATAAATCTTGAAGGTCTTTTTGATCTAACATCTCTATCTCCAGTCATTAGAATGCATCTACTTGATTATTTTGCTCCAGTTCTTTTTCTAGGATAATATCTGGCCTCCAGTATCACCCCGGCAGTCAGGGACTAAAGTTCGCCTGTGTGAAGTTAGCATCTCTGGCTCCTGGGTAGAGAGTAGGTGCCCACATTCTGGCTTCACAGCTCTGGGACACACTGGTTTTGGGTCTGGATTTTAGCTTTCTCCCTTGTAAAGCATAGATGATACATGAGATAAGAGGTTTTTTTTTTAATAAGAGGCCTATAATGACAATTAGAGCATGTGACATGAAAAATACTGTGAATATAAGTTGGCTGGAGCTACATGGATCTGTAATGCCATGAAATCTACATTTGGTTAATTCTCATTCATTTGGGAATTAGTGAGTAAGACATTGCCATTACATTGCATTGCACTGAGCAAAATGATAAACCCAAACAACAGGCTGTGAATACACAAATCCAGTTGTGCAGGCACCACTCTAGTACAAGAACAGAAACAAGAGCTGAGGATGTAGCTCAGTAGTTAGTGTCTGCCCCATGTACACTGTGGCACCATCAAAATCATACCTGGTGGTACACTCCTGTCATCCTTGCCTTCAGGCATAGAGGCGGAGAAATCAGAAGATCAAAATCAACTCCAGCATCACAGGGTGGTCAAGGCCAGTTAGTTAAGACCCCGTATAAACAAATCAAAATAAAATAGAAAACGAAAATACTTATGTGTGTGCACACACATTTCAGTTTAATTTCAGTTAAGTTCAGAGTTTCCCATTCTTTGACCAACACACATTTCTGAGGATGTTAGTGAGAAGCAGGTGTAGTGAGGGGCTGCGGGCAGGCCTGTTTTTCATCCCACACGGCTCCTGCATGGCTAGCTGAGCCCCGGAAATAATAACACACAAATTGTATTCATTTAAGCACTGCCTGGCCCATTATCTCTAGAGAGTTAGTTACTGGCTAACTCTCACATCTTGATTAACCCATTTCTAATGATCTGTGTAGCACCACGAGATGGTGGCTTACCGGGAAGTATTCAGCATGTCTGACCTGGTGGCTGGTTCCATGGCGTCTGCCTCACAGCCCTCTTCCCTGCATTTTGTTCTGTTTACTCAGCCTACCTAATTTTCTGTCCTATCAAGGGGCCAAGGCAGTCTCTTTATTGACCAATGAAAATAACACAATAGACAGATAACCCTCCTCCATCAAGCAGGCAGATTAAATGAATGTTTAAGTCGATCATTAAAGTTCACCATTCACTGGTCAACTAGCCAGGCAAGACAGTGAACACCTGTAATCCCAGAATGTAGGAAGATGGGTCGAGAGGACCACTCCGAGTTCTAAGCCATTCTGGGCAACAGTGGCAAGACCTGCGGTTAAAATGTAGTGCAAATAGAAACGACAGCAACAAAACCAACAAATCACCATAAATCATTCACTTCCAAAGGGCTAAACACTATCTAAGACATAATGCAAAATGATAATTTAAAATTCCTGTTGTGTGCTGAAATAAGGAGAGGCAAGGGTGTTTTATCTGTGACAACATTTGCTGCCAGTTAAAAGCAGAAACCACATCCTTCCTAGATAGTGAATGCAGAAGGAAGTGAGCTGGGAAGGGAACGGTCAGTAAATATTTTGTATTAGTTGTTAAAGTTACAACACTATGACATCTGATGGAGGGGCATCCTTCATTAAGCTTACTATTTATTGGTTGGTTGAGAGTGCTTGGTGCTCTTCCAAACGATGCAATTTCGGTTCCCAGTACCCATCTCGGCTGGCACACAACTACCTGTGACTCCAGTGCAGGCACACACATGCGCATTTCTGCACACACACACACACACACACACACACACACACACACACACACTCTGTAGTAAATCTTATAAAGAAAATGTCTGATATGGTGGCATCCCCCTTCAGTTCTAGCACTCAACAGGCAGATCTCTGCGAGTTCCAGACCAGTTAGGACTAAACAGTGGGACTCTCTTTCAAAGAACAAAGAAGAGATTCATATTTTGAACTGTTCTATTAAAGGACCAGTTTAATCATCATAAATGATTTCTATCCCCCATAAAGAAAGCTGGGTTTGTTACCATTCCAAAGAATCCAATATGCTCATGAAGTTTACAGCTCTGAAATGTGTGAAGAAACTTCTCCTTTAAGGACCAAATCTTCTTAGCAACTGTATCAGGCAGGGTTCTCTTGAGGAACAGAATTGGTAGAACACACACACACACACACACACACACACACACACACACACACACACACACACAAGGGGATGTGCCTCGCTAGTCCAGCAATGCCTGTCTACCAATGGAAGACCCACAAATCCAGCAGTTGTTCAGTTCACAAGACTGGATGTCTCAGTTGTTCTTTGGTATACAACAGGGACCCCAAAGAAGGAGGCTCTAATGCCAGTGAAGGAATGAACTTGCCAGCAAGAGCAAGGGCAAGTAGGCAAAGAGCAAAAGTTTCTTTCTTCCAAATTCTTTATATCGGCTGCCACCAGAAGGTGTGGCTCCAAAGTTGGAGCTTCTCACCTTGAAAGATCTGAATTAAAAGCGGGTTTTCCCACTCCAGCGTGTGCCCAGCGTCTTGGGTTTTAGTTATCTCCATATGTAATCAAGTTGACATCCAATAATAGCCATCCCACCCACAGAGTATACAAACTTCTGTAACCATCTGCAACTCCAGCTCCAGGGGATTTGATGCCTCTGTCATTTGTGATCACCCTGCACTCAGGTACACATACTTAAAGAGCCGCACACTCTTTTTAAAAAGACCTATATGACATAGGAAAATTAATTTTTAAACTAGTAGTTTTGAGATGCTCACTGTGGCATACACCTGCATGGAATTCCAGCACTTGAAGATTATAAAAATGTGGAGACAGCCTGGTCGACAGAGAGCTGAAGGCTAGCCAAAGCTATCTAGTGATTGCGCTTAAAAACACGAAATCAGAACAAAAAGTGATTTTTACTGTGTATGAAGTTCATTTAATAACACATTAATGCATTGGTACAAAATCCGGCCATGCCCTATGATTGTTTAGTATGGTGAGAATTATTTTTTCCAGGCTACGAAGCTGAGATAGGGTCTTACTGGCAAGCCTGAAACGCACCAGGTATTCTGAGTTGACCTTAAACTTTTGGTGCTTTTTCTGTCCCTCCATATTCTGAAGTGGGACTGTAGGAGGGCACAAACCATCGCACCTTGTAAAGGGGCTGGCTTTGCCTTGGCTCTACCAGGTCATTAGCTGGTTATTTCTGATAAGTAGTGTATGCATTTTCATTTGGGTTTTTCATAGTTCTCTTACTTTGGTGCATGTTGGTGGGGACAAACACTGCGTGGCCCTGACTGGCTTGAAATTCACATTGAATTCACAGGGATCCACCTGCCTCTGCTTCCTGAGTGCTGAGATGAAAGATGAATGTCGCCCCCTCCCACGCTGTACTGTAATCTTAAAGAGATGAAGAAAGAAGTAACTCGTCATCATACTCAGCCTGTTTTGTTAAATGCTCACTATTCTAAAAGAACGCTTTGAACATTAGCTCACATGAAATCTACCTGGTGCATAACAGGAAGTCAGTCACTAGAAACATCTGTTCTCTTTGCTCAAACACTGACCTGGCCAGTTGGTACTGGTGAATGGACAGTGGGAAGAAAGACTTTGCAACATTGAAGATTCCTCAAGGCTTTATTTCAGAGCATGAAATATAAAACAAGGAATGCTTCAGAAGGTATTCTGAAGCAAAATGAACTGCTTCAGTACAGCGTTACCAGCACACAACCTCGTTACCCCAGATGTCCACAGTCTCACTGTTCATCTTGGTTCATACTTCTATGCAGACGGCTTAAGCTCCATCCTGCATGTTGAAGGGGATAAAGAATGGAGCCCTTAGGAGGTAATTTCATGAATCCTTTGCTGATATTAGAGCTCTTACGGGAGAAACACAGAGGTCAGTGAACCACCTCAACTGATAAAGACACTTGCCACCAAGTCTGACAACCCAGAGCTTGACACCCACAACCAGCGTGGTGGAAAGAGAGAACTGATTCCTGAAAGTTATCCTCTCACAATGTGTGTGTGCACACAAACACTAGCAATGCATGTATGCTTCACGAGTGCATTCATGCACCTACACACACACACACACACACACACAATTTAAAAAGGAGAGAAAGGGAGGAAGAAACCCAATGAAATTACTTGACGTGAGTGAGAAGGAAACATGGAACACAACAAACCCACTTAGAAGTTTATTAGAGGGGGTACGTACAGGCCTGGGGATTGGTATGCAGAAAGAAAGAGAGAGAGAGAGAGAGAGAGAGAGAGAGAGAGAGAGAGAGAGAAAGGGAGAGGGCTCTACCAGCTTTTAAAAGCTGCCTAGCACATGCGCACAGGGGTTGGCATGACTACGTCACACTCTGATGGTGATGATGACGACGACGATGACAGTCAACTCATGCAAGCATGCAAGGGTTTAGCTGAGTCATACGCACACACACGTGGGTCATGCGGGGTCCCTTTAACATTTAGGCATCTTGTCCGAGGGCCCATCTGCACGTGCACTCGCCTTTAGAACCCGGAAATGCAGTCTTATCTGTGACTAAATAATTACACCCAAGATACCCTTGTCCTTTTTTCTCACAAAGAAGACATCATTTACAACTAGGAAACAGGCACTCTAGACTCAGAATCTTGATCATGGACTTCTCCACTTCTCCAGAAGTAAAAGATGTAAATTGCTATCTCTCCTGGTTTGTTTTTGTCAACTTGGCACACACTAGAGTCATCTGAGAAGAAAAATATTAATTGGAAAATGCTTCTATCAGATGGCTCATAGAAAAGTCTGTGGAAGAATTTTCTTGATTAATGATTGGTGAGTGTAGTGCCATGCTTGGGCCCGTGGTCCTGGGGCGTATAAGAAAGCAGGCTGAGCAAGCTAAGGGGAACAAACCAACAAGCATTTTTCTCCAGGGCCTCTGATTCAGTTCCTGTCGCCAGGTTCCTGTCTTGAATCTCTGCCCTGACTTCCCTTCATGATGGACTATAAACTGTTAAGTTGAAATAAACCTTTTCCTCCCCAAGTCGCTTTGGTCATGTTTATCACGTCACTAGACACCAAAGTAAGCTAAGAGCCTGCTGTTTCCTAGCTTTTCTGTGATACTGTTATAACAACTCAAGTGGACTATGAAATACACCAAGGACCCGGGTTTATGTCTTCATATCTTCACTTCACTGAACTGGTTTTAGCATTTGGCCTATCTATCTCCAATTTTAACTCATTTATCTTTTTGATATACATACCTCTTGCCTCCATATCACAAAGTGGAAGTTGACAGAGTGAGTAAAAACTTTGATATACACCTCTTATCTACAGGAAAAATCCTCCATATGTTGTTGGTTTTGTTGTTGGCTGGAGATATACATGTTCTCACTCTGGAGCCCAGGTTTGCCACAAACTCATGGAAATTCTCTTGCCTCACGGTCCCGAGTGCTAGGATGACAGATGTGAGCCAGCACATTTATCCGTTTGCTGAATTTCTGAATGTGGAAAGGATTCCCTCCTTCTTCCTTCCTTCCCTCTTGGTCTGTCTGTCTGTCTGTCTTCCTTTCTATTTTCCAGAGATAATCTACCACTCTGTAGCCCAGGCTGGTCTTGAATGCCCAAATCTCCTTTCTCAGTTTTACGTTTACAGGCATGTTACATGGTATCTGGTGGAGAATATTTCTTTTAGGATGACATTCATTCCTTCTAAGACAAAGCGCCATCCGGAAAATTGATTTATTATGAAGTTATAAAACAGGAAATCCCCAAGCACTGTTATGTTCTTTCCACTTGACAACAAAAGACCTGAAATGTACACTAACCCCTTTGTCCTGTTTGTCAATAATCCAATGTGAACTAGAAAATACGTGAATTTCATGACTGCGTTACTTAGGTTCTTGATTTTGGTGTTTTGATTTTTATTCTTTGGAGAAGGCTGTCATACCCATATGTAGGCTCCTAAACAGCTTTACCCCACTTAGTTCCGGCATCAGAGGCACACACTACAATATCAGTTCAGGTTCCTGAAATGGCATTGTGCTGAATTCATATATATCAGAATCTTATTTGCAAATTATATGGAGATGTTATACTTTTATTACCAGTTAGTTTTCCTGACAGTTCTTTGATCTGATCCCATGGAATATTATTCATTAGAGTGGTTATTTTGGATGCATTCCTTACAAGGCTTCCTGTCCATTTTAAGCCTCTCTTTACAGTGTCAGAATTATTCATTACAAGTAACTATGAAGGAGTGGTTGTCATTTATGATGACAAAGTGGTCCAACATTGGAAAATGCAGATCTTGCCTTTCATTTGTTTATCTAAGCTATTGAATAGCCTCTGTGTGCCAGGCTCTTCTCTTAGGGGTGATATGTAGACATAATGGGAGATTGGAAGTATTGTCAGAACTTCCAGAACAGTATGACTGACACTCTTGTAGACAAAAGCCATAAATTTAGGACAAGAGCATTCGGGGGCTGATTTGAACATCAATGTGAATAGGATTAGTCAATTTGCCTGTGACAGCAGGTTCCTTAATGCCTAGCAGCAAAACCTAGCCTTCGATCGAGTACTGTTTGTCTCATATAGAAGAATACATGATGAAAATTATTAGTATTCATAATATATAAAGAATTTCCAAGTGCCAAGAAGATTATCAACAATGAAATCAATCTATGGGTGATATAAACAAGACATTTCACGGAAAAAAACATAAGATTATACATAAAATTATTCTAATTTATAAACTTAATGCTCTCATTTCATATTCACCTGTTTGTTAAAAGTGCAAAAGTTAAAATACTTTGAGGGCAAAGGTCTAGTATAAACCTATTTTTTGTTAAGTATCTTGTTTCTTTAATTTAGTAATGGTTTGTTTATGAGTCTGTTTTGTAGCCTAGGCTGACTTCAACCTTACTGTGTAGCCTAGGATGACCTTGAACTCTTGATTTTCCTGCCTCTACCTCCCAAGTACTGGGACTATAGGTTTGTTCTATATACCCAGCCCTTGCTCTTTTTAATGTCAGTAAAAGATACTGAAACTTTGAGAGGCAATGCAGACTTATGCTTAAGCTTATGAAAATACTCTCACTGGGAGGTGTGCCATTCACTAGACTTTTCCACAAGAGCAAGCTCTATCCCTGTTTTTCAGATTTTATCCTTAAGATTTGGTGCTATTCTTATAAACACGGAATGATTACCCTTTGCTGAACGTGTAATTCACAAACATCAACTGTGGGTGAAAGTAATAAAATTTTACACATTTTGGATGACAATTCATTATCTCAGTGAAGAGGCTCATCTGTATTTTTCCGTCCTTATTTGAATATGGTGAAAGCTTGTAAAATGGAAAATTCCAGATCTTAAGAATGTGTTTATTTAAAGATCATTTCACTAATAGAATCATGTGCTTTTAGTAATGTTAGTTATAAATTTATTCTACTGGCATCTTCTACTTCTTAATTTGTTAATGGTGGTGAGTAAGTTAGAGATTTAAACTCTGAATGGCACCATACATCATATCCCAGCAAGCACTGGGAAGGTTGAGACAGGAAGATATTGAATTTGAGGTCAGCCCGGGCCTTCATCACTCTGTCTCAATAAAAGAAATCCAAAACCAGATTAGCAGTGAATGTGGCGGTAACTGACTAATACAGATCCCCATGGTCTCACTCATTATACTCTTGATTTCCTCACTGTGGGAGAGTTGCTTCAGCATTGGGTTCTGTCTCACTTCCTGCCTTGCCTCAGCTCCAGCAGAACTTTGCTTAAGGTTTATTGGTCTTTTCTTTCTTGCATTTATGAATCTTTTTGTTTGCTTGATTTTGAGACGTTCAAGCTAGTTTGGTACTCACTCCTTAACCCAGCCTCAGACTCTTGGCAATCCTCCTGTCTCAGCCTCCTGAATGTTGGGATTATAGGAGTTTTCTACCACTTCAAGCAGTTCCAGGTAGGAATCTATGACTTCTCAAGTCTCTACAAACACACAAACCAGCTTATTTAAACGATGCTGATTATGAAAAGAGCTTGGTTATTGAATGTTTATCATTTTAGTTTTTTGGAGGCAAGATCCTTGGTGTATTTTCGTGGATGCCAGCAGATTTACTCTGGGGACCAGCCTGGCCTTGAACTAGCAGCAATACTCCTGCATCTGCCTCCTGAGGGCTGGGAAAACAGTAGGACACCATCATACTTTGCTTACTAGGGGTATGAAATTGCTTTTGAAGCCCTGAAGAAGTCACTGCAAGCAATAACTTAAATTATCCCCAAACCTAAGTGGAAATTTGCCTGTATTATTTCTCTTTTCAGTGTCCTTCCCCCAAGTTAGTGTTTCAGATCTCTTGGGGAAATTGGCCAAGAACTAAAGGGATTTTATCCCCTAGTTTTTCCTTGACATTAAAAAAAAACCAAAAACAAACAAAACCATGTAATAAAAGTCTTACGGGAGTCAAATGTAAATTTCCAGTTTGTTCACTGGTCTATGATGCATCTATGAGACATTTGTTGACGTTATCCAGTGCCCTTTCATCTGCCCCCAACTAGTTCAACTATCTTCATTCTTTAAAATTCAATTAAAATGTCAATTTTTTTTGTTCTCTTAGCATGTTCCCCCTTCTTTTGACACCCTTTTTCAAGACTGTCTCAGGCTATCCTCAAACTTGCTAGTCAAGAATGGCTTTGAACTTCCTGATTCTTCTGTCTTCATGTCATTAATGCTCCTGTGTTGGGGACTGAGTGCAGAGTTTGGCAAGTACCATACCAACTAAGATATATCCCTAGTCCATCAATAGATTATTGTTAAATGTTTTGTTGGAGTTTTATTTTTTGTGACAAGATCATGCTATATAGCCTGGAATTTTATATGTAGCCTCAGTGGGTCTCTACTAAACACTCCCTTGATCCTCCTATGCCAACCTCCTAAGTGCTGAGATTCGCAACTCTTTCCCATCACGTATGGTTAATATTCTGTATTAGAGACCAATATAAAGCTGTATTGTGGCAATTAACTTTGTGGCAGAGACCGAGATGAATTGAAAGACAGCACTAGGGCTGGGAAATTGATACCCAAACTGTATAAACATAGACTGCATTGATAGTGAATTTGCAGGAGTAGAGATGAGAAATTAAGGAAGGTTCTAGGATGACATGAGTAGGAAATGTTGTTCTGTGTAACTTACCCATTACTCAATAGACTAGACTGCAGGAGAAAAACTCACTTTCAGTTTGTGGAAAACTTTGAAGAAGTTTCAAAACATATGCTACCTGTGTGAAGTAACATAAGTTATAATGTACATACCATATGTTCTCTGTGTGTTATGGACATATGTATACTGTGTGGGGATGTGTTGCTGTGATTTATGCAGAAAAAACTGAATGGTTAATAGCTAGACAGGAGGCCTAGCCTGGACTTCCCGACAGAGAGAGAACTCTGGGAAGAAGGAAGGTAGGATTTGTCAGTTAGATATGGAGGGAAAACAGCAGGCATAGGATGGAAGAAAGATAATGCCATGTTGCAGAACATAGATTAATATAAATGGGTTAAATTATAAGAGCTGCTAGTGGAACAAGCCCAAACTGGGCCAAACCTCATAATTAATAATGTCTCCTGTTGTTATTTGTGGGCTGGTGGTGCCAATGGAAATGTACGACTACAGCTACTTCTTTAAGTAAGATATATAAAGCTTATTTTGTTCATACACTGCATTTCATTTTACACTTATTTCTTTGGTTGGTTTTGTTTTTGGAGACAATGTTTTACACGGCGAGTCAGGCTATCCGCAAACACTCCATGAAGCCCATGCTGGCCTTGAGCCCGCAGTGGTCCTCTTGTTTCAGACCTCCTGAGTGCTTGGGCTGTAGGAATGAGCTCTCATGCTTGACTATATAATGTTTCTTAATTTTAGAGAGTTTCCTTTCTACAAGAACATGTAACCATTACATCAGTCATTTCACCAAGTATCCCAAATAAAAGACAGAGAACAATATACTGAGTAAAATTGTACATAGGCTCCATTATGTACTACTTATAATAGAAATGATTATGACAGCTAATAATCATTTCTGTTTGTGTGTAATTCCATTGCTCAATGGTGGCATGAGGTTCAGGAGTTCAAGTTTATTCTTGGTTGTACAGAAAATTCAAGGCTTTTCTCAATTGTCCTATCAAACAAAATTCCCCCAAAATTAAATTTGAATGTTCTTAGTAACATACTTTATAATGTACAAAGCAAAAATTTCCAAAGGCTTATGGGTAAATATGCAATAGAAAGAAAATCTAAGGTAACTGCAATAACAAAAAATAGAGATAATTTTAAAAGATACAGAAGATTTGAAGATTAAAATCAAATTTTACTCTGGAACTCAGTGACAACCACCTGTAACCCACAAGCTGGGAGTCTGAGACAAGAGGAGCTGAACTTCTAAGCAATCCTGGGCTACAAAATGAGAACTACCTCATGACAAGATGTCTCTCAGTTTTGACATGTACAATACATCACGTAATATTTGAAGCACACACACTTTTCTAATAACGAGGGAGCTATTTTATCTTGTTTTCAGACAGGGTCTTGCCATGTATGTCAGTCTAGTTTGGAACTTACTGTGGCTGGCCTCAAACTCAAAATGCCTGTTTTAGCCTAGTAGGATCTAGAATCACAGTCATATTTCACTACACCTGGCCTGGTTTGGATTTAAATCTCTGAGGACAGACTCCAGGGTCCTACATATGTGAGACACCGTACTTCTCCACTGGGCTATAACCCAGTCCTTTTTTATGTTTTGTTTTGCAACAAGTTGTCATAAAGTATCTACTCTGGCCTTGAACTCGGTAGCCCAAGCTGGTACTGAACTTGTATCCTCTTGCATTAACTTATCTGTTTATTTGCTTTAGAGACAACTTCTCCATCTTTATTTGAAAAGAATGTTAGAAAAAAGCAAACATCAACAATGAAACCAGACATTTTGCATTCAAGTAATTAAAAACACATAGTGCTTTGGATGTAAACATTTGAGTTATCTGCTACTGAATTCTGTTTTGGTAGCATTTGGGGACATAAAAGATATAATGATGAGCCACAGAGATTTTAACAGAGTCAGCTCCAGACTGGACAAACATCTAAAACTGGTGGTGGAGTGCTGGGTGTGGTAGCACAGGCTGGAATCCTGGCATCTTGGAGCTGGAGGCAGGAGGATTGGGAAGTTAAGGACAACCTTGGGTTATAAGTAAACTGAAGGTCAATTTGGCATGCATGAGACCCTCTTTCAAAAGACCCAGTCTGAACCAAACAGCAATAAGGAGAAGAGAAACCACTTCACACTCCTTGGTTGGGGATTATCTTTTTATTTTCCCCTGTTTAAAAAGCAATAAAACAAAAATGAGATGATAGGAGTAGGATGTGATGGGGACCGAGAGTGTTAACACAGGGAAACACGAGCAGGTAATAAGCTCTCAAGAACTCATTCTGAGTATTTTTTTTTTTTTGCCTGTTTTACCATGTAGAAATTAACCCCAGTCAACCTGTAAAAGTTTAAATCATTTTCTGTGCCTGCATGAGAGACCACGGCATGGATGCACATTGTACAGAATACCCTGTGCTGATGGAAATATTAAATTATTCACATTGTAGCACTGCTCATGCCAAGGGTTACCATGATGCATAGACTGAATCATGGAGACGAGTTTTGTCATGTAGGTACAGCATGATTTAGAATAATTGGAGTATGAATGTATTTTTGGCAAGCCAAGGAAATTTTGGAAGCTCTCAACCACACCTAACATGGCACATTTTGAATGATTTTTTTTTTGACAGTCCCTTTATTTCTGGTTTGCATGGCGTAAAACCAGTGGGTGGTGGGCTGGGGTGGGAAGGGTGGGTTATATTTATTGGACTAGAGACTTTCATGTCCAGCTATGTCTAGATTTCTTTGGTTGAATTTGGGGTAGGAAGCTTTTTTTCTCTTATTTATTTATTTATTAATTATTTTTTATCTATTGCTTAGATTTAAAATATGATTATCTGGTATTTAGATAATTGATTCCTGGCCCAAGCATGTCTTCCAGATCTCTCTATAATATTCTTGCCAACATGGACTGCTTAATCGTTTCACAATATCCTTGTCCTGGCTTATGTTGTTCTTTCTCCCATATCTGCTTATGCTTAGCTCCAGGCCCTGCTGGATACCACCGTCCTCATAGCTTCATTGTTTTCCTGGTACTCTCAGTAGCAATCTCAACTCACTCTATACACCATAACTGTATTTCTTCCACGTTTTCACTCGCATGACACATGGATTTTGAGGTAGAATCCTATGTTGGGCATAAGCTTGTTTAAGCAAAGCCTCTCCAGCATCCTGCCTTGATGCGTGAGTGTTTGGTGATGTTGTTTAAACAAGTGAATGAGGCTAATGAAGTAAGAAGACAAGGCGATTGTGCTGTAAGTTCATGAGAACTCAGGTAGGAAGAACAAGACTGTCCTTCAGGTGATGAACTCACAGCTAATTAGCTGTGGACACTGGTAACCATGGAAAGTGTGAGTGGTTATTGGAATTTCAGAAGCATAAAAACCCTTAAGTTAATCATATTGGTCAGAGTTCATGAAATAAACAGAGCCCTGTGTGTGTGTGTGTGTGTGTGTGTGTGTGTGTGTGTGTGTGTGTGTGTATGAGTGTTTTAAGATATTTATGTGTAGGCTATGGTTATCCAATGATGCCTGTCTCCTGACAGAAAAGCCATGAGACTGGCATTGTCTCATTTGTTCCACTCCACTGTTGGAGTCCTGGAGGTTCCTTAAAGAGCAGCTGTTCTTCCGTTTTCATTGGAATCCTGAAGAAGTGGGTTATAATAGCAGTGAAGGAATGGCTCAGCAGCAGAATAGATAACCTGCCAGGGAGAGCGAAGGCAAGCATGCCCAAAGCAAGGTTTCCTTCTTCCACGACCTTTGATGTGGACTGCCACCAAAAAGAAGATGAGGATCAAGTTTCCAGTGTGTCTTCCAACCTCAAATGTGCCAGTCAGGAAAGTACCTCAAAACCGGGCACAGCTGCACAGCTGCTTAGGTACAGCTGATTACAGATGTAGTAAAACTGATAACCAACCCAGATTAGCCATCATATTAATTTAGCTTAGAAAAGAAGATGTTAAGTGTGTGCGTTTAACATATATTAACTATTCTACACAAATACCCTTTCATATTTAAGAGGAAAAAATTTAGAGGTAAACTAGTCTACGAAGGTGTTGTGAAATCATTCTTCAATTCTTGAATCTGCCTAAGATCATTCATTTAGTGTTTTTGCATATTTTTCTGTTGGTCATGGATCTTATTTACAATGATACTTGCTGCATATCTGAAGCATTTGGTGAGTACTGTCTCCATTTTGGTGTATGCCCTTGTCTGTCCACTTTTCGTTCATTCTCTCCTCCCTTCTCACCCTCCTTCTCTCTCTCTTTGTGATCTTCCAGCATGATCTCGCAGTGTGACCTAGGCTGGTCTTCACCCTGCAATGCCTCTGCTTCTGAGTGCTAGGATTACAGGTGTGTGCCGCTGTGTCGATGTATTTCTTTTATAAAATAGTAATGTAATGTCTACTTAATTATATAAATATTGGAAGAAGACCTCTGTACTAAAACAAGTGTTTTGAATTTGCCTTTTTAAAGCTGATTTCTATATAAAGGTGAAAAGAACAGAAAATTGGGAGGCTTTTATTAATTGCACAAACTCAGAGGAATAAATCTTTTGGTAGCAATGATTAATTTGATGGATGCCATCCAATTAAAGTCATTCACACTGAAGTATAAAGTGTCATGCCAGGTTGTAAAGTACTTGAACAAAGATGCCCACATCCATCTGAATTCTTGGCTCCAGGTATGAAATTGGCATTCAGGTTGAATCAGTGAAGCATGAGTAAAGAAAAAGAAAGAACAGATTCTTAGAATTCCTACTGATTCTCGAATTGGAAGGGGCATGCCTGGTAACTATACACAACAACAAGCCCTTTGACCGGAGTCTCAGTTCAGGATGTAACAGGGTCTGCTTCAGTGAATTTCCCAGGGACCTTTTATGGGTCATGACTTGTCTTCAATAGACAGAAGCTTCACTTTTGCTGTTTCTCTACCATCCACTCTCACCTCACCTCTCTAGTTGCTTAGAGACTGTTGTTTCTACCCAGGTGTAATGTGACTTTAGGTCAGTGATGACTTATATGGCCACCCCAAGGTGATTCACAGCAATGTGCTGCAGCTGGGTGATCCCTCCCACAGAACCCTTCTCTAGCTGGGACGCCTGTAAATGGAGATTGAGTTTTTCTCTCCCAGGCGCCTAGACATGAATAATTGCACAAAACTACATTAATTACAACATTGTTTGACCAGCGGCTCAGGAACATTTCTAGCTAACTCTTACATCTTAAATTGACCTATTTATATTATTTTATATTTTACCACGAGACTCATGGTTTGTTACCTCACATCTTGCATTTTGGGTGGTTACATGACATCTGCTTGACTCCACCTTCTTTCCCTCTGCATTTAGTTTAGTTTTCCTACTGAGCTATATTCTGTTCTGCCATAGGCCAAAGCAGCTTCTTTATTAACCAATGGTAATAAAACATATTCATAGCATAGAGAAGGGAAGCTCACATTAGATTTTCACTTTTGTCTAGAATGTGAACCTCCTTTAAAAACAGGCATTATGACAATTGAACAGAACAATTTATTTATTGCATATGAAAATTAGCTTTAAAATATTCACCTTAATATGGAAGTTTCCTAAGTTTTGCTAAAAATTATTAGAATCATTAGGGAACGGCTATCATCTGTTGTTTGACATTATTGGCCACCTGTTGTTCACACAGTAAATCCTGTATTGTGCCGGAGGAAATTCTGTACTTAAAGAATTCAAGAAAATGATGTAACATATTTAAAAGAAACAAATTTATTTTTTAAACTTGTTTCCTTTTTCTTTTTTTTTTCCTTTGAGACAGATCTTAGTACACAGCATTGGCTTATCATTCACTACCTAGACCTCTCTGACTTCCAACTCCTGTGTGATCAACCTCAGAAGTGCCCCTTGTACTAACACATTTATCTTTACATTAAGTGATACATAAATATTTCTACAGAATAAATCTGTGATAAAACAGCCACTGAGATCTGAGTCGCTGCGTTCACTTAGGGTCAGCATTACAAGAACTCAGGGCATTTTCGGGAGGGGCATGTACCACAGTCATCTGGTTGGCTTGGAGTTCTAGGTTTGTTCATCTTCATTGTTGGGACTACAGTATGTACCACCACACCCACATTCTGGAGAGTTTTATGAGCAGTATTAAGCTTTCAGGTTATTGATTTTTGGACCAAGTGTGGGAAATGCCCTGCCACCTTGACAACTTCTGCCTGCTCTCAGGTAGTCATTCCGATACAAGCCAACTCAAACTACTAATGTATTTATACGCTTTATTAATCATAAGTTTTCCTCTTCTATCACTAGAATAGGTAACTACCCAATGTTTCCAGTGTTCTTGAGTTCCTGCCTCTCTGCCTTTGCAGGAAGCTCACTTCCTTCTCCCAGCTCTCATCTATCTACAGCTGCAGATACTCAAACCAGTTTCTCGTGGAACAGAAGAGCATTCCCTTCCCTGTCCCATTTATCTTCTGCTTTTGTTTCTTTCCAGCTCCGTGGCACAGGATTGTGTCGTTGGTCTTCTATCCTCTTCTCTTGAAATAGTCTAAGCAGAGAAGTGCCCTGTAACTGTTACTAACAGACCCCTAGGGTTTGTTTACCACCTAAACTAAACAATAGCCTATTTATTCTTATGACAAAAGGTTGCACTTTATGTCACCTCTTCGTTCTGAAGCATTGTCTTCTTGAGGTTTTCAAAGTGGAGCTATCACCTCAAGTGTGTTAGGTTGCCCTTACCTGTAATCTTTATGTTTGGGAGGCTAAGGCAAGAGGATGATTATGAGTTAGAAGCCAGACTGGGCTACATAATAAGTTTAAGGCCAGTCTTGCAAAAACTACAGAGATATGAATACTTGGTTTTTACACAATACCATAACCTAAACAAGGTCTACCTTAAAATAAAATCCAAACTTTTTCTTTTCAAATATTAATTGATATCATAAACAAGAAAAGTTACTCCACTTTTTTTTTTGTCCTAGTGAACACTCACTCTTTCCAGGTGAAGTTTAAAAGGAAGCATAGCAGGACTAGGTAGTCATGCCAGCATCATTGATTCATCCCTCAAAGACAAAGAACAAATCAGGAGATCAATTTGGGAGAGGATTATGACCAGTCACAGGGAAAACACTGATTGGGAACTGCCCTTCACCCTTGAAGGAGTTGTATGAAGAACTGTTGTCTAAAACTCAGACCTATTTCTAGTGTAAAGGGCAGACAGTAGGGCAGTGATTTACAGCATGGTTCTGGAATCTAATGCTCAAGACTGTCTTTCCAAGACTGTCATGTGTGGTTGGTTGAAGTACTGAAGGCAGGGACCACATATGAAGAATGTTGTCTTTCTCCTGGTTCATAAGAGGTTCATATATATGCTACTGAGTTATGTACATCTCTATCTTTTGTTTCATATTCCGTTACTAAGTAGTGATGGTTCTACGATGCAAATGCACAGCAGAGACATCCTACTGAGCTCCAAATTCATGTCAATGGGTTGTTGCATAAATGTGTCAGAAACTACAATTCAACACTTTCATGACTATGTTCATTGGCTCTTGTCCTGTTGACTACAAAGCAAATCATCATCTGTGCTCTTTTTTAATGAATGTTCCACCATTGGCCCAAGTTACAAATTTAGGCATCTTCTCTCCTTCACCCACCCAAAACCAAACCAAATGCTTGATCTTGTCAAGTTTGAAGAGCATCCTAGAGACCATGCTAACTGAAACAGAGTGGACAAAGGAGACAGTGTGGAAAGTGTTTACATTGAGGCACAAGATGGGGCCATATCATAAGCCCTCCTAGTCTTTGTGGTTTTTTTCCTGGTGAAGTGGGAAGCCATAGCAATGGGACACAGATCACCAAACATGTGATCTGTCAGCCAAAGAGAGTGAGAAGGACAGAAGAGAGTAGACAAATTAAGAAGCCATCAGAATAATGCAGAAGAGCTGTAAAATGCCTCTGCTTGTTTGTAGTGGAGCAAACCTTTAAGCCCAGTATCAGGAAACAGAGGCAGGAACTTTGTGAAGGAGGCCAGAGTGGTCTACAGGGAATTCCGGGCCAGCCAGGGTTACACGGTAAGACTTTGTCTCAGAAGAAAGAAAAGGAAGAAAAAGAGGAAAAGGAAGAGGAAGAAGGAGGAGAAGGAGGAAGAGGAGAAGGAGAGAAAGGAAAAAATGACCCTGGTAAGCAGTGATGGTATTAGGAACTCCCCTGAGTAACCTGAAATATGGAGTTACCTTGTGAACAGAGATTGAAAAGAAATACACATAGAGGACAGATATTACTCTTGACTATACGAACTTAACTTTTGTGGGACTGGAAGATTGAGACACAGTCTACAAAGTCAGAGATATCCTTGAACTCATTATTCTCCTGCTTCCTTCTTCCAAGTGCTAGGATTATATGGCAGACCATGATACCTGGTCAGAGTTTACTTTTGAATATGCTGAGATTGCAGTGTCTACTAGTACTTGAAGTGGGGAGTTTGAATATGCCTTTAATGGATAGTTCTGGATGTGTAGAGACGGGGCCAGAAATACAGTTGGGAAAATAATATATGGATCAGATAGAAGACCACAAAACTGGATGCAAAGTAAAGGATGGAGAGTTGAAAAAAAAGTAAACAGTTCAAAGACTGGGCCTCTCAGTACAACACTGTTCCTTCTAGCAAATGAAACTGGGTGACATACATGGAGAGAAAACCCAGGAAATGTGTTTGCCAGAAACACTGGGAGGGCTGACCACTCAGGGGTTTGAAGATTAAACACTGGCTGACCTAGCCCTGGGAAGGAAAACACTGGTGTTATATGCTGCTTAAAATCGCTTGACTTTAGGGGCAGAGCTTAGGATCTGCTTCCTTCTGACTGCTGTCCCGATCACACAGTTCGGGAGTGAAAAGCTGTCAAGATTCATAGTGTAAAACCTATCATTTTATGTTCATCCTCTTGTTTTGAAATAGTTTTTCTACCTACCTGACGCTATCTTATATATGCCTTAAGGATCAGTTGGAGTTTGATTGCTGTTGTCTCTTGCATAATATCTGGCAAAGAGTAGCAGAGTAGGGACAATATCTACCAAACAGAATTTAATTGAATCAAGTATCATTTGTGCCAGGTTAAACACACACACATACACACACACACACACACACACACACACACACACACACACACACACACTTTCTCTCTCACAGAAAGGGTGGAAAATATCAGGGAGTAGCCAGGTCTAACAAGTATCTGTGACTCATCCATCGATGACAAAACTTCAGTTTTTGCCTCATTTGGTTACTTCCGCTTCAGAGCAGCTTGTCGGAACACTCCAAAATAAATGCCTTCCTAGTGGAATATCTAGGTGTGCCAGTCTCCTGAGGGCAAAGAACAGCCCAAAGCCAGCTAAGCAAATTAGTGGGAAGCTGCCATTAGTCAGCTATGCCCACTCCAATGAGACTGTATCAACTGATAGCTTGCAATCGCCCTACACTTTTCAAGGGGATGTGCATAGCTCAATTCTCTCCATCTGCAGAAATTGGATTGAGAATACCAAGATCTTCGTTAAATCAAAGACTGATTGCTTGATTATTTCTAAAAAATGCATAATTTTCATATTTCCTTTATAGTGAAATGATTTGAAAAATCATTGTAAGATAACATTGAGTAAATTAGTAATTATAAAATAATGCAACTGATAATTACATGGTTAAATAATCATAGGTCACTATCTTAGTGTCTCTGTTACTGTGAAGAGACACCAAGACCCTGACAACTTTTATAAAAGAAACATTTAATTGGGGCTGGATTACAGTTCCGATGTTGAGTCCATTGTCATCGTGGTAGGAAATGTGGTGGCACACAGGCAGATGTGGTGATAGAGAAGGAGCCAAGAGTTCTCTATCAGGCAGCAGGAAGAGAGAATGACACAGGGAGCATCTGAAACCTTAAAGCCTGCCACCAGTGAGATGCTTCCTCCTAATAGTGAGATGCACACCTCCTAATAGTGCCATGCCCTAAGAGCTTATGCGGGACATTTTTTCTCTCTATTCTTTTTTAAAGAATTATTTATTTATGTACATGAGTGCTCTGTGTACATGTATGTGTACATGACAGAAGAGGGTATCAGATCCTACCGTAGATGGTTGCTAACTATCATGCAGTCACTGAGAATTGAACTCAAGACCTCTGGAAGAATAGCCAATGCTCTTAACCGCTGAATCATCTCTTCAGCCCCAGGTCCACTTTCATTTAAACCACCACAATCACTTTATTACATTTTATTTATTTATATTGTATATGTTTATTTTTACATATGTGCTAGAGCACATATATGGAGGTTACAGGACTCTTCATAGGAGTTAATTCTCTCATTCCACCTCGTGGGTTCTGAGGTACCAGAACTTAGATCACCTGGTTCAGTAGCAAATGTCTTTACCAGATGAACCATTCAACCAGTCTGGGTCATTTTATTTTTGATTTAAGTAAGTGGCAATATCACTAATGTAAACTAATCCTATAACCTTTGTTAACAGACCATATTAGGTCTAGTTAAATTAAATTTTCTCTGTGTATGTGAGTGTACATGTGTATACTGTGTTTGCGTGTAGTGTATGCTCATGTGTGGGTGGGTAACCATCTGGATATTCTGCTGTATCATTCTTTACCTTATTTCTTTGTGATAGAGTCACCACTGACCGTGGAGCTAGGTTAGTGACTAACAAATCCCAGTGATCCTTCTGCCTTGAATCCTCATAACACTGGAATCACAGGCATGCGTGGCCACACCCAGGGTTTTCCATGCATGTTGAGATTTGAACTCAAGATCTCATGATTGTGGAACAAGAGCTCTTATCCAAAGATCCATTTCTATAACCCTTATCCACACATCTCTTTAGCCTGGGTCTACCACTATAGCCCATCTCTACTGTCTCTTACCCCTGGTTCTATCTCTACAGACCATCTCTACCCAACTCTTACCCATGGATCCATCCATCTCTATACCCCCCTTTGCTTCTCTATAGATGAGAGTAAATCTCTGCTTTTGAGATTTTATGTAAGAAGTTAATTTCATGTAAGTAACAAGCCACTATCATACCAATTACAAAATCGAACTCCTTAAAAAAAGTATCTTCAGGCCCAACAGATGGCTTACCTAGGTAAAGGAATGCATCAAACAAGACTCTTGTTTATTTCATGTGCCCAGGAAAATGCCTGCATGTTCAGTCAGTATGAACTGAATAGACAAGGAAACAAATGAATACATGCTCAAGTGATATGCAAAAAGGAAGTTTATAGACGTTAGTATTTCTTCCAAAATGTGATTGTAGTTTCCAGAATGACACGAAATGGGGATGAAGAGATAGCTCAGTGGTTGATAGGACTTGCACAGGATCTGTTCTCCGAATACAGAGAGAGGCTCACAACCAACTATAACTTTGGTTTCAGGGGGGTTGACACTCTCCACTTCCCTTGGAGGGCACCAAGCACACAAGTAGTACCCATACACATGTAGGCAAAACACTCATATAAATTTTTACAAAGTAAAAATAGATAAAATGAAATACTAGAGAGTAATGGCTTTTTATAGTCACTAAAATTTAAAGAAAACATTTACAGAGTTTTAATTTACATCATCTGTTGCTTACTTTTTCCTCTGTCTCACTCCAAAGTATCTCCTTAATTTCATTTTGTATTCTATTTTACTTCTTTATCCCTGGGACAGGGCTAACCTGTGAACTGTCTATATGTGTCACAGGCTGGCTCTGAAGTTACAGTCACCTGACTTCAGCCTTCTGAGTGTTAGGATGATAGACCTGAGTCATTATGCTTACCAAAACATCGTCAAAGTCTTTAGCTAGGAGTGGTGGCTCACAAACATGGTCGCAGTGCTGTGGCAGGAGGATCACTAAGAGTTTGAGGCCATCCTGGGGTACATGAGACCCAACTGAAAACAATAGATAAATACCTAACCCTTCCGTGCCCCTTCCTTTTTAGTCTTACTCTTCTCTTGAGTCAAATTGTTCCTCTATGTTGTTGACTGCGAATAAAGAAATGTCCTGCCAGGTTAGAGGAAATGAGCTTGAGAAATAACTTCATAACTTGAGACAAAATTTGGTAACTTGTTTTCTACTGCCAATCCCTGCTACAGGAAACTTAGGCAAGCCTTTCTGGGGAGGATTTTCAAGAGTATGGGAAGGCCGAAAGGTTACTCTAGGGCATGGGGATGGGGCAGATGACTTGCAAGCACCAATTTAATCAAACGGTCAGTGTTTTTTTTACTGGTGACATATTTCTAATCGTACAGGATGATAAGCACTTTGTCTTTGGGATCTTTTCCTCAAACCCACCCCTGTTTAAGGGATAAAAAGGATCTGAGAAACCCAGAATGGAACACATAATAAAATGTTTGATCATTGCTTTTTTTTTGGTCTATTAAAAAATTTATTGAGCAGCTAAAAGATACAAAGACATTAACACATGGTCAGAGATGAGGCACATACATAAGTATAGAAGTCAGATCTAGATCTCTACATCACAAGAGCAAAAGAAAAATGCTTTAGGAAAACAAGAGATTGCTTCAAGCCTGCAAGGGCAAAATGAGTGGCCATTCAGGAAAGGGGATGGAGGTGAAAATAGAAGACTTTGGTCTCAGCTGTGAACGGTATTCTGTATGGACTATATTTGTTTCTCCCTTTCCTCGTGCCTAGTATGTGTGCTAAGGGTGCTTTTTCTATATATGCTTGCTTTTTCTTTTTCTTTTTTTCCTTTTGCCTTAACATCTTCTACAGAGATAGGTCCTTTTGGTGTTTTAGGAGTTTTTTTTTCTTTCTTTCTTTTTTATTTTTTAAAGCTCTTGACCTTTTGATCTTGGTACTGAAGAAGAGCTCTACTGAAGACCAGGACCTTTCAAACTGGTAAGGCTATTGCAAACAAGGGGAGAAGGAACTTTGATAAACCAGATAAGACTGAAGAGACCTTGGTTTGTGTGTGTGTGTGTGGGTGTGAGAGAGAGAGAGAGAGAGAGAGAGAGAGAGAGAGAGAGAGAGAGAGAAAGAAACAGAGAGGAAATATCTCGTGTAGTCCACCTGATAAAGTAACCTTGGACTCTGGGTTCCCCTAGTTCTATCTCCCCAAATATTGGGATTATAGGCATGTATCACTATGTCCTCTTGTGGTGTGTACTTGTACACAAGAACCTGCATACTTAAAATGGGATATTTTACTTGAAAAAAAATAGAAAGTAATGACAATTAATCCATATAAAAATCCACTGGCTATTAATAGATTAATCAAATAAATGTATAATATTCTAGGATTGTACAAATTGACAAGACTTTAAAGCTCAATTTTAGCCTTAGTTAATAAGTAGGTTTTTTTGCTACGTCAGTTCTTTTTATTTTTTTTCCATTAGATGAGCATTCAGGAGAGAACAATTATGGTTTTGAGAATTACTGACTTGCTGCTATTTATATTCATTAACTGCTAAACACTTAGGGACTATATGCCTCAGGGAACTAGGTTCATTGACCAAGTAGAGTGATAAAAGTTTTAATAAATAAAACTTTCCACTTCCACTTCTCTTGTAGGAAGTTTATTAACGTTAACCACCACCATGATGTTAGGAAACAACGCTTATTAAAATCCACTTTGTGAAGATACTGCCAGCTCCATGTAAATGTGAGACCCAAGGGACCAGCTGGCAGTGCGAAGGAGCCGCTGCAATTATCTGGGCTTGAATTTAGGCTGCTTTGTGAGAAAGCTAAGGTAGCCAGTGCTTTCCAAACATTTCAAGACTTCCTGAACATTTTGAAAAAATCCATTGCTCCTCCCAAGGTATTTTATCAGGGAGAATATTGACAGTCACAGAGGGTTGTCAGGCTTTAGCGAGAAAGTCTGTTGTGTCTGTTAAAGCAGAAAAATTAAAACGTATTACCTTCATTTTCCAGACGTCAAACAACATATCCATAATAGATACAAAGATCAATTAAGAAAGTCATTAAAACCTTGAGCATTATTCAGCTCATCTCTAGCAAACAGAGAAAATATTATAAATCCTACAGGGTTTTATTAATATTATTTCAATAGGTGACTTTTAAAATGCAAAGTATCTTAGCCAGTATTTTATCGCTATTAAGAGACACATGACCACTGCAACTTTTATAAAGAAAAACATTTAATTGAGGCTCACTTACAGTTTCAGAGTTTTATCATTATCAGAGTTTTATTATCATCATGGTGTGGAGTATTGTGGCACACAGCCAGCTGGGAGTTCTCTATCTGGATTTGAAGGCAGCAGGAAGAGAGAGACACTGGAACTGGCTTGGGCTTTTGGAACCCCAAAGTCCTCCCCAGAAACACACTTCCTCCAGCAAGGTCACACCTTCTAATCCTTTCAAACAATGCCATTCCACAGGCAATCAAGTATATGAGGCCTTGGGGGCCTTTCTTAGTCAAGCCATAAGCTCACAAAGTCTCTGGAATTGGAGAGATACTCAGTGATAAAGAGCTTTTGCTTTTCTTCCAGAGACCCCAATTCTATGCCCTAAGCTGCTCACAACTATCTGTAACTACAGCTCCATCATAATTTGATACCTTTTTTTGGCCTCTGAGGGCATCTACACACCTGTGACTGACTGACAGACAGACAGACAGACAAACAGACAGACAGAAACACACACTAATGAAAATAAAATAAATCTTAAAAAACCACAAAGAATTTGTCAAATATTCTCCCTAATTAATATTAGGTAGTAGATGCAGAATTATAAACAAATTGGCTTTTATAGCCTTTCCCACTTATTTTTACCATCATATCCAAATAAAGATAGATAAGTTTGTTCAGTCATGGACAGAAACATCCATTCATAGTTTTTAAGCAAGTAGAAACAAATGACTCAGTAGAATCCTCTGTTTTCATTATTTACTTTGGTAGATAAAATTGTGGGTTTCTAAATATATCTGATTCTAAATATTTAACCAATGCAGAGCATATAAATTAGTATGTCCATGCAAGCATAGAGGTTCAAACTGGGCATTTTACTGCATAATCTTTGCTCCATTTGTTCTTCAGAATATAAACCAACCTTTTGCCCTTCGGTGTATTTGTGTGTATCTGTTTATGTCTATGTGGGCTTGATAGGTTTTCAACTATTTGGCACTTAGCAAATTTTTGTCCCCCAACCAGATGTTCATCAACCACTTCCACGAATCTGTACTTATCAAGATTAAACTAAATTTATGAACAACATTTACAGATACACAGCAGGTATCCTTACTATAAAAAGAAATGCCTCAGTCAATTTTTCCTAAAGAAATAGTTTCCAGTTCAGTGTAGTACTGCATGCGCGAAATCTGTGCAAATGGAAGCCCGAGACAGGAGAATCCATCGAGTTTAGGAGTTTGAAGCCAGTCTGGGAAATATCACAATTTCTATTTTCAAAAAAAAAACAAAAACAAACAATGCAACAGAAAGTATTTAAGAAGAGTGTTCTCCCCGGGACAAAAAAAAAAAAAAAAAAAAAAAAAAAAAGGAGTTCTTAGTTCTGGTGAGAACTAGTGGACTCTACCAGGCTTACAAAAGTTACAATGCTGGTGACTTTGTATAAAATGAGTTTCAAAAAAGTTAATTTCTTTTTTGCTGTTAAATATGTGTTGTTTTCCTTTCAAGTGTCGAATTCATCAGTTCAACTTGACCAAATCTCTTTGTCTATACCTCATCTCTGCTATAGGTGAAACTTGAGCATATTCCTGGCTGGGAAACAACCGATTTGTGAGATATATTTTTAAATTAAATACACACACATATACATACATATAGACATTCATACGCACACATGTATATATGCATGAAGATGAGAAATCTAGGCAGTGAGAAATGTCCATCACAGTTCTCAAAGTAAGGTCACTTCTTAGGTGGAGAGGTCCAACTATTGCTTGTACAATGGTTACCAAAATAATAGCAGAAAAATAATCTTTGATGCATAGCAGCAGACGTTAATTATGGAGAGAGAGAGAGAGTAGTTGGAATGGTTGTGTCGAGCTAAGCTAACCGAATATGACTGGAGCTTTAAAAAAGTCCCAGCACCAGCACTCACATGCTAAATCACACACACACACCATACACACACACAAAGCTTCCAGCTAAGAATGCTACTTTTGCATGGAATGCATGTCAGTCTTTAAAAGTGGATGAGGCTTCGTGGGTGTGTTTTAAGATTTACTTATTTTTGTTTTATGTGTATGGTATTTTGCCTTCATGTATGTCTGTGAGTTACATGTATACAGTGCCTTTTCAAAGGCTAGAAGAAGGTGTCAGATGCCCTTGGGACTGGAGATATAGATGGTTATTAGCTCTCATGTGAGTACTTGGAATTGAACCCAGGTCCTCTGGAATAGCAGCCAGTGGTCTTAACTTCTAACCCCTTTCTAACCACACACGTGGTTTTATTTCTGAAAAAATAACTTACTGCTTTTTAGAAATCAAATTTCCTGATGTGGGAGGTCCTTCTGTCTATGTGTTGCTCTTATTGGTTAATGAATAGCAAAACTGGCTTGGCCTGATAGGGAAGAGTAGAGGTAGGTAGGGAAAACTAAACTGAATGCTGGGAGAAAGGAGGTGGAGCAAGTGAGAAGCCATGTAGCCCCCGCTGGAGACAGATGCTGGAACCAGTAAGACACAGCCTCATAGCAATACACAGATTAATAGAAATGGGCTAAATTAAGATGTAAGAGTTAGCCAGAAATACACTTAAGCTATTGGCCAAGCAGTATTGCAAATAATATGACTTTTGTGTGATTCTTTCAGAGCTGAGCAGCTGGGAATAAACAAATAGCCTCCTACAACAGTTTCCCAAAATAAAATCTTCAGCATTTGTTTCTACATTGTACTGATTTACTTCCCTGTATATGTCATTTAATTCATTTATTTATTTTTTTAACTAGGCATCAAACCCAGGTTCTTGAGCATTTCGGGCAAATATTCTACTACTGAGGTACATTCCTAGATAAATGAGATATTTCATTTAGTTTTTTAGAGAGGGTCTTCTACAGGCTGTCCTCCAACCCATAATGTAGCAAAGGATGACCTCCAATAGTACTAGGATTATAAGCATCTACCAGCTTCCATGCCACGTTTCACTTGGTGCTGTGCGTTTGAAACACTGATTTGTAATCATACTAATCTAGCACTCTCTCGACTGAGCTGGATTCCCAGTCCTAAATGTGCTGCTTAAATAAATATTTCATGAATAAGTTTGAAAAGGTTACTCATGACACCACCTACATATCTCTTTAATATGGAGAAATGGAGCTGATGCCCAACTAGAGTTGTCAACTCCACTAAACAGTAGTCAGATATTGGAAGGTGATACACACCAACCCAGCTATAAGCTCACAGTCTACAACAGTGACCTGCCTATGTGTCACTGGTGCAGAGTGACACAAAAATTGTGGGAGTGACCAACCCCAACCTCGTCAGATGTAGGCCCACTCTATGAGATGCGACCCTGACACTGCTCAGGTGGTTAAGAACCTGGGACTTGATAGGCCATGGATCTAGGGCAAAACCAAAAACTATTGTTCTGCTAAAGAAATACAAGAATATAATGACTCCTAAGGACTTTCTTCTGTAACCATGTATCAGTGCCTTGCTCAGCAATGATCAGAGAATTTTCCACCTGCAGTAGATGGAAACAAATACAGAGACTCACAACTGGACAACATGCATAAAGTGAGAGATTTGGAATGCCTAGTACTAAAAAATGGGATGTCCCCATCAAACTCCTCCTTGCAGGGCTCAGGGAAGTGTGCAGAGGAGGATGTGGAAAAATTTTAAGAGCCAGTGAAGATGGATTACACCATGGAAACTGTCTTTCAGACACCATAGGACTGATGCACACAGGAGCTCACAGAGTCTATGGTGGCATGTACAGGAAATGTACAGGTACAAGACAGATGGGGTCTGTCTGAGACAGGGAGGAGGACATGATCCCCCCAACCCTAAACCAAGACATTGTCTCTATTGACATTTGCTCATAAAGGAAAAAAATAGCCTTCTCCAATGGAGTGTCACTGGGTACCAAAATCATACTCAAGGCCATACCCCATGCCCAGGTATAGATGTCAACTCAAGACAAACTTAATGGTATTGTCAGAATTTTTTGGTCCCATTATACTTTGTCTGAGATTTCTTACTTTTCTTTTGGTTATATATTATGGTTTTCAGTTTTGTGTTTTTACTGAGTGTGCATGTGTTTTTTTGTATTTTCTTTTTCATTTGTTTTATTGTTCTACTTCCATTTGATATTTAATTGCTTGTTTATTTTCTAAAGAGAGAATAAAGGTGTGGAGTTTGATGGGTAGAGAGGTGGGGAGGACCTAGGGGAAGATAAGGAGAAATTGTGATGAGAATATATTGTATGAAAATCTATTTTCAGTTAAAAAAAAGAGAGATCAGATCTCTGGGACAGAGTCTCCTCCCTCTCCCAGTCTTTTATCTCCATGATATCACACTCCCCTGTCTCTCCATCCTGCCTCAGTTTATCCCTCTGAGCCTTTGACCCCTTAATCATAAGAACTGTAGAGGTTGAAAATTTTCCATCACTTTTTCAAAGCTGAACAAGGTCAAAGGTACTTACCTTCCTGGGGATAAAAAGTTCCTATCTGTCTGGGATAAGGGAGACAAGGGAATCAGAGGATCATCATCCAGTGGGATTTTTAATAGTGTCACATGTTCCCCCAGGGTTGCTACCAGTAACAATAGTCAGTAATTATATCGAGGACCACATTTGGTTTTGTAAGACAACTGTACTCATCTTATCCTATGGCCAAATGGAACAGCAAAAACTCTGGAATCCCAGCCTTTAGGGTATCTGCATCCTTCATGTGGGGAATGCAGACCCTGGTTGTTACTGTTTGTTGGGGTTGCATTGTTACTGTTTTCTTGCATGAATGTCTCACCATTATGAAGGATGATGAGCAAGGACATCAAAAAGACAAATAAGCAAAGTTCATTGAGAAGATAAGAACTAGCTCCCTGTAGTAGAGAGGAACTTGAGCATGGCATGAGTTGCCCTACACTGAGCACATTAAGTTATTGGTGGCTCAGAAGCTAAGTTGTTCCTGTGGAGTGAGAGTGGAGTGTAAGTGCTTTATTAACCTTGAATTTTCTTAATGCTAATGAGAAAGGAACAACAGCAGAGGAGAGGCACTGGATAATAGAAAAACTTCTGAATTAAATCAGCCAGTGTATTTCAATATGGTTCAGAATGGAAACCAGGAGAAGCAATTTCCAAAACTTAGAATTGAAAGAGACATTTTTCTGTCAAAAGGGAAGGACCTGGAATCTTTCTAGTAGGCCATAACCTTGTGGCAATATACAGATTAATAGAAATGGGTTAATTCAAGAAATAAGAGCTAGCTAGAAATATGCCTGAGTCATTGGCTGGATACTGTTGTAATTAATATAGTTTCTGTATGATAATTCGGGTCTGGGCAACGGGGAAACAAAAGAGCAGTCTCCTTTTACAGCGGAGTCTGGCTATGAATGCACGCTACGTTAACATAAAGATATGTATCTTCCTTCAGTTTCTAATAATAATAATTTAGGGTTATACACATAGGTGTAAGAAGTACTTAACAATGAAATTACATTTTATCTGCTAAGAACTACCATATTCTCTGTTAACCTGAAAGGTGTATAAAGGAAAGTGTTGAAAGATATACAAAATGCATAGAAACTCAAAGAGTGTTTTTAAAAATCAGCAAAAATTGGGGGCTGGAAAGATGGCTTAGTGGTTAAGAGCACGTGTAGCTCTTACAGAGGATCTGGGTTTGAATCCCAGCACCCACATAATAGCTTACAATCATCTGTACCTCCAACTCTAGGACATCCATTCAGGTGCCCTCTTCTGCTCTCCATGAGATGCAGGTTCATGTGACAAGATCTCCCGGTGTTGTATCCTGTAGGCAGAGATGAAACTGGTATAGTAGAATAATGCAGAAGAAAAGGGAAAGAAGTTTAAGAACTTGTGGAATTTCCAAGAGGTACCTTTTAATCCCAGGACTCAGGAGGCAGAAGCATGAAGTGGTGCATTTCTAAAAGATCAAGACTGGTCTGGTCTACATAGTGAGCTCCAGGCTAGCTTCTTAGAATGTCATTTATTATTTATTCATTTATTTATCTCGAGACAGGGTTTTCCTGTGTATTGCAAGGTGGTTTTCAATACTTGCTCTAGTACACATGTACACAATAAAACCTTATTGTAAAAAAAATTTCCAACTAACAACAAAAATACTAAGTAACTGTGACAATCCATTCCAGCCACCTACGCAGTAAAATGCTTTTATTGTCTATGTGATATTAGTCATTGAACTAGTTGGTTGGTCAGAGGAAAATGACTGGTAAACAATGTTTGAAGTTTTCCATCAAGTAAAGACTCAGACATAAACAAGTTATGGTGGTGCATAGTAGTAGCTGCACATATGTGCACACACAAGTGACCCGGGTTTCACAACACCCCAGAGAATGACCTTTCCTTCCTCCCTTTCTGATTTTCTTTCTTCCTTCCCTTCTTCCCTCACTCCTATCCCCTTTTTACACTGATTTCAAAACTTGTCTATAAACCGAAATCACCTGAAGAGCTTTCAAAGGTCTTGATAATAGCCAGGTGTTGGTGGCACACACCTTTAACCCCAGCACTTGGGAGGTAGAGATAGGTAGATCTCTGGGAGTTCAAGGCCAGTCTGGTTTACAGAGCAAGTTCCAGGACAGCCAAAGATACACAGAGAAACCCTGTCTTGAAAAAAAAACTAAATAAACAAACAATAAATAATTGTCTTGGTAAAATGAGGAGTGGTTTGAGGTTATAATTTCCATGATAGATGTCAGCTTAAGGTACACAGAAAGACAGTCCATTTCCAAAGGAAAAAAAGAAAGAGATAGTAGTGAGAAGAGGAGAGAAGAGGAAAGGAGAAGAGAGGAGAGGAGAGGAGAGGACAGGAGAGGAGAGGACAGGAGAGGAGGGGGAGGGGAGGGGAGGAGGAAAAGGGAGAGAGGGAGGGAGGTATGGAGGGAGTGGGAGAGACAATGAATGTGGTGATGCTTGGCTCTCATACTCAGAGATTCATTCATATTTTTGGAATAAGGATTAGAAATCTTCTTGTTAATTCATAGTAGGGGATCATGGAAATATTACATGAAATTATTCTTGAAGGTTTTCCATGGTCCAACTAAAGGAGAATTTATAGAAGTACTCCCTGGCAACAAAATCAAGACAGGATTAGGGTTTCCTGAAGTGATTTATTCACAAGCAGTGTACTTAGGATCCCAATAAAATGTTTTAATGTTTTCATTTATTTATTCATTCATTTACTTATTTATTTTGAGACAGGGTTTCCCTACATACCCTAGGCTGTTTCCCAATTTGTAATCCTCCTGCTTCAGTCTTGTAAAGTGCTAGGATTACAGATGTGTGACACTGTGGCCTGCTTAATGGCCTTTAAAAAAATCAAAAAAAGAAATCAACAAATGTTTAGGTAGAAGGTATAGAAGTTAATATTTTTTGTGTAGTATTAGCAAATAGTTCATACCAATTTTTTTGTTCATTGTTCCTGTGCCCTTACAAATGTTATAGCTAATTAAGTGTGAGCCAATTATTTCTCATGTGACTCTCCAGCAAACGGAGTTTGTCATTCCTTTGTATTTAGGCACTGACACATTCCTAACACAACGTAGGTACCTCAAAATATTTATTCATTAATGAAAGTTCTATTAAATATAGCAACTTACAAATTTTGTGTGAGCTATACTCTGGGACAAAAACCCAGTGAATTAATAAAAATTTCTGGGTAACAAAATGGTTTGAAACAAAGTTAATTTACCTCTCAAATATTTCATACTTCAAGTAAAACTGAGACACAAATAGGAAGGATGTTAAACCACCCTTACAGCTCCTGGTGGATCTCAGAGAAGGCTTTTCCTTCAGAGGTCACAAAGAACTTTTCTCTACGAGGCCTCAGCAAGGAAGCCCTTCTCATATGCACTTCAGTTTTCGAGATTTGCAGTAACACAGGCTGCCTTGGCTCCCCTGATGGCTCAGCTTTGGCCCCACATCTAAAGAAATTTTCATGTCAACCAATGGTTCTGAAATCAGTGAAAACCTTTATTCAAAAATGTGTTCCATGGAGCCATCTGCTCGCATTTAAACACACGTTATCTCCAGTATGATCAGACAGAGGACCTGGCTACTTGTTTGTATTTTCCATGAAGCACTAAGATTCAGAGTGCTTTCCAGCTGTGACATTTGTGCAAATGCTGGTTCAATTAAAAAAGGAGGACGAAGTTATTTTTAATCTAGGAGCTATTTTTAATTTAGTTCCTAAAGGGTAATTAAATTGGTTGAAAAAAAAATTGCCCACCATAATCTTATTTTCTTTTACATAGCACACTTGGATTTCATCGTCTGTCGGGCCACCTTCACCTCTCTAGACACTATTATTATTAATACTAATAGTTTTTATTATTCATGCTACAGGAACCAAGACAGTCACTGACCAGTGAAAACTGTTTTATCTCTGTGCTTCCAGAATTTTTCCACTCCAGTCTGCTAAACATCAACTAAATAACAAAACTTCAACTCTTGCCCTGTTTTGCCACTCCTGAATTAATTATATGATTTTATTATATTAAGTCATGTATTAAAAACTAATTATTGTTGATTTCTTGTTTAAACAGATGTTACCATTTAGTGTTAGTTGACTTGGAACTCCTCATAAGCCCAGGTTGACCTCAAACATGTAGTGATCCTCCTGCCTCAGCTTCCTGAATGCTGGGATTAAAGGTGCATACTACCACTAGCAGCTAAAACTTAAGGATTATTATTATTATTATTATTTTATCATTATTTGCTAGTGTTAAGGCTTACTGATTAACCAACACACTGAATTCCAGGTCTATAAGAGGTTCTGGCTACTAAGCTGTATTGTGTTGGAGAATTCTGACAAGTAGAAGCAATGGGTAGTAATCACAAAATTGCTTCTGAAAAGGTCGAATCTGAGTTCCTGATCAGTCTAGTCTGTTTGATCTCATCTCTTAGGCTCAGAATTTCCAACACATTCAGGAAATGAACAGCTAAATATCGACTGCAACATCAGTCATATGGAGAAGAGTTCCTCTATCTCCCCCACACACCACGTACTCCAGAACACAAATCTTGCTAGGGACGTAAGGACATACCCTCATGTCAGCAGGGTTCTAGTAAAACATACATTACTTGAAGGAGAGAACAGAAGGATTACTTCCAAACCTTTCAGAAAGGCTTAAAGGGAGTGCACTTTGCTGTGGAAAGACTTTACCAGCTGCAGGCTTTACTAAAGTAGTAAAAGATGGCTGGCATTGTTGGTACCCAGAGAAAGGGGCTATGTACAGAAGGCTGCTCAGAAGGACTATGACTTTCACTGAAGGAATTCAGTCAGCTTGGGACCAATTGGGGGCGGGGGAGACATCTAAGAGTAAACTGCCCTGGTTTTTTTGTAGCTCTGCCAGTGTCTCCCGTGGGCTAAATCCATCCAGTAATTTTATGCGGGAAGAGGAAACGCATTGTATCTGGAAGTACACATTCCAATCTCTTTTGTTCCTGGTCAAGGAAAATTTTGCATCCTCGACACAAGGAAAGATAAAGTCCCACTCACAAGTGTGTCACTGGAATGAGACTAATTTTGTTATATTCTCATCTATAATCTATAACATTTGTATAAGTTGTTTTGGGAATGTACTGAGAATCCCAAGTAACATCGGACCTGGGGAGGCTGAGGTGGGAAGATCATTAAGTTTGAGGCCAGCCTGGGCTATACAGTAAAAGTGTTGCAAAAATAAAATTGAATCCAGGCATGGTAGTGCACTCCTGTAATCCCATACTCTAGAGGTGGAGACAGGAGGATTGTTGGAAAATTGAGGTCAATCCAGTCTACTTAGCCAGTTTCAGACCAGTCATGGCTAGAGAGTAGTGCTTTGTCTCAAAACACAGAGCTGGGACGGGTGGCACAAGCCTGTAGTTACAGCATTCGGAGCACAGAGGCTGGGTGATCATAAGTTAAAGGTCAATCCTAGATACTCAGTCAGTAATTTAAGTGGTCTTGAACTTGAGATCCCCATGTGCTGCCATCCTGAATTTTGTAATTACAAGTGTGTACAACTTCTCCTGACTCCAACTATGTTGTTTCTAAACTTCTAACTGGCCTAAAACCATATTACTCTCAGCATGCTCCAGAAGTCTTGAAGCTCTACGATTCATAATGCTCCATGATTCATAATGCTCCACACTCTTTGGGGTGGGTCTCATGAGCCAGTAAGGTAGACTTATTGCTTGAGTTTGTAATTTTATTGTTTTGTTTTTCATTGCTCTCCCTCCCTGCTTCCCTCTTTCTCCCCCTCCTTCCCACCCTTCCTCCCTCACTTCCTTTCCTCCCTCCCTTCTAATCCCCCCTCCATCCCTTCCTTTCTTTCTCTCCCTGCTTTTCCCCCCTTCCTCCTTTCCTTCCTTCCTTCCTTCCTTTATTTATTTTTTGAGAGGGTCCCTGTAATGGTTAGTTAGTGTTAACTGTCAATGATAGATAGACTCTAGTTGTGTTTGGCCTTTGGTTATTTCTGTGGGGGGATTATCTTGAGTGCACTGGTTAAGGCAGTTAGGGCTGCCCACATTCCCTACCCTGGCAGGGAGCTCTTATTCTTCCTCCCTGTTTCCCGACTGTGGTTGTGAGGTCTCTAGCAGCGCTAATTTCTCCTCTATGGCGGGCTCTACCATGGTGGACAAAAAACAGCCTCTCTCTTTTAAGCTGCTTCTGTCAGATTAATTTGTCACAACAAAAGACAAAGAAACTAAGTCTCATGTGACAATCCTCCTACCTCAGCCTTCCTGAGTGCTAGGATTACATAACCAAACCAGATAGAAATAGTGATGTTTTAGCAACTGCCTGGATCAATACCCACACGACTAGTTCCTGAAGATTTTTTGCTTTTTAAAGATTTTTTTAATATTATTTTATATGCGAGTGTTTGCTTACACACGTGCATTCTATGCATGCCGAATACTCGGGGTGGGGGAGAAATGGGTGTTGGATCTCCTGAAACTGTAGTAATGGCCAGCTGTGAGCTACCACGTGGGTGCTGGGAACCATACCTGGGTCCTCTTGCAAGGGCATCAGGTGCTCTTAACTGCTGAGTCATCTCTCCAACACTGATGACATTTTTTTAAAAATTGATCTTGTGTCTCAAGTAAAGTCATAAAAGATAAGGACTAGTTTATTGGCTGAAACTGTGCTGCTAGTTCAGGATGCACAATGACAGAAAACTGTGGGGACAGTCAACAACCAGCCGATGGAGATTTACGTAGGGAGGACCTGTAAA